>NW_022436964.1:24260094-24600827 GCF_009761245.1 Sapajus apella | reverse complement strand
TTTCACTTTAGCTTGCACGTAGGGTTTAAAAGGGGACCCTCCACCCACCTGACTAGGCATCCTTTCACTTTAGCTTGCACGTAGGGATTAAAAGGGGACCCTCCACCCATCTGACTAGGCATCCTTTCACTGTCATCACCATGTCCATAGAGCGTTTAAAAAAAAAAAAAAAAAAAGAATACCTTTCTGCATCTTTATGTGCACTTAGGCTAAAGAGCCCTGAAGAATTTGTCATTTGAATCCAACCTATAAACTGTAACCTCAAAAAGACAGATCCATTTACAGTAGATTTCCTTTTAAACACCGAATAACCCTGTTTTGAAGAACATTTGATGCTCCTTATACAGGCACAGACTGATGAGTGCATCACTTTGAGAAACCACTGTTCATCTTAGTCTTTAAAGGGTACTGTTTGACGGTTGGGTGTGGGAAAATAACTACAAAGGTGTATTCATCCTTTCCATTGTCATATTTTCTGCAATTCATTGAATGACTTTGTTCAGCTCCTCTGCAGGGTTGTATAGCTAGATACTGATCTATACATACATATGTCTTTTTAAATTTAATTATATGTTGATTACTAAATATGAAAGAGCCTTGAAAATGAAATACAGTAGAGTGTGTGTATATATATATATGTATATATATGATATATTTTTTTAAGTTGGTACTGACCATTTGACTTGGCCCAATCTAAATTGTCTGTATCGTTTTCTTCCACTCCCCATGTTTTGCATTTGGCCTAGTCATCAACAAAGTTTTAAACTTGGTTATGCACTGATAGCTCATGTTATCTCTTAATAATTTGCATGGAGTTTTAAAATTCCTCTCATTTTTATAACTTGGTTGATCTACATGTATAGATTATATTTTTTTGAATTGAGAGATTACAAACTGTTCAAATTATAGTAAACCCACAAAAAGCAGAATAATTACTTTTATAGTTATACGAATTGAGGCAAGCTTAAAACATAATTCTTTCTTCATTAAGAAAAGAAGTAAAATCAGTTTGGGATTTACATCTTCCTTGACATTCTGCTATTTTACTTGGTAACTGCATATAGACTTTCCTAAGAAATGATACAGTTGAAGATAGCAGGAATGGAATCAATACACTATTACTTTGTTGGAGATACACAAAGGTTTTCAATAAACACTATTCTGCAAATTAATGTTAATTGCTCTAGGTAGAGAGAGACACATTTTGAAGTCAGAAGCTGTCCATGTACATTGATAATGTTCTCTGAGAGTCGAAATGGTGTTCTTTAAAGCTGACTTCTCATGGGCTAGTAATTTAAGCTGTGAGAGCTAAACTGTGATGGGCTCAGGCAATCAACACAGGTGTCAGTTTGAAATGTGATAGAGGGATTCTTTTGCAGCCCCAGTTGATAGCACGTTTCTTAAAGTTGTGACTGAAGCTTAGGCATTGGGACTGTTGCCAGCATGGTTTTGTGTGCAGAAAATGGGTGAATCTGTTGGGCTTCTCATCCTTGAGAAGTGAAATTTATTACTTTGTCCTCATGATGGGAACATCCACAAAGGATGGTATTTAAGGATGATAACTTGTGCTTTCTCTGTTCAGATGAAATAAGCATAAACCTAGCCCAAGAGCAGGTTTTAAAGTGATAGTGCATTGCATTAAGTAAAATTTGATTGCACATGATTCAGTATGAACATTTGAATTTTTTAATTGATGTATTATACTTGTTCATATTTGAAATGTATATGTGATAGTTCTATATCTGTATACAATGTGCAATAAAATCAGGGTAATTGGAATATTTATTACTGAAAACATTTATTTTTGTGTTGAGGGCATTATAAATCATTTCCTGTAGCTCTTTTGAAATATACAACAAATTACTGCTAAGTATAATTTTTCTAGTATACTATTGAGTACTAGAACTTATTTCTTCTAACTGAATTTAAAAAAATTTTTCCCTGATTGATTTTTTTCTTTTTTGGGAAAATTCAGTATTAATTATGTCATTTCAATGAGAATGAAAACAATTTGGCTTAAAAGGAACAAGTAAAACTTCAGTTAACTGTTAAACTATACGTAACTGTGGGCCAGTTATTCAGATTTTAACCTCAGTTGTACTTCTTATGAATATTATTATTAAATCATTAAATATATTTTGAGTGTTTTTGTATTTACTCAATTACTTGAGAAGTTCTGATATGTATATATTGCCTCTAAAGGAATTTTGAGGTAAATTTTGATTTTTTTAAAGACGCAGACACCATTTTGTGGCAGTTGTCATTTTGTTTCGTGTTGCCGTTGCATGTAAGTAAAGTCATGATTACATGTAAGATAAAATATTATAAAGGAAGGTTACCCTGTTATGGTAACATTAGTATGAACACTCACATACTATAAACTAAATGAGTAGTGATGAGAGCCAAAATAAAATAATAGACTTTTTTTTTTTTTATTAGACAAAGGTTTGTACAATAGCCCAAGTCAGTTGACTGGCTGGATTCTAGGCTTCATCAGGCCTGCCGTGAAAACTGTTTAACTGTACGCTTCAGAGAGACGAAAATCTGACACATGTTAAAAGGCTATTTCTGAGCTCTCCATCCGAATGGACCTGAAAGATGGCCAGGCCTACTGGAAGATGCTAGGTGGGGAATCCAAGGTTAGGATGTGGCATGTGGCGTGGCACCTTGAGACTTGCCTTGTTGATACCACATCCTGAGAGGGAAGAAAGAAGGGAGAGACTGTGTTACTGCTTCTTGGTGATGAATCACTATTAGGAAATAGCACAGGTGACTCAGCTCATGTTTATTCACCCTGGCAAGGCTGGATGAAAAACAAAAAGGAGAGAAGACATAGGGGAAGAAAATGAAGCATCTTTATTTGTCTCCGTTTGCATAAGGAAATAGCTAATTACCGATCCTGGAGGAAATGCTTGAGCATCATTTTAAGTTCAAAACAGTCAAACTTAAGCAGGAAGGCAAGGCCTGCTTTGTCTGTCTCTCTCTCTGCCTCTCATTTTTTTCAACTGTCTGATGCACATCATTATTTCTATATTAGGAAAAGAATCAAAGGCTCACTTAATGTCGCAGAAATAATAGAATATTAGTTGCATAGTTTATTTTTTTTAGGATTCACAATTAATACAGTGTTTTCTGAATTTATAATAGTGGCATGAAGGAACAAAAAATTTGTAGTAAACTTAAGCGGAAAAGGATCTTTATTTCTATCTTTCTTTCCTTATTTCTTGATATGTATACCTACAAATGTATAAATATATGTATTTATTTTTTATTATTTTTTGAGACGGAGTCTCACTCTGTCACCAGGCTGGAGTGCAGTGGCGTGATCTCGCCTCACTGCAACCTCCACTTCCCAGATTCAAGTGATTTTCCTCCCTCAGCCTCCTGAGTGGTTGGGATTACAGGCGCCCACCACCATGCCCCACTAATTTTTGTATTTTTAGTAGAGTTCGGGTTTTCCATGTTGGTCAGGCTATTCTCGAACCCCTGACCTCAGGTGATCCACCTGCCTCAGCCTCCCAAAGTGCTGGGATTACAGGTGTGAGCCACCACACCGGGCCCAAATTTATTTATGTGTGTATATGTGTGTGTACATATATATATATATATATATTTTTTTTTTTTTACAAATTACAAAGTTTACTTTTATAATTGAGGGAAAAATAAATATTTTTGCTTGTGAAATAAATTTTAAAAATGAGATGGACTTGAATAGGTATGATTTGCTTCTAATAACAAAGCATGACATGTATTGAGTTCTTGCTACATGTCAGACACTATGCTAGTCTTGGGCACACTGTTGACTTCAGGAAGTTCTCTCTCATTAGTAATGGCCCTTGTCAAGACCACTGAGTAATCTTCAGTGTATTGATGGCACCTGAGTGGCTCTTGTTCATCAAGTAGTAGGTTCCTCTGTACCTCAGCTGCCACCAGCAAACTGCATTAGTCTGTCCACCTCCCTTCACTGTGGCCCTGCTCTCTGCCTGGCCACTCCTTGCTCTCACTGGTCCTTCTTTACTGTATACCACAAATCACTTCCTAATAATCAATTTGAGCTATAAACTTTGCTGATATGAAATGACCAATATTGCCAATATTGCATTAATTTATTTAATATAAAGATGTATATGCATATAAGGACTATAAAGGTCAACTCAGGACCTTTTATTTTATTGGCGTGTCTTTCTAATTCGCTAGGTTGCTTACCTTGTACCATCAGCGGAAGACATGGGTTTCACTCTGTCACCTGTGCTATCTCTTTTAGCCTCCTTAACCATCCAGATGCTTTAATTTCAAATATTTTCTGCTTGGATTTTTATATATTTTTTTAACTATCAAAGTGATAAATTTGTACATTCTAAGCCAGAATAAGCATATGTAACAACGTGCATAGTGAAAGGGACCTCTTATAATATAGCAAACCCTTGTATATATGAAAGTGGATCCCTTGGATAGGAAAGAAATGCATGATTTTACTAATTAAACATGTATTTATTCTAACAGATGTATAAAGAAATATACACAAGTGTGTATATATGCAGATGTATATTTAGCCCTTGCTAATTATATGCTTTCAACACAGTAAATTTTGGTGGCCTTGAAATATCCTTTATATACTTTTAAGCCATTTCTGAGAATTAGAAAGTTCATGATTGGCCACAGATTTTTGTTGCTGTTAGTGTATATCACACATTTAGTCACAGACTGTTAGAAAAACATTCATGGTTAAGTTTATTCTGGGTGTTTTGCAACAGAATTTCAACTTTGACCTATAGTGAATAATCAAACATGACCCAAATTAGTTATGACATATGCTCTGGACATAGTAAAGTTAAATGCTGCCTAAGAGACTAGACTTCTATGCACAAAATGCCTTTAATCTGCATTTCACTGAAGAGACCTTTGAATAAATTTTTAGCTTCCTCAGTGACAGAGTAGTGTAAGAATGACAGAAGTCTTAAGCAGGGCGAGGGAGCTTGAAATTCTTGCCTTCTGTGCTGTAAAACAATGTAACAGCCCAGATGTTTTCCCAAAGGGTAACATGCTCTTTCCAGATCAGCCAAGACACGTTTTTTACATCCATCTGTCCTTGTTCCACATCAGAGAAATGAAGATGTCTTCACTGATCTGCGTCTGCCCTGACCCGTTTCTGTATTCCCATGCTTCCTCAAGGGTGCATTTTAAAGTCCAGGATGGACCTTGACTGTGGTCCAGTGGAATGTTGATCAGTGTTCTTATTTGTTGCCCACTTTCATTCCATCTGCAGTCTGTGCTCCAGTGCTTCCCCTACATGTGTAGACTCTCTTTCTAGATGTAGACAAAGCATCCTTCCCTTACTTCAGATTTCATTGACTTCCTCATAGTCCCTGCCTGAGTATAGGAAACTGCATTCTGAGCTGTGTCTAAGATAAAAACAAAATCCCATTTTGGAGAGGTGTCCAAAGAAAGATGATAGCCAGAAGACAGCAAGGCTGATGATACAGCTGCCATTTAAAGCCAGTGTTCCTCTGAGAAATTTGGATTTTGTGTTTAACATCAAATTATCCAAGGGGAAAGACACATGGACTCACATAAAATACTTCTGCATTTTGGGAAACTCTGTTTCCCAAAGCTAACATGTGGATGATCACCAAGTAAGAGTTTGTTTTCTTTTTCCTGCCTTTTATTCTTTTTGTTTTATTTTCTCTTGCCCAGGCTGGAGTGTGGTGGTACAATCACAGCTCACTGCAGCCTCATCCTCCTGTGCTCACACAGTCTTCCCACCTCACTCTCCTGACTAGCTGGGACCACAGGCGCAGACTGTCATGCTTGACTAATTTTTAAAAGTTTTTTTTTTATAGAGACAGGGTCTCGCCATGTTGCCCAGGCTGGTCTCAAACTCCTAGGCTCAAGTGATCCTCCCACCTCAGCCTCCCAAATTGCTGTGATTACAGACACGAGCCACCACAACTAGTCACTTTGAGTCTTCACTATTTGAGGAGTCATCTGACTTATTCTGGGAATTTAGAAAATTATAGTAGGAGAAATGTTATTCTTTTGATATCGTAACATTTAGCAAATTAGAAGCAAGTATTTAGAGGAACAATTTTATATATATAGTGTATATTTACATAATTAGATTTTCAATAGATAAGTCATATATACTCATATGTACAAAGAGACTTAAGTTTCAATTTGATGGACTGTGATCCTGGACCACCTTATTCTTCCCACACCAAAGCCTGTAAAAATGATAGAAAGCATATAAAAACACAAATACATTAGTGTTTTATGTGGTTTGCAGGCTTCAGTGTGCTTCTATATTTCTCTGACACCTTTGCAGTACTTGGACCAACACGTCAAAATAAACAAGCATTTGTTGGACGGTGAATAAATTCCTATCCCAAGATTAGCTTTTTTGCTTTTTAGCAGAACCATTATGAAATTGTGTTTCTGTTTATACCTAGCCATCTAAATCTGCTTCAATAGCCTGGCACTCAAAGTCCATTTCGTACCCTATTAATGTGTCACAATTGGACCTGGGATGGCCTCTTTGTCAGCCAAGCCACTTTTCTTTCCCTAGACTGATCATATATATACCTCTCTGTGTTCCCAGCACATACTGCACTGCAAGTTTAAGTGCCTTGACCCAAAGGACATTGATTTGTGGCTCATTTAGAGGAAAAACAAGGACTTTTCCCCTACTTTCTACTTTCCCATACTTAAAATATTTCTATATTAAAATCCATTTCTGTGATATCAAAACATGAGAATATTTTTTTTATTTCCAGCAATATCAGATTTATTTGTGTTCCTCAAAACATACATTAAAATCCTCCTTGTTAACAAAGCTTTTATTTATTTTTTAAATCCTTCCTTCCCCAACTGTAATCTGTGATCTTTTTCTCTCTGAATTTTATGGGAGACTAGCCTCCCTCTTTCTTGTAGTGTAGGTGCTTTATCTCCTTAAGTAGAATAGAATTTACAGGCAAACATCAAGGTCATAGCTTATTAAAACAGGGTTATATAGGTTCTCTAAGTATAAGAGGAAGATTCTTATAGGGCTCTATGGTTAGGAAAAGAGAACATACATTTTAGAATGCCCAGTCATGTACCTGTCATAAAGGTACACTCCAGTTTCCCTCTCTCATTTCTTTCTACATCTTTCTTATTTGCGGTTGACTTGCATAGGGTGACTAGTAAATGACTGATAAATGAAGGATTGATTTAATTAATTTAGAATAGAATTAATGCATTCCGCCACTCGAATGTCCCAGAAGAAACGTTAACGCAAAGCAAATTGCTTCATGTTTTCATGCCACGCCAGGTGACTGAGGCCCACGGTGTGAGCTCTTGTAAACTGCCTGAGGTCAGAGCAACTCTACATAGACCATTTTCTGCTTCCATAGAGGGCTTTTTGCTCTTTGTGTTTTCCTTTTTGTTTTTCAGTAATATGTCTACAAAGGCACAGTTTAACAAAAATGGAGTCATAGCGTTTTTAAGTGGATTTGGGATCTGAGTTTAGTTGTAATCCATAGGCTGCCATAATATACTTTGTAAAGCAGGTCACTGGTGTTTTGCGAAACTCTTGGTCATAACAAGATTAACACAGCAGCCATTCTAATGATTCTTCATATTCTGTTGTTCAGCTGAGCAGTTATTCTAGTCTGGGCCAGCTCAAGTGAGTTATACCGGCCTTCTCATGGATCTGTGGTCATGTGGCAGGTAGCTGTTAGCTGGGTAATGTGCAATGTGTCTGGGATGTGACAGACGATTGGCTCTAGCAACAGAGGCAATTGGTCTCCACAAGTATTGGTCACTCAGTGGCTGTCATAGGGCTCAGGAGCAGCCTCAGTGCTCAGTGACTTGCTAATTATTTACTTGTGACACATTTACTAATTCCCATTGTCCAAAGCAAGCCATATAGCCAACTCAGAATTAAGTTTATGGCCATCTTCAGTTCACCACAGAGGGCAAAGAGAGGGTAGGTATTTTTGGAGTTGTATTTGGCTTCCTCTTGGCTCCATCATTGCTCATGACCACCCCAGAGAAGGGTTGTCATCCATACTTAGTCCTAGCTGTTGTGCCATCCACCTGATCTGGGCTCTGATTGGGTTTTCTGCTTGCTTGGCCTGCCTTCATCATGGGTCTCCTCCTGAGACTGTGAGAAGTCTCCTAGGGCTGCTGCTTCATCCTCTGAAGAGTACAGTGAAGGGTTGGGGGAATGCCTCTGTTCTCTTGGCATGCACCTCCCTGAAGCTTCTCTTTACAGCGCTCTGGGAGAAAAGTCGATACCAAATCCAAAAACATGTGTCTTACTCTCTCAAAAACTCTCTCATACTGGTCAGCTCTGACATAGCAAGAAAAGAAACCTGCTAATACATTCCCTTTTTGACAGGCACCCCCAAACCATACAATGATTTTTCCCAAGGAGAAAGAACCCTGCACTTTCCAAAGATGTGCTGACTTTTCCTTTTCTCAATGTTGTATGTAGTTGGATTTGGGTTTGGTGAGGGTTGTGGTTATTGGTAATAGGTCATTCCTGTCTTCTCTTAGAAACCCTGCAAGTAGGTGCCTGTGACCATCATGTGGCAAAAGCAAGGTGATGGTCACAGGCCCCTGCTCCAAGTCATCGATAGCTTTCTTTAAAATAAATGATGTTGGGGGCAGTATTGCCAGTAATTGTTTTCAATTTGGATCTTAGCTACAATTGAAGTACAATCTGAAAAGTTGTACTCAAACCTCAGCATAGATTATTTTATCTACACTTACTTGCTTAGTTCAACGCATGGTCCTTTCTTTAATTGGAAGAGGATGACTGGATTGTATTTCTGATTTGATCCATTACAGGCTTGATTCTGCTGATCATATGTTGATAAAGTCTGTGCAGACTTTTTTTCTAGGCAAAAAGAGGTTGCTTTGATCCTCATAGTCAACATTTTGTGGACTTTTTTCATTATGTTTGGAAAATTGACTTATTATACCTATAAACTTTATAGAAATGTTGTTAGCAATTTCCAATTAAAACCAGTTAATGGTTCTCCTTCATGATAAATTGATTGAAAATGATGATGGTATTTCCCACACACATTGTAAAACTGAAGCTACTTAAAATGATTGGTACTTCAGGCTGCTAAAAAAGTGTATCACTCTTGGATCCTTGTTGTCTTGTAAAGTTAAGAGCTATTAGTCTTTGTTTAAAAAAAAAAAAAAAAGGAAAAGAGAAAGAAAAAAGACCTGCCATATACTCTCTTATCTATAATAATGAGGGTTTTGATTGTTGAAAGAGCAAAAAAAGGAGGTATGAAGCATGTAGGGATGAAATTAAATAGGTTTAAATTATGAAAACTCTCATATTAAATGTCATTTAATGGAGAACAATTACATAAAGCAGAAAATGTCCTCAGTGGCTTCTGGAATTGAAAAAAAAATTTAATTACAAAATATATTCGTGCTATGGGTCATAGGGCCCAGTGCCCTCAGAGGTGAAAATCACTTAAGGAGGGGATTACCAGTAATTTAGAAATGTACCCTTTCATGTAATTATGAAAGAAAGATAAAATGCTCCAAGGGAATGAAATAGCTGTTGAGCAAAAATCGCCCCCAAATTATAGTCTTATCATTTGGTTTCATAGGGATTTGCCATTATGGCATCATGGGAATGCCAGGAATGGAGTCTGTTCAGTCACAGTGTCAATGCAGAACTGGTATGCTGTTGTTGGTGATGAATAATTGTTATGAGAGCTATAGCATAAGCTCACTGTCAAAGACAGGCCCATGGAGAGAATATTCTTTTCATACCCTGCCTTCATGCTGTTGCATTCTTATTTCTCTAAAGAGCCTGACCCAGGCCTGTACAGAAGAACAGTTAACACTGAATCTGCCTTGGGTGTTCTTGTCAGAAGTTCTCAAAGATAAAGCTGTAGACGATAGGGCCAGTGGATCTTTAGGACCTCTTAGGGCTGAGCTTTTTTGCTATAAGTTACATTATACCATATTTCTAGCTTTCTCTTGGATATGAATTTAGATTTATTTAGGTGATTGAAAATCATGATCTCTTCTTTAATTTGATGCTACTCTTTCCACAGATTATGTTGGAGAATATGTGTGCATATAAGTACATATGTGTCTATTTGTGTGTATGGTAGATACATTATCCAGTAGGTCATTTTACCAACTGAGATTTTAAGGGCCTTAAAATATTTCAGGGCAACTCATTATAATAAATGATGCAGAATATAGTTCTGATTTTACTATTAATCTCATAAAATTTAGTAATAGCAGTAGCGGCAATAGTAGAGGTAATAAGAGTAAAATTTTTAAGTGTTTACTATATGACAAATCTACTTTTGAATACCATACAGCCATTAAATTATTTAATGTAATACTTCAAATTTGGGAGGTACCATATACACGTAAGATACCTGTACTAATCTTAGAAACATGACAATGTTTTTGCTGGAATGTGGGCCTACTTTTGAGAGCAATAATAAGTCAATAGAATACGAAAAAAATCATTTTTCCCCTAATAATGTAGATTGGGCCTTAAATTTTTCAAATTCCTGGGGAATACAATGAAAACTAAACAGCTCTTCTATTTGTTTTGTTTTGTTTTCCATCTTGAGTGATTCCCTGTTACGGCTTTTGCTTCGAGCTCGGTTCAGTTTGAGTTATTCAGTGATGTTTGCAGTAACATGGCACTCCTGCATTAATTTGAATCTTCTTTCAGATGCTTCATGCCAGGAACTATGTGAATGGAGATCTGAATATAGATATTCTAAATGAAAGAGCTTGAAATGGCCCCCTTGCTCTCTGATTGCATGACTTGAAGCAAGAGTTAAGAATAGTATCTTTCTTTTGTAATGATTTTTTAATAATTGGCTAAATATCCTAAGCTAACATTAGAATTATTGGGTATTTTTCCTGGATAATTTATAATTTGAATAATTGTATACTTCCCATTTACATAATTTCCCTTGAGGTTTTATATCTCAGGTTTACTTTGTTTTACTTCATCTCCCCTCTCAAAGTTGCATTATATCCTCATGTGCCCCTCCTCACAAGGCAAACATTTACACATATTTTTCTCTATGCTTAAAATCTACAATGCAAAATAATATAATTCCTCCTATCCCTTTTGGTTGTTTAATAAGAATATGCAAAAAATGTTACTATGTGAAAAACATACTTGGAACATTGCAAAGCCCTTCACACGGCTCTTTCCCATACTCTTCTCACTGTAAATTCTTTGCTGGGTCATATCATCCATGTGCATGAGTCCAGCTGTCACTTTCATATGAAAGAAACAAAAATCTTGACCTTTCTTTGTCTCTTCCTGTGTCTTTAATATTGGTGACATCATCCCTGCCTGCAGATCTACCATCATTCATGAAGGACCTGAGAGGCTAGAAACTTGATGCTGACTTTTAGCCATTTTTCCTTAAGTAAAATGAATCCTCCCTAAAACCGGTGGAATGTTTCTCCAATATGTGTCTAACTCACCTCTTTCTCTTCCAATGATCATAATTATAATTGTATGTTATATGCACACATAGGCTTCATCATCTCACATTTAAACTAATATAGCAACTGCCTAACTGGGCTTTCTCTTTGTCCCCCATCACTGCACTCCCTTGACAGAGATTACATTTTAGATTGTGAAGATTTTTCCTTTACTTTCTTGGTTCAAAAATATCCAGCTTTGGCCGGACACAGTGGCTCACACCTATAATCCCAGCATTTTGGGAAGATGAGGCAGGCAGATTCACTTGAGGACAGGAGTTCGAGAACAGCCTGGCCAACCTGGTGAAACCTTGTCTCTACCAAAAATACGAAAATTAGCCAGGCGTGGTGGCACAAGCCTACAGTCCCAGCTACTTGGGAGGTTGAAGCCCAAGAACTGCTTGAGAATGAGGTTGCAGTGAGCAGAGATTGCGCCACTACATTCCAGCATGGGTGATGGAGTGAGACCTTGTCTCAAAAAAAAAAAAAAAATCCAACTCCATGCATACAATCCAACAAATGAACCCCAGATTCCTTCTAGCTTCTCACAGTTGGACCCTCCCTCCCCCCATAAAGTACTCTTTGCATTGTCCTTCAACAGACTTTGCACACTGTACTCCTACCCCTGTTCCCAAACAAAAACATTCAAGCAGTGGCTACGTTTTACCCTGAATACACCTCTCATTTATTTCATCTTTCCTGGACCTTAGATTATACATTTCCCTGTGCCTTGAAGGCCCTTTACTACATTTCTATCAAAATTATTTTCATGCTCTTAGACCCACCCTCTCAGATCTCCAGCAAATTCATTATTCAGCCCTGTGTTCCTTTTGGGTTTGATTCGTTCACACATTTTCTGTGTGCACATGCATGTTGTCACCTTACGTGGTACAACTTTTGAGGGACTGTTTTTGGAGCTGTCAGGTGCTGAACAATGTTTTACACTGACAAAGTGAGAGATGTTCAAATTCACTTGTTAAATTGAAAAAAAAATAGTACTGCTACTTCATGTTTATTAAATGTGACTATAATTTTCTGCAAATAATTTAAAAAATCTGCTTTATACAAACATATATATCCACACATAATTATATATGTATTTTTGTTTTGGTATTTATCTATTTTTATATTTATCAATTTTATCATGTGCTGATACTAGAATTAAAGTGACTTTTCTAAAATAGAAATAATACTCACTCTGTCTTTTTTGTTCGAGACAAGATCTCACCTTGTCACACAGGCTGGAGTGCAATGGCGTGAACATGGCTTGCTGTAGGCTCAATCTCTTGGGTCCGAGCAATTTTCTTGCTTCGGCCCCCAGAGTAGCTGGTACTACATGCACATGCCACCATGCCTGGCTAATTTTTGTCTTTTTTGTAGAGACTGGGTTTCACCATGTTGCACAGGCTGGTCTCAACCTCCTGAGCCAAGACTGTCTGCACACCTTGGCCTCCCAAAGTGCTGGGACCACGCCTGGCCCACTATGTCTGTTTAACCCTGTCTTTCTTTCTTTCTTCCTTTCTTTTTTCCTTTAAATTGGTGTTTACTAAATCAAGTTTTGTATACCATTTCTGATAAGCTCACTTTAATAAGTATTGTTTTTGGTTTATAACTGCAGGTAACTTTAAGATTTCTCAGACTGCTATGGGAAATGTGGATTCATTTGGACATGTACTGACATCTTTTAGATCATGACTTTTGTACATTATATATTTTTAAAAGGCTGTGTCTGCACTATGTATGCCTGTGTTATACTTAGGCATACATACATTATAACTTTGTTTCAAAGAGAAGAGTTTATGGAGGAATGTTTCACATAGCAAGATAAAATGGTATGACGTGGAGCAGGAAAAGATTGTAGTGAGGTTAATGTTAGTACAGTTGGAACTTGCATACCCTCCATGTCATGGGCTTCTGTGCCTTTGTGAAATAAACCTCAGTTTTAGCTCCAAATCTCCTAACAGCTCTACAAGTGAGAAAGAGGGAACTTATGACACAGATGCACCATGTCCATAACGTAAAAGATCAGTTCTTCAGGAAAATCGTAATATAGCCAGGCGTGGTGGCTCACTCCTGTAATCCCAGCACTTTGGGAGGTTGGAGGCCAGCAGATCACTTGAGGTCAGAAGTTCAAGACCAGCCTGTCCAACATGCTGAAACACCGTCTCTACTAAAAATGGAAAAAATTAGCCAGCATAATAGCAGGCGCCTGTAATCTCAGCTACTAGGGAGACTGAGACAGGAAAGTCTCTTGAACCTGGGAGGCAAACGTTGCAGTGGGCCAAGACTGTGCCACTGCACTCCAGCCTGGGCGACAGAGCGAGACTCTGTCTCAAAAAACAAAAAAAAAGAAAAAGAAAAAAGAAAAACCATAATATTTCCCTGAAACCAGGGGAAGAGTTTTCTCCCATAGTTCTTGAGAATGAGGATATAGTTAAATAGTAAAGACTATACTCTGCATCATAGGCATGTTCAACTTTCAATTATAGAATAGTTGCTTAGTTAAGTCCCTCAGGTTACCCTGTCGAATTGTAATAAAATGCATGTCAGTTTAATCTTTTCTTCAGCAGATGAGAGAAAACAGTCCTGGTATCTAGCTCTCTCATCCTTTAGCTAACTAAAAACAGTTTTTATATTATGTGGAGGAGTAGATGAAATTGCATAATCTCAGCTAATTCTCCAGAAATACTGCTCCTCTGGCCAAGTTGTTTGACCATCATTTTAAGGTTGAGATTGTTGATAAGTACAGATTAAAGCAACACTCTGTGGTGGGTTAAGTGTCTCGGATGTTATCACTGATCTGTGTTAAGGCTAAATAGGTACATTTTCTTATGAAAACTAAAGAGGTTAGTAATATTATGAGCTTGGATAGACTAAATACATTATAAAATGAGGTGTACAAAGTAAGCACTTACAATTTTAGCTGGAGTTTGTATAAAATATGTTGAATTTCTTCATGAACAGACTTAATGGGAAGTTAAGGAACAAACAATTTATAGCATAAAGTATGGCTAAAACAATTCAAATTTGAAAAACTATTAAGAAATTATAAAAAAGTATCCATGTATTCATTCAACTTAAGGCTAAAAGGCCTCTTTTAAACACCATTTGAACATTTAATGGTGATCAATCAGTATAAATATATACACTTTAATAACTGGACGAGATAATGTCTCTGTAGACTCAGTTATTGAAATCAGCCAAACACTTCAGAATATTTACCAAAGAGCATGACTTTGACTGCTGATCTGCATAGTCCTTACCTTCTGAAAAGCACCATGCTGAAATCTATGAGAGTTGAATCTGTTCTAGGAAATGTTATACATTTTATCAAGATGACATAGTTTTCCTCAGAACTACCCCATGTCCTACAATTGATAAATGGTTCTGATGAGAAATTTTCCATCTGATCTGCTTTTTAGAAGAATAGTCCAGAAAACAGCTTTTCTCACAGACTTAGGCATCCTGGAGTCCAGGTACCCCTGATTAACTCTGCTACAGGTTACATTTGGGATCGCAAAAAACCGAATGATCAGAAATGTGTCCCTGTGTATTTGAACAAACAATATTATCTTTGTCAAGGATGAAATATATGTGTTAAAACAAATAATATCCATACTGTCAGGAAATAAATTCAAATTTCAAGAAAAATTATTTCTGGAGAGTGAAAGAGGTGTGAATAGAGCAATGCAGTGTTCGTTATATCCACCGCTAGCTGCATTTTTTCCTCACAACTGAGATAAACATTTACAAACTACGATTGTCCATGCTAGAATATTTTAAAATCTCGATCATATTAAGAAGCACCAGGAAAGCGAACATCTCGGGAAGTTTTGTTCTGAAACCCTGCTCATCATATTTTAGGAAAGTGGATTAAGCTTTGAAGGAAAGGACATACAAAAGTGCCCCTGAAAATTTAAAAAAAAAAAAAAAAAAAAAGGCTGGCTTTAATATGACCCAGCTGTTACTGTCAAAGGATTTCATCTGTGAGAATTCAAACAACTATGTGCAGACTGGTGCAAAAGCAACTGCTGTTTTACCATTGAAAGTAGTTACGACCAGTTGCAGTGGCTCATGCCTGTAATCCCAGCACTTTGGGAGGCCGATACAGGTGGATCACTGAAGGTTGAGAGTTTGAGATCAGCTTGGTGAAACCCCATCTCTACTAAAAATACAAAAATTAGCCAGACATGGTGGCGGGCCCCTGTAATTCCAGCTATTCAGGAGGCTGTCAAGAGGATTCCTGAAACCTGGGAGGCAGAGGTTGCAGTGAACCGAGATCACACCCCTGCACTTCAACCTGGGGAACAGAGTGAGATTTGTGTGAAAAAAATACATATATATATTTTTTCCTGCAAGGTAATTCCTGGTCATGTCAATGGCAAAAGCAACTGCTGTTTTACCTTTGAAAGTAATGGTGACTGGGCATGGTGGCTCACACCTGTAATCCCAGCACTTTGGGAGGCCGATACAGGTGGATCGCTGGAGGTGGGGATTTCAAGATCACTTGGGAGGCTGAAGCAGGAGAATTGCTTGAATCTGGGAGATGGAAGTTGCAGTGAGCCAATATCGCACCACTGCGCTGTAGTCTGGGCAACAAAGCAGGACCCTGTCTCATCTAAAAAAAAAAAAAAAAAAAAAAAAAAGTAATGGCAAAACCTCAATTACTTCTGTACGAACCTAATCCGTGTAATATATTCCATAGGTTCCCAGCAAAAAGAAACCTATGAGCATTCAACCTCCAAAAACCAGTACTGTAGTGGGCTATGATACCCATTAGAATAAAACTAAATTGAAAATGCCTTTTTCTCACTGCGTAAACATTCTTGAATATGTTTGATCTTCCTCTGAGTTAATTCCTGAAAAATGATAACATGTGCCCATGTAACTATAATTTGCCCACAAAACCTGTCGTGTATAATTTACAAAGTTATATTGCATAGTATTTTATCTTTAGAACAACAAACACTTAAATAGCATTAGTTATATTAGGGATCAGTGGCTGAAATACATGTTCTTCCTTCCCTTAGTGAATGCACACACATTATTTACTCAGCAGCCTCAGAGCCATCATCGCTGAGCAATTGAAGGGGCATTAATCTTGTGGTAAACATCAAAACCATCACTCGTAGCCGTGAGGGGAGTAGTGGGATATGTCGCCTTGCTGTGTCAGTGGATTCAAGGCTGAGATAACTTTTTTCCTTGTCAATTTGCTGTCACTTTGTTAAGAATTAGAGATTGTATGTTTCCTAAATTTATAACAATATGTCAGTCTATTACAATTAAATGAAAATGAGCAACTCTGGGTTGTTTTCAATATGTAAGAAAAAGGTTTTATTACATGGCTTCTGAGTATCATGTTATCATTGGAAACTTGTATCTATTTAATTGGCGTGTCATATATTAAAAGGTGACAGCCATGAGTTATCTATAAGGAGATGCTTAATTCCATGTCTTCATAGGAACATAACTCAAATTATTCTTCCCTTTATTGAGGAGACCATTGACTGTCATACTCTAATATTTTGTGAGTTTCTTTTCTGGCCAGAGAGAAACTACCCTGGCATGCTCAGCGGTCTTCAAATTGCAGGAATTGAGCTATTAGTGGAGAAAATTGATGCAAATCCATGCGTATTTGCAACCCATTCTAGACTGGCTCCCAGGGAACTTCTGGCACATCTGTAGTGAGATTGCTGAGCTCAGGTGTGTAGGCTAAAGCAGACATCTCTTGCCTTCATCCTGAGACAAGGCAGATAAGGAGGTGAATGGCTTACAGTACCAGTCCCTTTTGCCAATTCCTGAAGGTAAAGGTGGATCAGTGCTCAACTGACAGATACTTGCTTTGTACTGAGTGCTGTGCTCCATCCAGAGGCAACTGTATTGCGGAGAGTCCTTCACGGAGGCACACTGTGTGTGTCATGAGTGCCTCAAATGCATGACATTGTTTGCCAAGGGAAGACATGACTGAAAACATATGCAAACAATCATAAAATTTTGCAAAGCCATCCCTGGTAATTTTCCTTCATTCCTCGTCTTCAAAATATTACCAACCCATGTAAAATTGACATTCAAATTATTCTGAACTTATTCCACTCCTCCCTATCTCCCTGCTACTTCCAGACGCAAGTTTATCTTGCCACTGGGCTATCTAAGTACCATCCTAAATAACATGCCTATATTACTTTATTTTTATTTTTTGCTTTTTCCCAGTGCATTTTTCATACTGCAGTTAAAAAGACATTTCTTTATATGCCAATTTTGTGATAAGCGTCATACCCTCCCAGTACACATGCCTGCAAGCACTAAACTGCCCACACGCTTGTATCTACCTTTAAAACTTTTCTTTCCTTTCATTTGCTTTTAGGAAAAAGATCACAATCCTTTATGTATGCCCTCGGGTTTTGCCTGAAACCCTTTTTCTAATTTGCTGCGTTTAATCTACTATTGAAGAAGAAAAAGTCAAGGCTTTAGAATTTATGTGAATGCTTGACGATCTCCTCTATTTGCAAAAGATAAAGGATTTTATTAATATGCCTTTTGGTAGTGGTTTTGGCCATTTTTTGGTAGTTTTTCCTTGTATTAGGTTGTTTTCCAGATGTCTGACCGCCTGTTGAGTAGCTTCTTAATATTTTTGACATTTCAAAGCATAGTGAATAGATTTCTATCCTGTGTTTGCTTTCATATATGATATTCTTTTGATAAAGAGAGAGGAAAGTTCAAAAGTTATGAAAAGAAACAAATCATAGTTATAAACTTCTTTGGGCAGTTTCATACATTGATAGTCCTGTGTTTTAAAAGATTTTGAAGAAAAACATACGTTGACACACACACACACACACACACACACAGAGAGAGAGAGAGAGAGAGAGAGAGAGAGAGAGAGAGAGAGAGAGAGAGAGAAAGCCCGGACGCAGTGGCACATGCTAGGAATTCCAACACTGGAAGGCCAAGGTGGAAGGATCATTGCAGCCCAGGAGGAGTTTGAGACCAGCCTTGGGAACATAGCAAAAACCCGTCTCTACAAAAAGAAAAAAAAGATGGGTAGAATGGCGTGTGCCTGTGGTCCTAGATGTGCCAGAGTTGAGGCAGGAGTGTCACTTGAACTCAGGAGTTTGAGACTAGCCTGGGCAACTTAGTGAGACTCATCTCTACGAAAAGTAAAAAGAACATAGCCAGGTCTGGTGGCACATGCCTGTAGTCACAGCTACTCTGGAGGCTGAGGTGGAAGGATCACTTGAACCTGGGGGGTCAGTGCTGCCGTGAGCTATAATTGTACCATTGAAGTCCAGCTTGGGTAACAGAGCCAGACCCTGTCTATAAAAAACGAAAAAATACTAGTTCCATTTGGTTATTCTTTGGTGTTAAATTCAGGCTGAATTTTGCCATATAGATAGAAAATTATTTGTGTTTCTGGGAAATGTTTTCCCATAGATCTGTAATACAGTCTGAAACACATCAGTTATCTTTTAAGTGCTTATTCATGTGTTCCTGGAGTTTTAATTTTTTCAGTGAAACATTTTATATATGATGTTTCGTACTTTGAGATTTGATCTTTTTGTATTTCAAGATACCCTCTAAAGAAAACTGCCATTACCTTTGTTTTCAGAATCAATTTTGCCCCTTCAGATAAAACAAATACCGACCACAGTTTGCCTTTGAAAGTCTAAAAACTGTTACTGAATGTGGCAAAATAGTGAAATGCTTTTATTCAGAAAGATTATTTATACATACCTGACTCACTTTATATTGTCCCTCTGGCTCCCATTCCGTTACTCTATTAAAGACGGGGGGATCACAAGCATTTTCTTTAATGTGTCTTGTTCCAGGAGGCAGGAACTGTGATGAGCTGAGGGAAAGGTGGGTTGTTTCTAAAATTGTTGAAAGTTTGGCTTAAAAAAGTAACATTTGGATTTCTGAAACTATTCTGGGCCTTAAATCAAGTTAATTATGTTTTAATTGGGAGGAAAATCCTCAAAAAGTCAGCCTTCTGTCTTAAACTTTTATCAGACTTTATCATTTCTGTAAATAAAAATAAACATGCATTATGTTGTTAGAGTATTGATTTATCACATTTTCATGAGCTTGCACTTTACTCTTTAGTTATCACTCAATTTTGTTCATTGTTTACTGTCATTAAATACTTGTTTTAGTTTTATAGGAATTTACATTTTTTCAGAGCTAACTTTTTCTAATATTGTCATCATTTGTGTAAAATTGGTAGTAACATTTGGAATGTCATTTAAACAGTCATGGTGTCCAGGAGGGCCTCAAATACAGTTTGTATTTAA
Organism: Sapajus apella; assembly: GCF_009761245.1. Taxonomy (NCBI): domain Eukaryota; kingdom Metazoa; phylum Chordata; class Mammalia; order Primates; family Cebidae; genus Sapajus; species Sapajus apella. The sequence continues at coordinate 24,581,058 of NW_022436964.1, read as the reverse complement.
GAATGTTTGTCACAGTTGGGAAAACAGTGCTGGAGTATATCTAGCTACCCAGAAGCTTTGGGGATAAGTCTGTGTATTTTTGATAATATGAATTAATTATAACAGTTTACTTCTACATAATTTAAAATTTTGAATTGATCCTAATCTTAAAGAAAAGTGGAAACTACAGTGCAAATAACTTATTATTCTTGAACTATTTGAGAGTTAATTGCTTACCTGAAGCTTTGCGTATAATTCTCAAATACTCAGATTTATACAAACAAGGCATTCTCCTACCTAACTACAACAGAAGTCTCAAAATCAGGAAGTAAACACTGATGTATCATAACAGTTTAATTCTTAGACCCCACTCACTTTGGATCACATTTTGCCAGTCACTTTTATTTGGGTTTCACCAATTATCCCTAGTCAAGTTTTTCTAATTTTCCACAGAGGCTCCAGTTCAGAATTATGTTTTGTACTTGTCAACCTGGAAGGGTTCCTCGGTCTTTCTTTGACATTTCTGACCATGATAGTTTTGAAGATAACAAGGCTGTTACTTAACAACATATTCTTGTTTGGGTTTTGCTGATGTTTACCGGTAGTCATATTTAGGTTTGGACTCTTTTCTAGAAATATTATGGAAGTGATGCTATGTTTTTCTCACCACGTGAGTTTGATTTATCCCATTACTGATGTCATTAACCTTGATTTTTTTTAAAATCAAGGTTGTTTCTGTGAGCCTTTTCCATTGCAAAGTTACTAATTTTTCCTTATATATTTTATTATTTTAAAAATCATTAAATTTTTTTCAATTAAAAAATTGAAAATTAGATGTTTTTCTTCTAATGGCATTTTTAGGATTACTACAGTGCTTAGAATACAGCAAAATCATGTAAATGGGGGCATTCTTTTTTTAATTAGTATCATTGGCATCAGCAGCAGCATAAGGAGCATCATTTTTGGTTTCTAATTACATACTGCAAAATTAGGAGATGCTTAAGAATTTCCCCATCATTTAATCTCTCATGGAGTACTTTATTTATATTTAATAAATTTATATAGGGAGTTTCTCTGATACTATTTCTCCTGAAACTTACTATACTGAGTTATTTATATTAGTATGGATGCATGTCTTTATTTTATTCAGTGTGTTATAATTTGTTAATATTGTCTTTTTTAATTTTGATGTTCAAGTTCTCCCCTGTTTGGTCAGTAAGAGCCCCTTTAAGCTGACGTCTGTGTACATTTAGTATATACCTTTCATTCTTTGAGCATTTTCTTATACAGCAAGATAATTCCAGATATGTCTCATTCTTTCCTTGTCCCAGTCCTAACTGGAATAAGTGATTTCTCTAAGGAGTTTTCTGAAGGGAAACTTTCTGAAAGGAAAGTGTTTCCTTTTACTGGAGAATGATACTTAGAAACCAAGATATGGACACAAGGTATTACCATTGCTGTTGGGTATTACTGCTCCAACCTGTCTTGGCTCAGCTAGGGAAGAAGTGTTTGGTAAGTTTATATAAAGAATGTATGTTTGTGTATGCATACTCATTTATATATCTCAGATATATATATATATATATATTTATATATATATATATTTATCTGTATATATATTTAAACTGTATAATATAGTATATGTGTACATTTATATACACACACACACACACACACGTATATATTTAAAACTAGGTGTTCATGTCAGTACTGTTAGTTCCAGTCCAACACTACCCAATTCATTCTGTTTTTTTTTTTTTAATATATATTTGATGGCTTAGAAAATTTATTCATGTATGCTTAAATTTACCACAATACAGTGAAGCAACCACATTAAATGTTTTCTGTAGTCTCATTTGATTAAGCTTGTTGGTTTGTAACTGTTTACAAAGCTAACAAATAATGGAGGCAGGACCCAAACAAAATTCTCTATGTTTACTATTTTTGTCTTTGTGGCTCTTTTTCTAAAAAACAAGAATCAAAATATTATTCACTAAAGCTAATAAAATTCATTGTATGATTTAAATATGAATTTCTGTAAAGTGGTTATTTGAATATTCAAAGTAAGGTGAATATTTGGATGGATGTAAAGGGTGACTATAATGACACCTGCTTGTTGCTAAATATAAATTAATAGGGAATAATGAGATTTGTGAAAGTGGATGGATATTGGATTTCATGTTAATGAGATTTGCATCTCAAAGAAGGGAATAAATGTGTTTCCCTGATTCCTAAGTATTTACTTAAACATTCAGATATTAATAGTGTTGCTAGGTAGGAGAGGAAGGTACTTCTTTTTTTCTCAATGAATTTATTTGATTATGAATCGCAGAGAGGATAATAATTTGGTAAGGCCAAGCACTAATAACAGTATGCCTTAACTTACTTAATGCAGTGTAAAATTGTAGCTACCACATTCAGACAAATGATGATTAAATCGAACTGAGGTTTATGTTCTGCTGTGTAGACATTACTTTGTAATTTGTAGGATAATTGCATACATTATTTCTAAACAGTTTGTTTTATTCTCTGCCAGGAGAACCTTGCAAACTCCTCAAAATGTGAGGTTTAGTTCATAAAACAGAGCTTTGCTCTGTAATGCTCTATGGGTAGCTGGTTGGTAGGCTGAATATTTAGTAGCTCCTAATGAAGCTCTTAGCTTATCAGTGTCCAATTTTCTATTCTTATGTGCCATAATTCTATGAGAAATCTTTTGAGACTCTTGTATCCAGTGATTGCCTTTAAGAGATACCTAAATCTACTCTAAAATAAAAGCTTAGCTGATTGATTTATAGCTGTATTAAGACAAGCATACTATCTGTACGTAATAACTTGCAAAGAGGACCTCGGAAAAAAAATTATGTATCTTGTTCATAATTACATTTTGGGGGACATATATATTCCATATGGAATGTCATTTATTAACTGGCAGTTTTTTCTTGCTTTATATAGTCTCTTTCTGGCTGGAATAGCATTTGATTTATAATTAGGAACTATTTTATTCATATTTTTTTTCAATTTTATTCATATGCATATCATTTTGATAATGGCCCAGGAGCCCAACTTTGCTAGAAAACATTGATTTAGCTTTTGTTTCTTTGCTCTTTATTTTTGTGTTTTCAGTCCCTTGTTCAGTTCACTTATGGGAAGATTGACTTTGAATAATAATGGTCATGATGTCGACATAATACAAATTATATGCTGCTGCCATCTGGAATAGTGAACATAAAAGCTTTATTTACACTGTTTCCTTTAAGAAAAGAATGTTTTTTTCTTCTTTTTCAAGGAGTGTATTCTGGAAAGTAAATAGTGTTTCTTGTTTGTAGCCTGATATTGTGATTCAATTTGAAATATAAAGACTTGAAAACTCATTGTTTCACAAATTAGCAAATACAACAATGATAATCTTCTGTCTTCCAGCCTCTGAGAAACTGATCTGTCTCCCTGTCCAGACAAAGCTTTGGAGTAGTCATTATCAGTGCCATGTAACAGAAGTGGGACCTTGTGGCCCAAAGTCATAGGGTAGATATGTTAAGTCTACTTGTATCTGCTTTTCTGGTACCTGTGCATGGCAGAAGGCCTGCCATTCATAGCCCTTCCTAGGCAATTAGATAGAAATTACACAAGGGCTTAAAGGTGTAGGCACAGTACTGAATCTGAGCTCTCTAGGGAAATCACTTGACATTTATCAGCCTTTTCACACTCTTCCATTTCTCATCTACCTTGTACTGACTAACAGATATGGCAGAGTTCTGTCTCTATAGAACTAATCATAAGTGAATGAGAAGCCAACGTATACATATGTATGTATATAGACACACACACATATATATACATATATACACATATGTGTATGTGTGTGTGTGTATATATATATATGTATATGTGTATATATATATGTGTGGATTTTTAAAATGTCAATCTATTTTTTAAGTATCATTACATCTCATGGAACTTGAGTATCTAGTCCATGCTGCTGAAAAAAGTAAAAGATGACCAAGTATTCAAACATTTTGCTGTGCCATTCATTGTGAATTGACTCTGATTAAGAGTTTCATCACTACATGATGAGTATTTATTTGAAGAGTAGCAATTTTAATAGAGGAAACATGACACAATGAAAATACACCAAATCTAGAACTAAAAAACTTTCTTTAATTTTTTTTTTTTTTACTGTTTGTGGGATATGAAACAGATAACAATATTACTGAGTCTTTGTTTTATAGCCACAAAAAATGTTAATGGTATCACCTTTATTCAAGGAACTCTAATAAGGCTCAAATATTTGTGTTTTAGAGATACGGGCCACTATAGCACTTTGTAGTATATAAAATGTTAAATTTGTCTTATATGATGCTCTTACTAAATCTCATTCTGTTAAAGGTGGGATTTAGTAAGAATATCATATTAGACAAATCTTGTTGAGAGATTTTCCCTCTCCAGAGCTGAACTATTAATGGGGCTATTAGAGCTAGCCCAGGGGTACTTTGTACAGAGGTGTTCCTTGATTTGTATTATTTTGCCCAAACAGGCATTTTCTGAATGTTTAACTTTTGAAAGGAAAAACCAAAACTCTGACTTCTTGACATCGTCTTTTAAAAATAACATTTTCTTTAAGAAAGCCATATAGGTTTCTTAACATGACCCACTCCCCAACATGAGGAATGTTTAATTCCCCTTCCCTGAAGCATTAAAAGAAAAATGCCTGCCATGATATAGGGAAAAACAGTTGGTTTCAGTGTTTTCAGTAATTCATAACAAACTTTGACAGCCCAAATATTTAAATATTTTTAAAATTTATTTTTAGGAATGAATCATCTGAAAATACGGATTTTCTTTATTTATACTGTTGATTAATCAAAGAGCCAAAAAATCTTGTTCAAAGGGAAAAGAGGGCATTTATTAGCTTGGAAGAGGTTGGGATTTTTCCAAGGATCATGGCAAACATACTTTATTGAAGACTTCTTTAAGTCAGTTGGGATTAGAGTCAAAGGACTAGCCTGGTTGAATTTATGCAGCAAGAGCCCTAGCAAGATTAGGTAAGAAGAGCTACTTAGGACCACCTAGAAAGGAGTTTGTAGCCTTAGCAGGGAATTTAGAAATTCCTGGCTTCCTTTCAAAGAAGAGATTCAGTGTTTGTGCAAGTGGAGTGAAAGAAAGAGCATCATCAATATTGTTTATGCATGAACAATGAAAATAGTTTAACTGAGCAAATTATATAAAACCTATTACTTGATCATTCACAGATACATAAGGCATGACTACCTACAAAAGAGTGTCAGACTATTTTCCTCATAGATAGATTCCTTTCAAGTCCTGGGCAGGTCAGGGTTGTTCAAAAGTTCTACAACAATGGGAAGTTAACTGGATAATGCCCACATTTGTTTTTCTGTTTCCTTAATGGAACTGAAAATTTCATATCGGCATATTTCATTAAAACACCAACAGATTCAAAGAATGTGCTATATTTCCCAGTCTATTATAGCTGCCATTCCAAACAAAATATGTATGACTCTGTGATTCACCAAGCGGAAGTATATAGTAATTTGCCCTTTAATGGCCTCTCAAAATGACAGACCAAATGGCTTTGTGAAGGTCAAGTCTGATTTAAACTGTTGATGAATTAGTAGCTAATTCTGCATGATTGAATATTAATATGGAACAGTGATAAGTAAGGCACTTTAAAGCTTAATGAGCACATTAATGAATAGGACAAAATGTTTTTCTTTTCACCTCATGTAAAAGTTTAAAGCTACTAGCATATTGACAGATTGTTAATTTTTGCTAGCTGCTTTTTCCTGCGAAAGTTTGTGTGGTTAAGATATTAAAGATATTGATTGGATTCCCAAGTTCCTGGCAGCACACATTTGAGGAGCTGTCAAAATTGATGTTATCAAATGGCTGAGGCAGTTTTATATAAATCACTAATAAATGTAGAAGGTAAAGAAAAAAGCAATTAACATTTTCTAAACTACACCCACTGAGATAAGCATTCCAATTAGAAATTTCATTATTTCTACAGTTTGTTTTATGTCGAATACTGAGTTTTATTGCCAAATACCTGACGGTCAAATTGGAAACAAGCCACAACTGTCAATGTGTAATGGCTGTGGCTATTTGAATCTGTTACATTGTGATGTTTCTCATGAAAATTTAATGAAGAAAGTGCATTCAAAGAGATTCTGTGCAAAAGGAGGATGGATAGAATTTAATTACCCTTATTAAAAATAAGAAAGGAACGCGCTTTACATTCTCTGTCCCATTAGTATGCAAGAAGGATTATCTTTATTGTGCACTCGTGTATATGAAAAGGGGGCTCTGGAGTGTTCTTTATGAGCCAAGAAGGGAAAGAAAGGTCATGCAAATGTATTAGACTGATTTTCAGGAGGGCACAAGTCAATTTTGTCAGCTATCCCCAAGGTGAGGACTTCATTTCTTATAAATGGTTATTAAATCTAGATTTCTTTGGTAAGAGCCTTTAATAAGTGACTCAACAATCTTAAGCCTTTGGCACTTGCCACTGATCAGCACTGAATATTGGCTCAGTTGTTCTGAGAGATGAACTTATAGAAGAAAACTAATTACTAGCAGAGCAATATTTATGCAGGGAACTGTAACTAGCACTTAAACACCATGGGAGAGATACAGTGTCCCAGGACATACAGAAACCACCCACGAATCCCGAGGTGATTTTTGATTAACCTAAGTTGGTTATTTTAAAAATGGAACCTAACAACAACAAAATCTAAGAGCTTTTTCAGAAACTCATTTCTATGAAGGCAGTATAGTTGACTTTGGAGCACTTGAGGTAAATTACTTTTATCCTTTGAAGTACTTTGTGTCAATAGCTGCCAAGTGAGGTATTTAATAATATAATGTGTGTGGTATAGCAGGTATTGATCTTTCTGCTCTTTTTTCTCCCCAGACAACATCAGAACTATGTTGTAGATGTAAATGTATTGGCAAAACCTTTAAAGACATAAACAACATCCTGATGAAATATAAGTGGAATAGATTATTAAAACCGGCATAGCCTAATTTGCATCCCACTTTTAACTTTTAACTTTCTCTTGGAGCCTTGAAAAATCATCCTGAAATTCAGTTTTTAACTACTGTTTGTGACACACGTCCACTGTAGACTTCTGCTTGGCTGATGATGTGTAAACATTCACAAAAGCAATGTATTACTGCTTCCACAACAAAGCAATGTCTTCCAGCTTAAGTAAAATTTAGCTCATTGCAGTTAATTATTTGTATAAATGTCGTTAGTACCCAGCCATAACTACCTGGTCTGATAGGACGGTATTCTGTCATGAATCAGGTGTTAAATCAAAACTTGGCTCGGCTTCTTTTGGCCCTTCACAGACTATGTTAGTAAAAGATACAGACCCTCTGTCCTGCCCAGCGGAAGAGCCAGAGTCTACACTTTTCCTTAATAGTCCATCAGTTTTATCCCACAATAACCGTACCTGTTGTTCACTGAATTTTCTCTTTCTTGGGAGCTTTAATCTTTGGTGGCATCTTATATTCTTTCTCCATTCACATTCAAAATCTCTCTGGGTCCTTAACTATTCCTTTGGTTGCCTCTCTACCAGAAGTTCTGCATAGAAGGAGATTTTTGTTTTTAATAGTCTCTGAGATATATTTATACTTAAGCTTGGAAATGACTGGAGTTTATCTTAAAACCTGGAAACTCAGGCTAGCATGATGGCAAGGGGACAGAATACAGATGAGACCTGGAGGAACTCCTGGTGTGGAGGGATAAACGCGTGAGTTAATAAGTACGAGATGGTGGATTTGGGTAGCTGCTGCTGTGGTAGCTCTGAGGAGGAAAGGTGAAATGAGTTTGAGAGAATTTGGAAAAGATTTACAAAGAAGGTGACTTTGGCTTCGTGGCTTCCTAGAGGCACAGAAGACCCAACAGACATGATTTGTCTGGGAAGTGGTGAGAATTTCAATGTAAGCAGAGGGAAAAGTTCCTATGAGAGAGGTGATCTCTAAGAGGCTGAGAAAAATGAGACCTGACTGAAAAGGACTTTGCTAGCCAGGTTTAGGAGACTGAGTTTACCCCTCGGCTTCAGAGGGAGCGAGGTGGCGAACACATGCTGTTGACTGAGAACACAGTGCAGGCGTCAAAATGGAGCTTCTTCATTAGAAATTGTAACATAACCTCGGTAAGATTCACGATCAACTGTGGATTCATGGATTATACTGGAGCTTGTAGGAAGCATCCAAGGAGAAGCAGTATGCCAGATCTGATGATTTAAATGTTTTGCTCACTGGTGTTTATGCTTTTGAGTAAATACAGAATTGGTGGCTTATGAAAATTTATCAGTGGCCATGAGAGAGTATTGATTAAATCAATGCCAGACTCAATGGGAAGTAAAAATGTTTCATGATCTTCAAACAAATGGCCATGTTCTAATTTGGATAATTGCCACACATCTCACTAAAATTCCTTCAATGCCTAGATAGACCATACTTTTCTAATCCTGGCTAGAAGAGCTGGCAATGTCAGTTATCCGTGTGGGGCATGATTGTGGGATTTAAGTGGACTTTAATTTCTTAATAGCTGGGATCTGGAACAGTTTCAATGTGGACAGCAAGAAGTGAACTTTGGATGAGTTGGAGATTCAAATTTAGGGAATTAAAGTTTTTAATTACTGAAAATGGTACAGGTCTTTGGGATGGAGGAAAGCATTCTCTTTTCCCTGTAAGGAACACGTGCTTTTGTGCCATTAATATGGAATAGTGCTTTTGCTCTTCTTTTGTAAAGCATCCTCAAACAATTTTCTGGTTAATTGAAACTCCTTACAAAGCAATCAATTTGGGTTGAACCTTATGCTTGTGTGGAAAAACATGGAGTTATAAGAAAAATATATCAGCTTCTAAACGGATAGCTTGACCATCTTCTGCTTGTTCCCCATGTGCTCTCCAAGCTGGCACTGCTGGCTTCCATGCTGCTCTCTCAGCGAAACCTTTCAGCCTATACTTGTGACATTCCTGAATCTTTCTAAAATCTCGTGCTCCCTTTTTTGTGACGTGGCCGATTTTGCTCTTTCCTAAATGCCAATTTTAAATCAGATCTTCCTCTGGATACTCACGGATCTCAGGCACAAATGCTGTGATTCTTTCTCCCTCTTTGCTGTTGAAAAACTCGCTGCAACCCCTCATCATAGCCAGCCCCGTCTGAGCTCCGTGTTAGTATATTGGCCTCTTATGTAGACTGTGACAGCATTGTGACTGTGTTCTAATTCATTAGTGCGTGGTTTGTGTTAAGTTCTCAAGCAAGCGCTGAATAAGGTAAAGAGAGAGATTTCTGGACAGCCTTGAATTTGGGGCATCTGACTTACTAACTGAATGTTTCTATCGCCTTTTGTTTTGCAGAAGATCAGATTCCCAGGGGCTTCCCTACCATTGACATGGGCCCACAGTTGAAGGTGGTTGAACGTACGCGCACGGCCACCATGCTTTGTGCAGCCAGTGGCAATCCGGATCCAGAAATCACTTGGTTTAAAGATTTCTTACCCGTGGACACAAGCAACAACAATGGTCGTATTAAGCAGTTACGATCAGGTAGGGTCTTGTTACTGTTTCTACTAACTCCTAGATAACTTTTTTTAAAATTTTTCTCTCTCTTTATTTTTATTTTTAATTTTATTTATTTTTAATTTCTAGGTACTGATTTTTCTCCCTCTTCTCTTTCTCTGTTACTTAATGGGTGGTCCATGTTTGTGATGTCATAGCCTGTTTCAGAGTCTGTCTTTCTCCTTTTTCTGTGTGTTTTGCAGCTTCTGTTTAATCCACATTGCTCACTGCTGTGACTGTATTTTTGATAATTTTTTAAGTTACTGCTTTTTTGCAGTATTTGATGAATCCATTTTCTCCTCTTTCTTTCTTCTTTCTCTGCTTTCTTTTGAAACAAATTTATTTCAACATTGGACTTCATTCAGAACTTGCAAGGAGTTCCAATGGTTGTATCCATTAGAAAACAAAATGTTCATATTAAACACTAAATGATTCAATTTTATTAAAGTATGTTTTCTGCTGTCTTTTCTACCTTTGAACTCATCAAAGTACCAAAGTGTAGTAAGCCTGGGCACATCTGCTTTCTTGTCACTAATACATAAAACATAGAAATGTTATCTCATGAGTAATCAGATGTATTTTTTAAAAAGTCTTAAATACCAGTGAAAGGAGGGGATTTTTATCAATACTCTGATAATATCGTTGTGAGTGGACATTTTCTACACCTTAGCCACAGTAGTGTGCGCCCACACTCAAGGTTTTTGAACCCTCCAGTGACTGGATCTACAGAAGCCTGCTTTTGGTGTAGACTCCAGCTTTTGCTGTTTTCTCTCTCTCTTTGCCCTTTTCTCCTTTTCCCATTCCCATCCCAAGTTGATGCCTTTGCTCTCTTAGATTAAAAGTAGAGATAATTCTAAATTTCTTAAGCTTTAGAGCCTGTCCCTAGGTAACGTCACAGGGACATATACTAATAAGCTGTTTACTTTGACATTGGTAGTAATATTGATATAGAATTCTAAGTTGTTTAACTGCCTGTCTTCCCAGAATTCTCAGCTTTTGACCTGTCCTGTGATGTTAAAGCGTCTTGTTAACTGCCTCTTTTGCTTGTTGTCAGCAGAATTGTGTAGATTAGCATTCTGTTATTGTAAATGAAGAATTAATTATTCACATGTAACATAGATGATTTAGTATATAAAGCTTTAACTCTGAAAAATTTGTACCAAATTATAAGGAATATAATAATATTTTTATGCTGTCTTTCTTCTCTCCGTATTTAAATCTCCAGAATCTATTGGTAAGTGCTTAGTTCTGAAGCGCACTTCAACCCCACTAATTTCCATATCCAGAATATTATTATTAATAATAAAATGCATGGCATGCATTTTACTAACTGTCAGTGTAGACACCAGACCTCTGTAGTGGCGCCCACACACACCTCCACAGAACTGTTATTGTGAGAACACTGTGTAGAAAAATTAAATAGTACACAAGTTATAGCACACCAATGTAGCATAGCAAGTAGTATAAGATATCCGATCAACAGTGTTTGTTTCCAGATAGTCTTTAGAGTTTCCTATCACAGTATATATATATATGCATATCTATATATATACTTAAATAGATTAGCCAGTGTTTTCCTAAACTATGTCTTTAAAAATATTGTATAGTTCCTTTTAAGAGATACGAGGCATATAAGATATATTTCTAACCCTATATGACCCCAGATCTGAGAACTCAGTTGCTTCTCTGAGAAAGGCAATGCTGCCTATTGCGGTCTTTACCCTCTGCGGTATAATGCAACTTGCTTTTTATGATCTAATAATACTATCTAATATATTCCTGTTTTACCAGTATAGTAATTCAAGTTTCTTTTAAGACCTTATTTAATTCTGTAAATCTAATTTAATTCTTCTCCCCAGCCCTAGCCTCCTTCTTCTCGTACTAATGCTTCTTCTTTCTAATCTTATTTGCATTCATATTATCCACCCAGGTGGTACACCAATAAGAGGTAAGAGTGCTGAACTAACGTTCACAGAATGATCTTACTCATTCCTTCTGTCCTTTCATCCCTCTCATCTTTGTCCTGTTTTCAGCATCGTTCCGATAATGTCCATCAACTTTGTATTTTTAGTTTCCTCTTTGTACTGTTTGGTTATGACCAGTGACTCTCATCTTGTGACCTTTCCTTTCCTTTTTCTGTTTCTCTTTGTTTTGTTCATTTCTTTCTTTATGAAAACAATTATTTAAGTTGTGATATGCTTCAAAGAAAGCATATCGAGGTCGTCAGACCACAGACCAGTCACAGCGTACCATCTGTCCCTCTTTTTTTCCTTTTCTTCTTCTTCCTTTTTCCTTTTTCTTTTTTTTCTTCTTTTTCCTTTTTTTTTGTCCAACCGGAGAAAAAAAAAGATCATTTTTTTTCTTCCTTAGCTGTTCTTGTTCTGGACCTAAGCCAAGGTGGTCTGGAGAACAGTGGCAGACATGCAGAAGACACCCCGGAACATCTGCTTTTTGTCTTTATCTTTCAAAAGGTTTTTGCTTTTGTTCTTCAATTCTTTTTTCTCTTAATGTCTTAAAAGTCAAAGAATGACTCCCCTTTCCACCTGATCCCACTCGTCTACAATCTGACAGCAATGCTTTTTTCCCCACTTCTTTTTTTCTTGGATTACTCGTCTCCGGATTTTTGGATCTTCTGTCCTTCAGGCTATGGAAACAAAAGGTGCTCAGTATTCTTGGTGGTATGTGGTATTGCTGGATTTTCATACTTTGACTCAGTGTGCATTTCTTTTGTAATTCTTGTTTTGTATTTTTCTTGGGGTTTTGTGACACCACACTGCTAATCCCACTGGTGGATTTTGATGGGTGTCTTAGGGGATCCATCTCAGGGTCCTCAAGCAGTGGTTGGTTGGCTCTTCCTTGTGGCACGGGCCGTGCCTTTTAACTTTTTAAAAATCTTCTAATTCAACTACTCTTTGTTTTTCAGCAAACGTAATCAATGATTGTAAGTCGTGGAAAACTGTCTTTCTTTTCTTAAAAATCTGCATGTCTTAAGGGAGTTTTGTTTCTTTAAGTGATATTTTGATAATTTATAATGACTAATTTTAATTTTTTTGCTTTGTGCAGCCTTTTTGTGCTTGCTGCGTATTTTTGGCTTTCTTCAGCAGAAGACTTTCTTGAAAACCCAGCCTGGTTTTTTTTGAGCGTACCTATCTTTTGCGCCACTTTTGATACCAAATGAAACAAAACAAAACCAAAAATTAATCTTTTGTTTTATTTAAAAGCCATACTTCCTTGAAGCAGTCTCACCCATCTTCATTTTATTAGTCTAGGAAATAAGAGTGTTAATTATGACTAGAAGTCTTGCTTGGGAAAAGAGATATTTTTTCTAATGCTAGCATTGATGATGTAAAAAAAATAATCTCTATATGTTTTTCTCATCGCATCATTTTCTGTCTGTGCAACTTAGCAAGAGATTGAATCGACGTTGAGCGGACCTTCGCTTTGCAGGGCTTTTCATATTGTTAAGAGGTTTAGCTTTCTGAACTGAGAAAGCCTTCTCTGATCATCTCTTTGGCAATATATTTTATATCCATACAGGAGCCCTTCAGATTGAGCAGAGTGAAGAGTCTGACCAAGGAAAATATGAGTGTGTTGCCACCAACAGCGCGGGCACTCGCTATTCCGCTCCTGCCAATTTATATGTCAGAGGTAGGAATGACATAACCTTGGCATTGCTTTTTCATTCAGGCTCAGGGGGAGTGAGATGCCGCAGGGTCTATGGTGTTACATCAGTAGTTAACAAGCTGATTTGATAACAGTGACAGTAGCTGAAACATTTTAGTAAATAGAGAAGTAAAAATTTTCAAATATGTTGTTTAACCCCAAAAGACCACTCTTGAGTATAATCTATCCCGAGGCTTGAAGTTTGTAAGTATATTTGCATTTTTACATCTCGGTTTCTGTTTTTACTGCATCGATTGAACTGTGCTTTGCATTTGTTTGAGGTTTTCTTCTTTTCCTTTCTCTTTTTTCTGTTGTTTCTCTTCTGTTTCCTTATTAAACCCCTGAAATAATTGCTTGGTGTGCTACTAATCAGTTTTCTGTGCAATTCCAAGCATAAAGGTGTTTATGTCTTCATGACCCCTGCTGCTGAAACTGTAAGGATAAAGCTGCTAACTCTATAAACAGGTGCTACATGCAAATAGCACAGTTGTATTTTGTTCTTTGCATATTTTCTTAAACACATGGTATATATACATGTGTATTCATATAAATGCACATAGGTACACCTTTTTGTTTGAATTATTAAGACTTACCGAAATGTTTAGTTTTGTGATTGTCATGGAAAACTGTATTTTAAAGAGTAATGTGAGTTGTCCTTGAGACAAGAATGAATTATGAGGATACGTTCAGATGTTTTCATGAAGTAACAGAAATGATTAAATTTTGAGCTTATGAATGGCTGTGCCTTTCCATTCGACTAGAAAGAAGTACTTCCTCTTTCCCGGAGTTCTCAGCCAGTTCCTGTAGTTTTTTTTTTTTTTTTTTCCAGTGGGAATGTTCTTACTCCTGGTCTACATATCTGTGAATAACCACAAAAGGCATGGGTGGGGGTGGGATTAAAGAAAAGACTGAGAGGGCTTTAAGTTACAATAGGATGAGTTCCCTTAAGAAAATACCTAGCTTGATTTTGAAATTTTTGTTAGAGGTAATTTTGTTTCCCTGGGGATGTTTTTCTCTCCTTTCTTTCTGTGGAGTCTGGGGTGGGGAAATATGAAGAAAGCCATTTCTTCTCTAAATTCTTTGAAAGTCCCTTGACCCTTTTTCCACAATAGTGACCTCCTTTGCTGCATGAGGCATGTGTACCTTCTTCCATGGAAAATTTCAAAATGATGCTAGCTATTGTTTCTAATACCATGTTAGTTCGTGAGATATTGCTAACTTTTCCAGCTGGGGTAGGAAGGATGAACTAGAGCAAATAAGATGTTCAAGTAGCAGTTGAAAGCCTTGATATGGCCTTTTTACTCTCTCTGTGTTTCCCTTGTTTTTCTCCTTTCCTCATTTCATTGTGTTCTGCATCAAACCCCCTACATCCCTCAGAGCTGCGAGAAGGTTGGTGTGTTTTTTACTTTTTACCCACCTTACAAAACTATTAATTAAACCAATAACAAAGAATACAAATGAAATGAATGTAGCTGCATTGTGTTCTTCTTTTGGTTAATGGTATGTTTTAGCAGAGAATGCCCTGGCCATGGCTTCCAGTGCTTGCTGGTGGTATCTAACTGTGGTGCATGTTGGGAGAGAATGTACCTGGGTGCATGGGAACTGGTAACACTTAACTCTCTAAGGTCCAGTGAACTTGGTCAGTGTTCCTGCTTTCCTTCCTGCTTCACTCTTCCCATCTCCCACCCCACCTTTAATTTCTGTCTTAGAAGGATGCCTGCTGCCCATAGAGTGACTTTTTATAGTTTTTCCCCTAATCCCAAGCATGAAGACTAAACTCTCCTCCATTTTTCTTGATATGTTCTTTGATACCTCAGAGTCTACACTGGCTCCTGCTTGCTTTGTGTAACCTCTGTGAATTGGCTGCAGGAGGCATGCTTAGCTTTCTCTTCTTCTCCTATGACTGTCATTCACCCATGAGGCCATTGCAGTGAGCCATCTCAAATCAGCAGAGGCTTATCTCAACCTTAAGTGCAGCCAAAAAGCTTTCAGACAGAATTACTTATCTTTTTCTTGGGGTTATGAGGTTGTTTATCAGTTTATTTGTAATTTTTAAATCACTTTATTAAATGTATTTAAGGCATGCTACTAAAGATTACCCTGTAGAGCTCAAATTCTTATGGTATGACCTTTTGCCAATAAAAGCCCAAGATGAAGCCAATTTATCGCTCACCTCCTTGTATCACGCCCAAAACACATTTACTTAAACACACATAAACCTGCACATTATCTGAAGCAGGAACACTGAACTGTAATTGCTTGGTAATTTTTCTGTGTTATGTTGCTTTAATATGGTCTCTTCTCTTAATGTCATGTCCCATTGTATGTTTTAGATCCAATGTCCCTCCATTTGAATGTGGGCATAAAAAGCCTTTTAAAAGATTTATTGTCATTTATGTTGTTTTACCTTATGTATGAATTGAATGGAATCCTGTATGTGAAATACCCAGCTCCTTTCCTGAATTTGTAATCCTTACCTTTAGCAACTTGAGCTTAATCTAATATCTTTCAACCCTATCATCCCCTAAGTCCACGTGTTTCAATCATTATGCTTTATCTCCCCCTTTCGTGTTTAGTTCTATTGCCCCATTATTTCTTCGGCTGTCATTGCTTTCTTGGATTCTAGCCATACTCTCAATATCCTTAGCACGGGCCTTGAGATTCCATCTTATGCATGCCTTGCATGACCCAATCCAGTATCTCTACTGGTGTTAGCCTGTTTCTTCTTCTGTAACTGTAAATCAATATGTATATACATTTCTGTGTTTGTTCCAGTGTTAGTGTGAGGTCTTGAGGCTGCATCCACTGTGAATCTGAAAACAAAGTGCACTTGCAGTGTACTCTAGGTGATGTTTTCCAGGGCTGGGATGTGACAGTGTGGTCCCACACCTACATTCACATCAACTGGAAGTGCACAGCACTGAAGTCGGTTGTGATACTCAACTTAAACATGCTGATGACCTTCCAGCCCCCTTTTCTGCATATACATGCATGCATAGAATCATTGTTATATGCATGTATGTATATGTTTTTGTGTTTATCTTATGCATGATGTTTGTGTATTGTTAGTTTGTAGATAGTTTTTGTGGGGCCCTTGTAGGTCTGAATCAATTTTTGTATGAGTGTGTCTAAGATATCAATGACTAAACTAAATAAATAATCCTGTGTATACACACACCATACTTGTATGGTCTGTATTATCCACAGTTTTTCTTTATGTTTTGTTTTTGGACAATCCACCATATGTTTCAGTTGTTGAATCGTGTCTGTACGGTGCATGTCATGTGTTTAATAGTCCACTTTTTCTTGCCTTGTATATGTTACCATTTTCCCTTGTGTTTTGTTCCAGTTCGCCGTGTCCCACCAAGATTCTCTATCCCACCCACTAACCACGAAATCATGCCAGGTGGAAGTGTTAATATCACCTGTGTGGCCGTGGGGTCACCAATGCCTTATGTAAAGTGGATGTTGGGGGCAGAAGATCTGACACCTGAAGATGATATGCCAATAGGAAGAAATGTGCTAGAACTGAATGATGTAAGACAGTCAGCAAATTACACCTGTGTTGCCATGTCGACACTAGGTGTCATTGAAGCAATAGCACAGATCACTGTCAAAGGTATGCTCAATGGATCGTGCTTTGAGGATCTGGGTACACTCAAGCTAAGTGACTAATGCCTCTGGAAAGCCCATCCTTGAAAATCTAAAATAAGTCATTATTCAGTGTTTTAAATGTATGCATAACCTAACCATATCTGTGGTGATATATGAGATATGCAAGTCCAAATAGGCAGATATTTTCTTTAAATTATCTGGCAGCCTATGTACAGATAATCCTCAAAATATTAAAAGACAGTCTCTGGAGGCCCAGACACTAACCAGACAGAACTGGGAATTTTAGACATGGTTGACTGTTAGGGTAGGACCGATGGGTACAGTCTATATACTACCCCAGGATCTTGATAAGAATCCCAAGAAAAATCAATATGAGCATTTTTACATGCTTTAAATTTCTAGATATAAACTAAAAAGAAGAAAAAAAGTTGAAATCAACACAGTCTAATAATAGATGATTTAAGTTTTTGGTAGGCCCTACTATTAAAAATCAAAATGTAAGCAGTATTACATTCTGTTTTAGTTTTATCTTTCATGTTGTATAGATGAGTGCTCAAGAAACGTTCTTTTAAGAAACACACTAAATGTAACCGAAGTACTATATTACACGAGTTATTTTTGAACCGAAGAGAAAAAGAATACAAGCATGTGAGGATACCAGTTTTTGTTTTTGTTTTTACCCAGTGTTTATAGAATGCTAGAAAGTGTTTGCAAATTGAGTCAGACATAGGGCAACCTAAATTTTCTGCAAATGACTAGAACTATTGCAAAATGAACGCAAATTATCTTCCTTTTCTAGACAACGTTCTAGGCATTCGAAATTCAGCAGTAAGTCAGAAGTACAAGTTTGCTACTCTTGAAAAGCTGCCATTCTAGGTGGTGATCTTAGAAAATGCAATACACATGTTATAATTGGTACTGTATCTCTAACCCAAGCATATATATCACATATATGCCAAAAAACTAATAACATGACATGAGAGCAAAGGTACACATTGTCAATATTTATAAACATGTGAAATAATGTATTATGTAACCTCAGTATAATAAGCACACGTGTATTTATCCATACATTGCAGACATAAAATCTGTACTGTAAATGTGACTTAGTGAAATGTGACTTAGTGAAACTAATAATGTCAGCAAAATATCAGCGAGCACAACTTTAATTAGCAGTATTTGTTTTGCTTTGAAAGTTCAGGAAGACAGGTAGGGAAAATCTGAATCACCCACCTCCTTGAAAAATGCCAGGCCAGAATATTTAAACAGATTTCATTTTATTATTATTTTCAGTAAATTCCCTTGGCAAAATATTATCTTTCCGTAGTTCTTTGAGTAGTGTGTAAATATTGAATCACCTTTTTTCATAATTACCATTGCAGCTTTAAATATTTGGAGGTTTGCTGAAGACCTTAAAGAATTCAAAAGCAGGGACCACTTAAAACGAATATTTTGTTCACCTTCTAATCTTTGTTTTCCTGACTCTTGCCACTTCCCTATCATTTCTACCTCAAATATAAACAAATCAAACATAAAGGTGAATCTTGAAGGCAAAATAAAATAAAAGAGCAGGTTGAAGGGAGTGAGGAGAATGGGTGACAACTCATTTATTCATTTAACTGTTTAACAATTCTCATTAAAAACCTACCGAGTACCAGGCAGCGTTCTAGGCATTCAAAATTCTACAGTAATTCAGAAGTACAAGTTTGCTGCTCTTGAAAAGCTGCCATTCTAGTGGGTCTTCTATTTCTTGCCTTTATATTGATAGGGAAACAGAGACACTAATGGGCCCATTATATGAATATTACCCTTTGGGTTTTCTCTAAAGAGCCAACTATTAAAATTCCCCTTCCTACCCTTGTAGCACTGCCATTCAGAATCGTTGTTTAGAGTAAAGCACTTGAATAGGAGGTCACCAAGGAATACTGCTTATATTTTTATTTAATATTATTTTTAGTTGTATTCTTGTGCTAAAAGGAAACAATTAGATCTCTAAAAAGATGGATTTTATTGCAAATATTTGTAATGTAGCTACATCAGATATTTCTGATATGGAATATGGAATGCATATTAATATGACAATATAGGCCGGGCGCGGTGGCTCACGTCTGTAATCCTAGCACTTTGGAAGGTCGAGGCTGGTGGGTCACGAGGTCAGGAGATGGAGACTATCCTGGCCAACATGGTGAAACCCCTTCTCTACAAAAAATTAGCCTGGCATGTTGGCACGTGCCTGTAGTCCCAGCTACTTGGGAGGCTGAGGCAGGGGAATCACTTGAACCCAGGAGGCGGAGGTTGCAGTGAGCCAAGTTTGCTCCACTGCACTCCAGCCTAGTGACAGAGTGACACTCTGTCTCAAAAAAAAATAAAATAAAAATAAAAAAGATGGTATAATACTTTAAAAAGTGATTGCGAAAGTGCCTTTAGTTCCTTCAGTGTTTTTAAATATTAGGAATAAAACACTGATTTGAAATTTCTTTTCTTTTTTACCTTAAAATTTTTCATTAGATTATTTATAAGAAAATTTTAGTAATGGTACTATGTCTTACAACAACATAGATGCCAATTCTTTCATAGCAATTTAATTTCATTTCAACGTATTCCACATTTTGTTCTTTTCATTGTGTATTGGTATTTCAGTTACAGCATTTATTTACTGGGGCAAGGGGCTAATTGGCCAAGCTTTTAGTGTAAGACTAGTAATAACTGCAACTAATAGTAAGGCTTTTTGTGGTTTCCAGTTATATTCTAATATTCTTAGTGGATTGACTCATTAATCTTCCCAGCAAACCCATGAAATACAGTTACATACAGCTGTACAATACAACTTAAATACTACTGTTTTTCCCATTTTCACATGAGGAAACTAAAACAGAGAGGTTAAGGAATGTGTTCAGGATCACTTAGTTAATCAGTAGAGGATTTCGATACAAGCCTAAAAATATGCTATCAAGCCCTTCTGGCAAAAGCAGGATTTGTATTACTTATGTATGGTTTACTGTACTTCTTGGCTACTCTGAAGATTATTCTTTGCTGTAATTTTATTTAATTAAATCTGCAGTAGATGCATAATTCTGTCATTGTCATAGTACAGTTTGTAGATTCTTGAAACATTATAGGGGTGATGGATAGTCACTGTCTTTTATCTTCCCCCACCCAAGCCTTACCCAAACCTCCAGGAACTCCTGTCGTGACCGAGAGCACAGCTACAAGCATCACATTGACGTGGGACTCTGGGAACCCGGAGCCTGTGTCTTACTACATCATTCAGCATAAACCTAAAAACTCGGAGGAACCTTACAAAGAAATTGACGGGGTGGCGACCACACGCTACAGCGTCGCTGGACTAAGTCCCTACTCGGACTATGAATTCAGGGTTGTTGCTGTCAATAACATTGGGCGGGGGCCTCCCAGCGAACCTGTGCAAACACAAACCTCAGAGCAAGCGCCATCCAGTGCCCCGAGGGATGTCCAGGCACGAATGTTGAGTTCGACCACCATTTTGGTACAGTGGAAGGAACCTGAAGAGCCAAATGGACAGATCCAAGGATATAGAGTTTATTATACAATGGATCCCACTCAGCATGTCAACAACTGGATGAAACACAATGTAGCTGACAGCCAAATCACTACTATTGGCAGCTTAGTGCCCCAGAAAACATATTCTGTCAAAGTCCTGGCTTTTACCTCAATTGGAGATGGCCCACTTTCAAGTGACATACAAGTCATCACTCAGACCGGAGGTAAGTTTGGTTCAGGATGGGAAGTAGGGGAGGAGGGAAGGGCTGGTGCAAAGAGGTGAGGAGGACCAAAACAAAGAAAGAACAAAGATGGTATAAATTTTAATTGTTGAGATTTAGGGCTTCAAAGCAAGAGATGATAGATACCTGAAAAGGAACAAGCATGGACATCTGAAAAAGTAAATAATAATTTTAAGCAAAGCAGTGCCTTTAGCACTTCTTCTTTTAATTTGTATGGGAATGACGTGAAGACTTCTCTGCATGAGATAGAAAAATGTCTCCCGCATGCAATGTTTTGAGAATAGAAAATCTACACTTCTTTATAATAGCTAGCATGGTACAGTGGTCTCAGAAAAAGTATTTAATTTGTGTAAGATTGGATGGTTCAAGACAAAGTCAAAAAATAAAACTGTTCCAGGGCCTTGGGTACTTAAATGGCTTATATTTGCCAGAAGCTACTGGCTTAAAAATAAATATTCTCTGAATGGCTTTAATTTCTGTTTTTCTTTTTATGGCCTCAGTGGATGAAGAAAGACAGTTACCAGTGTCTCAGATCAAACTCTGGGACCTGATTTGCTAACTTTACTAAGAGCTCTCAGAGATAGCAAACTATTTGATGAAGGAAAACTTGGCCCTCCCATTGGTTTTATTTTCCTAAGAGGATATCAAACCTCTTTGGTCTTTGATTCAAGGTAATCAGTTTTGTTTTGGGCTAATGTAAAATAACAGGTCTCTAGAATTCTAAAGTTTATTCTTGAGCGATGTGCAGTGGCTCATGCCTGTAATGACAGCACTTTCAGGAGGCTGAGGTGGGCAGATCTCTTGAAGTCAGGAGTTCAAGACCAGCCTGGCCAACATGGCGAAACCGCCTCTCTACTAAAAATAGAAAGATTAGCTGAGCATGGTAGAAGGTACCTGTAATCCCTGCTACTCAGGTAGCTGAGGCAGCTGAATCACTTGAACCTGGGAGGTGGAGTTTACAATTATCTGAGATTGTGCCACTGCACTCCAGCCTGGGAAATAGACTGACAAGATACCATCTCAAAAAAAAAAAGTTTTTCTTGAGCATCTGAGAGCTATTCCTTTGACTTCTCATTGTGTTGGCATCTTTTAAACCTGCATTAATCTACTAATGTTTTGGCAACATGCTATTGGCTTATTCTGAAATCTACATAATAACCATATTATTGGAGACAGTATAGTTTGTAGACATAACTCATTGCTAATCCTGGCAATAAATTAATAAATTTTCTCAGATGCCAGAACTAGATGATGTATCTATCATCTATCTCACTGAAACCTGTGAATCACTGACTTGTTTTCATGTCATGGTTGTTTTTAACTATGAGGTGTTTTTAACTATTTGTACTTGCTTCTAGGATTCTCAGAGCACATTGATATTAATAGTTTGCCTGGCTTTATTTTCATGCCATTATTTGATTCTAATTGGCTTGTACATGGATTTACTCTTTATTACACTGTATGAAAGCTAGCTATAAAAATATGTCTCACCACACTTGTATTAAAAACTATCCATGTGTCTTCTCTATGTGCCATTTGCAGTACTTCGGTATTCATTTGCTGTGTTAATATGAAGGAAATTGCTGTAGGCTATTCTTATCAGAAAAGCTTCTCATTGGAAAATAGAGAAATCTGTAAATCGTGTTCTGCTTTTTCTTAACTAAAAGTGGTCAACTACAATGAGATTGTTTTTTATTATACTGCTTTAGCAGCTACATAACTACTAAAAAATTTTAAGGAATTATATAGGAACTTACATTCCACTTTGAGCTTTTTAAGTTTTTCAGCTGTGGTATCTCTTCAATCCCTGGCCTTGGAGTAACATAACCAGGGTTTGAATCCCAAGGTATCCTTTCTTAGCCTTGAGTGAGTTATTTCACTTCTCTCTGAACTTTAGTTTTCTCGTCTTTAATACTAACCACCTTTACAGAGTGTAGTGGTTCTCTTTGCTTTCTAGCGCTCCTATAAAAAAGAACCACATACTAGCAACAGGAATCTATATTGTCTCACAGTTCTTGGGCCTGGGAGTCTGAGATCAAGGTGTTGACAGGATTGATTCCTTTTGAAGGCTGTGAGGGACATAAAATTCATGCCGCTGCCCTGACTTCTGTTGCTTTGCTCGAAATATTTGTTGTACCATGGCATTTAAAAGCATCATCTGATCACTGCCTTCATCTACATATTATGTTCTTTCTGTAAGTATGCCTGTGTCCAAATTTCCCTTTTTATCAGTACACTAGTCATAATGGACTTGAGGCCACTTTTTTTTTTTATTTTTTTATTTTTTTTTTATTTTTGTATTTTAGTAGAGGCAGGGTTTCACCATGTTGTCCAGGCTGGTCTTGAACTCTTGATCTGGGGTGATCCACCCACCTCAGCCTCCCAAAGTGCTGGGAATCCAGACATGAGCCACTGTGCCTAACCCAGGGACACTCTTACGACCTCATCTTAACTAATTCCATCTGCAAAGGTTATATTGAAATCCGGTTACGCTCTGAGGTACTGGGGATGAGGATGTCAACATATGGATTTTTGTGGGATGCTGTAAAATTTATAACAGGGTATACATTAGATAATGGAGAGAATCATTTTATAACTCAATAAGTAAAATATAATCATCATAATGGTGGCTAACATATGCAGGACACACTATGCTACAAATTTACATGTACTTATTCTCACAAAACATTTGCCAAAGAGAAAATTGAAGATCAAAGAGGATAAAAAGTGATTCAGAAACTTGCCTTGGGTCATAAGGTTACTAAGTAGAAAAGCAGAATTTAAATCCACGGATCCTGGATACTTTTAACTACTGTATTAGTTCATTTTGAGACTGCTATTTAAAAAAAATATCCCAAACTGGGTAGTTTACAAGGAAAGAGGGTTAATTGACTTATAGTTTCACATGGCTAGGGTGGCCTCAGGAAACTTACAGTCATGGCAGAAGGTGAACGGTAAGCAAGGAACTTCTTCACATGGTGTCAGGAGAGAGAAGAGTGAAGGGGGAAGAGCCCTTTATAAAGCCATCAGATCTTGTTAGAACTCACTCACTATCACCAGAACAGCATAGGAGAAACCACCCCCATTATTCAGTCCTCTCCCACCAGGGCTCTCCTTTGACACGTGGGGATTACAGTTTGTGATGAGATTTGAGTGGGGACACAGAGCCAAATCATATCAACTACCATTACCTTTTAAGTTAATAATTCGTTAGAAAGCAGGAGTTGCAATTTTTGCTGATAAAATAGACTTTAAAGCAACAAAGATCAAAAGAAGCAAAAAAGGATATTACATAATGATAAAAGGATCAATGTAACAAGAAGAGCTAAAGATCCTAAATATATATGCACCCAATACAGGAATAACCCAGATGTATGACTTATAAAGAGACTTGGACTCCCACACAATAATAGTAGGAGACTTCAACATCAATATTAGACAGATCAGTGAGACAGAAAAGTTAACATCGATATCCGGGACTTGAACTCTGATCCGGAACAAGTAGACTTAATTAACATATATAGAACTCTTTAAATACACTTTAAATACACAAAATGTACACTCTTATCAGTACCACATCACACCTATTTATAGGCTTAAATGAAATATTGGTTGGCTGCTTGTTAGTTATTTTCTTCCCTTATTTTTTTTTTGTGTGTCTCTATTATTAAACACAATTACAAGCATACCCATTTTTAGACTGCATTCTAGCCCGGGCAATAAAGCAACACCCCTGTTCTCTCTCCCTCTTTCTCTTCCTCTTTTATGCCTTCATTCTTTTTTTTTTCTTTTTCTGTTTTTTTTTTTATTCTTTCTCTTTCTTTCTCTCTCTTTCTTCCTCTAAAAAAAAAAATAATTCTTTAATGTAACCATTTTTGTGTGCTTTATGCCCACCTAGGTATTCAATAAATGAAAAGAGGCAGGAGAGAAAAACACAGTTGTTTCATTTATTCATACATTTATCTAAGAATTATACGTAACTTCTGAAATATTGAGGTAGCTACCAGATTATTCCAGTGCAGAAGTAGATAAAAACATTTAGAAATGAAAAAAAAAAAAAAAAACAACTAAGTTTATCCAAAAGAAGTGGAAGGAAGAACTTGTTTATGAAAGATCATTATACTCAAGCACTAAATTTGGCTGAAATTTGACTAACTTTAAATTAATTAGGCTAAATTTGGCTCTAAGTTTTATAAGCACCAGTTTAAACACAGAAATCTACAGTATTTCATATCTTTATTTTATGATAACAGGAAGATTAAACTAAGAAACAGTTTTTTTTTTCTAAACCTAATTCAACTGAAATGTGTATCTTTGACAATTGTGAGAATCCTTGTATTTAGAACACTTAATGAAAAACGCCGATGCCTTCGGTCACAATTTATTGAAAAATGTGGAAGTAATGTTTAAGTAGATAGACCATATCTTGAATTTTTTATGTTACCAGTGGACAGAATATGACATTGAATCATAACTCAGTGAAGGTAGTATTATCAGAGGGCAATTGAGTTACTATGAACTTGGGTCTCTACTTTCAAAAGCTCTGATTTAATTTAATGACAGAACTCAGAAAATTTAGATGAATGGGCTATGGATACATTAGAATTCCACTTTGTTTGACTTTTTTACATGAAGGTATTTCCAAGATTCTTCCATAACAGTTACACTTTTAAAATACCCTTTGATTGAGAAGGTATGTTGTGATGTAATGACTTTGCCTGCCAAGATCAATAGGCTAAAACAAACCCTCCAAAATAGCACAATGATTTGATCTGCTCTATAGGCTTAATTAAAAAGGCCGGTGAATATTAGTTGACACCTGCCAAAAACAATGATGTTAGTTCTGATGTAATTAATGCTGAGCTGCTCCTTTTTCTGGTTACTGACTAAAGAATTGTTAGGATGATTGCTAGGATAATAACCATTATGAATACAAAATTTAAGGATATGATTGTTTTCACTGCAATTTTCTTTTCTAACCCTATAGAAATTTACTGATCAACAATATGTAGAAATTTAAGTACATTTTACTTACTAATACATAGAAATGTGCACTTTGATGTCTTTTGTGTCTAAAAGGTGTTCATTTAATTTTATTATCTTTCATTCTGTGACATTCACATTCCTATTTCTATTTGAAATCAGATTCCAAAAGAACAGTATTTAGGATCAAAATGAGTTTAAGAGAGAAGTCTTACTTTTGATTTTATCTAATATGAGTCAGACAGATGGATATAAGTGAAGGATTGATGTAAATGTGTATATTTCTGGTAATACAGAAAATCAGAATACGATCTGTCTGTTTTATAGTCAGTTAAGAGAGTATTTCTCCTTAATTGCGAATATTAGTACTGTTGACTGTGTTGAGTAATCTTTAAATGGTTTTAAATATGAAAAGACTTTCATTGAGGTGATTATTTTCTGAAATATGGGTCAATCTTCCCAGTTCTCTATAGTTTTAACTTCTGGCATTACGAAGTCACTCACAACTAGTTTAACTTGAAAATATGGAGAATATATGGCCATTGACAAAGGAAGTATTTGTATTAAGCTAGAAAAATATTTCCATTATTAGAAAACACATTTAGGAAGGAAAAAGGATGTCCTATAGTTTCCTTATAAAGATAATATTACCAAAAGCATAGGGTAACTATATTTTGTAGAAGAAGTACAAATAAAGCTCTGATTGAAAAGTAACAAATTAAATCTCAAACCTAATGCATTAAAATAAGTGTTGCTTAATGTTCGTGCTAAGTAGAGGCATTATAAATCTTAAACCCTAACATGTGTCTTTTTTCTGAACTTTCTTTACAAAGCATGTCTGACCTCTGATTACATCTATTCATTTAATAGATTCTTGAAAATCATCTGTCTTATATAGACATATCTTTATCAGTATATGCCTTCAAAAGATAAAGAATTGTATATATTAGTCAAATAAATACTGATGAGCAATAGCAAACATTTTAGAGATGTTATTGCTATTACGAATTCTGGGCCTTGCAAAAGTGTTAAAATAAAAGCTATGACCATTAGAGACAAAGTCTGTTAGGTTTCCAGAACTTTATAAATCATTTCATTAGTGTATGTCAACAGGTTTATACAAGCAAACTAGAAAAAGACTGCTTTCTAATCACCAAAATTATGAGTCTAATTTAAATGCTTTTTCTGAATAGTTTTCGCTGTGAATAAAGGAGCACTGGATATAAATACAACTATAATAAAATTTAACTTTTTCTCCTTTATATTTAATGACAGTTGAGAGTAAGATTTGTGCCGATGCTTATGTATTAAGTACTTATTTTGTCAATGATATATTTGTAACACTTACAGATCAGACTTTTTGTTTTGAATTTTGTTTTGTTTTACTACCATGATAATTCTGGCTGTTAGTTTTATTGTTAATATTATCATTTTTCAATATGCTAGATACACACATTTTAAAATATGTACCTTATTAAACTATTAGATATTTTTGCAATCATGGGTTTTCTTTGGTCATATTTCACATTTTTACTATAGCAAGATGAAACTGTTGTTTACAGTGTGATCTGTGTCAACCTTTCTTTAGGAATAATCTCTAAATTTTATTCCAATATTAATCTCTTCTAATATATCAGCAGTTCAGATAATGTGAAGGTTTCTCCTTTGTTACTCTTTTTTTTATCCTTTTTCTTTGAGTTGCCTTCACATATATAGAGAGAGTATAATTATAGTAATATTCAAGTACTTAACATGTATCAGTGGGATTCTAGTATTTTTAGGGACTTTATAGCTCATATATCTATTTCCTTGTGGACATTAAATAAGTAATCAAGAGGAAAGACTTACCTTTACAATATATAATGACTTCTTAAATATATTAAATTAAAATTTTTACTTATTTCTGCTTTCCATGTCCTATTCTAAATTTGGTTTATGGTCACTATCATATCTCTCCTTTGAATATGGAGTGACTGTGCTTAAAGGTCTGGATTTGTTGTTTTTCTTTGCCCATGATTTTCCCAGAATCTCAAATTTCCTTATAAAATTTATGTTCAGTTAAGGTGAAAGAAATGTTACAACACAGAAGAGCTCTTGAATAAAATAAAAATAAAATACTTATTTTTAATAAAATAAGATATACATAGACAAGGGACTGGTAAGTGAAGGTAAAAAATATGCCAGTGAGAAAGTGTGATGTGTAATGATTGCGAGAGCATAAAATATCTATGTGGGAAGGCGAGGCACAGTGGCTCACACCTGCACTGCCAGCAGTTTGGGTGCCCGATGTGGAAGGATCCCTTGAGCCCAGGAATTCGAGACCGCTCTGGGAAACATATTGAGACCTTGTCTTTACGAAAAAAAAGTGAAAAATTAGCCGAATGTTATGGCACACACCTGTAGTCCCAGCTACTCAAGGGAGGGGGGCGGGTGTCGAGGCAGAAGGAGCGTTTGAGAGCTGGAAGTCACAGCTTTGGTTAACCATATAGTGACCATGATTGTTCCATTGCAGCCCAGCCTGGGTGATAGAGCAAGACCTTGTCTCAAAATAAACAATAAATAAAATCTAAGTAAATGTTTACGTTTATGCATTTGTATGTTTAAATACATATAAACATACATGGAGAGAAAACATTAATATAATAAATATAAAATAGAACCTCTGTAGCCACAAGATTTGGTATAAAAATTCGATTGACGGTTAGTGAAAGTACTTCTATGTCTCAAGTGTTACAGAGAAAACAAATATGACAGTCTGATTCCCCTAAAGAGTTTCCTTATATGCACGTATTGTACCCTTTAGGACTAATAATGGGAGTTAAAAAATACATCCATTCATTTTATGCCTTTTTTTTTTCTATTCTTTTGCATCTTCAGCTTCATGGTAGTGAATTCAAATCTGATCAGTTGTCCTGAGGAAGCGATATTTTAGGGATGTCCTCAATTTTTGAGGAAGTGTGAGTAATGCACCATAAGCTGTTGACGAGCCTGGAGCATGAGATCCTGAAAGGTTATTTTATGGTCCTGGCCCATATGCTGAATCTAACCTGCAGAAACATTTTGCCCCATACAGTGTTTTTAAAATTCAATTAACTTTTAGTAATTAAGAATGGAAAAATTTTACCTGGAAGGTTCATGATCAACTTCTGTGAAGAAATTCTGAAGCTGAGAAAAGAGTGGGCCCACGTTTCACAAAGCAGCAGTCTGCTGTCAGTGAGCATGGCCTGCGGCCCTTCTTCACGTGGGGTGGTCACTCTCCACCGGGCCTCAGCCCCCATATGGTCTTTTCACTCATCTAAATTCTCTGACACCTCTAAGCACTTTTGTTTGCAACACATGTTTATTTTATACATTATTTACTATTTAATTTTTTAGAGACAAGATCTCACTCTTTAGTCCAGGATAGAGCACAGTGGCTCAATCATTGCTCACTGTAGTCTCACCCTCCTGAGCTCAAGTGATCTTCTCACCTCAGCCTTCCAGGCAGCTGGAACTAGAGGCATGCTCTGCCATGCCCAGCTAATTTTTTTTTTTAAGTTTTATTATTTTGTGGAGACAGGGTTTTGCTGTTTGTCCTAGACTGGTCTCGAACCCACGGCTTCAAGCCTTCCTCCCAACTTGACCTTCCAAAGTGCTGGGATTACCGAGTGTGAGTCACCATGCCTAAGCCTGCACCACAAGTTTAAAATTTAATAAATGAAGTTACCCTCCGAACCATTTCAAAAGAAGGATAAGGAAAGAATGGGAGAGAACCCCCTGTACGTTAGATGAAGACACTTTGCATCTAGTTGTCTAGCCAACACTTAGCGTTGTGCAAGAATTAAAAGGACAGTGTACCCTCTGAGACGTGGACGTGACCACTTAAGTCATTATTTAGAAGGAAGGGGTTCGTAATAGAAACAAACAGAATTAGAAGATCAGATGAAGCTTGTGTCCCTAAACAAGAATCAAGTATTGAGACCAACCGGGAATTTGCTCAAGACAAATTAAAAGCAAAAAGTAAACTGTTTAAGTAAGAAAGAGTTAATTAGGCTTCCAAGATGTTTTCAATCAATGTCAATTTATTATTAGCATTAGGCAGGGAGGAAATGCATAACAAGCAATTATTATCCGGAGAGCAGCCCTTCAATGCCGTCTGTGTTTCTAATTCTTGACCGTACTGTACTCTGGTTTGGTTTGACTCAGGAGTTACCGCAGACTTTCTTGTTTCCCAGGAAATTGGGTGAAAGAAAGAAGCAAATAAAACTAGGAAAAAGTAAATAACTGTGTACATAGGCATATGTGTGCATTTTTAGGCCGAGAAACCCTTTCATCATGAGAATATTAGAGTTCTGTCATCATTTTCCCATCTATCTTATCACTGTTGTTTTCCATTGTTGCTTCTGCCAGTGCTTTTGGTATTTCCCTTTTAGAAACAATGCATTTCCCATTTGCTTTGCAATTTGCCTGTTTGTGTTTTATTCCCCTCTGTCCCTCCTCCTCTTGCTTCTAGATCTTTTATCTTCTTTGCCTCCAACTTTCAATCTGAATGATTGTGTTAGGTCACCCACTGGGCAGGTACTGGGGGAAAAATGTGATACTCTGTTCAGAAAGTAAGTTCTCAGAGGCATCAAATCAACGAGAATCTCAAGGCCTGTGATTTTTAAAAAGAGAGAGAGAAAAGATGATGAAGGCAACTAGAAATATGAAGCACTGATTATTTGTGACCTTAAGCATCGGTCCAAACATGTGTTCCTACACACACACACACACACACACACACCCACCCCGACTTACTACATGTGTTCCTACACATACACACACACACACACACACACACACACCCCGACTTACTACATGTGTTCCTACACACACACACACACACACACACACACACCCCGACTTACTAGAGGAATAAAATTATTAGAGGTTCTACAAATCATTCTTACAGAGTGCTTTAACAAAGGGCATTTTTTAAAGCTATGCTACAGAGACGTAACTATAAAAGAAAAGGAAAGCAATACATTTTCTCCAAAGGCTTCTTTTCAACTATAAATTACACTGTATTATATGTGTTTTAAAATGTTTTTGCTGAAGTTGCCACTTGAGATGTTTTAAAGCGCACTTTAGATGTTCTTTTTACTCCTCTGCTGTGAAGTATTGTTGTTCTGTTTTTTTTCTTTAAATATAAATGGAATTCTCATTTAAATTTGAGGGAATATGTACATGTTCAGCCGCAGCACATTGAGACGTGCCGTAATATAAAGGGTAACGATCAAAATATTTAACAACTGGGAAAGCATGGGCACTCAACAATCAGAGCAGACAGTGGCCAAGAATAATGTATGATTATATGTGCCGTTGACACCCTGACTCAGCCTTGTATGTAATGGATAGAGGGGAACTGATAGGCTTAGGTGTTGACTAGGAAGTTTAAGTTAGTAAAACTTACTCTAGTACATTTGAGTAAGGTGTTTTAAACCTAATAGACTTCTGATTCTTTATTACAGAAGAATCAGAATAAAGAATCTGATGAACGGCCCTTTCAAATTATCTATTAAATAGATTACATGGGTAATATGAGAATTATAGATGATCTCTGTAAGTTACCATATTTCTGATCATAAGTGTATTCTATAAACTTCTTGATTTTTGTAGTAGTTTACCTTCGTGGCCCTACGGACAATATTTTGTTTGTATTAGGTGAAGTGCGTTAAATAATTTAACATAGTTTAGAGATTAGAAGTAATTATTTGTAAGTGGTAGAGTTCTGTTGTTTTGTTTTTCCTTTTTTGCATGTCTTTTTCAAAGTGTGGGCTGGTAAGAAAAAATGCTAAGTGATTCTGGTTGCCTGTAGGTTTTGTTAATGAAGTAAAGGTAGGATTTTATAAATGTAATTGGAAATAATTTTTAATGTTACATGTAGTGCTAGAGAGTAAGTTCCCACTCACTTGTAAATAACAGTACTTTTAGGTAATTTAGCACTTAATATGCTTTTGGCAATATTTCAGGCACTTTATATATATTTATTATTTATTACAACTATATCATGAAGTAAAGAATTTTATCCTTAAACTTGAATTCAGAGGCTGATGTACTTTACACTTGTTAGTTCTACTGTATCTTGTGTAGGTGTTCTATTACTCCAGAGCAGGATTTGTAACATTCTTTGTATAACACGTTCTTGCCCTGTATACAAAGAGGTTAACTTGGACAGTGTAAAGGAGCTTGGTTTTTCACTAAGCTGATACATGTGTGTAGGTTTCAAAAGGTTTAAACAGGTACACTAATGGAAGAACTTGGTGAATACTCATGTTGATTGTGAGTTCAATCCTTTGCCTCCCTGTTTTCAGTACCAGGGCAGCCACTAAACTTCAAAGCAGAACCTGAGTCTGAAACAAGTATTTTGCTCTCTTGGACACCTCCACGTTCAGATACCATTGCCAACTATGAACTGGTCTACAAAGATGGGGAGCACGGAGAGGAGGTAAGACTGTAGTGCTTCTCACCCTGGGAATTATTCATTATATTGGGCCTCTTCTTTTTTGTATTTACCACATTCTTGGTCAGATAGCTACTGAGGACCTTGTTGGAAAAGATTTACTAATTAAAAGAGGAACTTGACCCCCCCACCCCCACAAAACAAACAAACAACCAACAACAACAACAAAAAACAGTTGTTATTTGGAGGTTTGGGGGAGAAACAAAACAAAATAACTCTTGATCCTGTTGGAATATGCTTCTAACAGGTTTCCAGGGCCCATAGACGTATCAGGTTATGGAAGTATAATTACTCACTGAGACTTGGAGACTTTCTTTCTCTTCTGCATGAAAATATTTAAGTCACTGTGGGGACAGGTGACTAAATTAGCTCTATATGTTAATGAAAGTCCTTGGCTAGATGAATTTTTCCACACCGGTTTCAAGGATTTCTCATAGCAAATGTTTATTTGTTTGCTAAAAAGCGTTTGGTATGAAGGTGAGTGTATATAACGTTTGAGTATGCTGTGCAAATAAAATAACAGATTGTAGAAGGTATGGCAGTTGTTGATAGTCACTGAGAATCGATATAATTAACTAATTAACTCATTAATAGGCACGGTTCTAAGGTTTCACCTTCAAAAACGCATCTAAGTTTTACAGTAGTACTGCAGCTAGACTTTCTTATTAATCTCTTTGACATATAATAAAATGGGGGCATGGAAAAATAAATAAATAATTTGCTCAAAGTCTCATACTGGTGAATGGCAGAGCTGGGATTTGAGTTTAGGCAGTTGAGTTCCAGAGTCTGTTGTTAACCGTTTGGGTCTGCTGCCTCTTGAGTGCAGTTTGAATGCATTGTAGAAATCGATATTGAGATACATCTAACATTAGCAGAATGGGAATACATAATAGTAATAAATATGTTTCTTTTGTTATTTTGAAATCCGATGGGGAACATTAAGGCAAAAAGAGTTCATGGCACTATATTTGAGAACTCCACTCATACAAGTCATTTTATTATGCCTTTTAGCATTTTTTATCTGAAAAAAGATCTTCACAAAGTGAAACAGTCCCTGAGTTCTAATAAAGAATATCTAAAAAAAAAACTCCCATACTAAATTAACTATTATCAATTAACTTACAGTACATAATTTTGAATGTTATAATAAATTAATATGTTCTTGTAAACTCTATTTTATGACATCTGTTTGAATTGAGCAGAATCTCAAAAGAATAGGTTTTAAATGCAGTGCTTTTACATTTAACTAACAAAGCCAATATAAATCAAGTACTCAAAAAGTTATATAGTGAAATGCAGATATGACTTAAAGTATTCGTGATACAACTTGAGCTATTGATGTCTTTTGTAAGGCATAAATCAGCATTAAATTGCTTTAGACGTCATCATCAGCAAACTAAAATACATGCATGCATGCATACATACATAAATACATACATACAAAGAGTAAAGGAGAATCGTGGTCCTTTGAGAATACTATGGATG
The DNA here is from genome assembly GCF_009761245.1 of Sapajus apella. Lineage (NCBI taxonomy): Eukaryota > Metazoa > Chordata > Mammalia > Primates > Cebidae > Sapajus > Sapajus apella. Next base: position 24,547,503 of record NW_022436964.1, on the reverse strand, counting down.
CTTGAATGTTGGCATAGCTACTATGCTCTATAATTGCTTATTTGGAGAATTTCTTTATTTCTTATTTGGTGGATCTGTATGTTCTGAAAACCTTTGTATTTGTAAGCCAGAACATCCTTGGGATGATGTCTCTAGTTTTGTATTTGAATTCTTCTTAACTGATTTGTTTGTGTGAACAACAAACACCATTTGATAAAAAGCCTTAAGATTACACACACCATTACTAGATTATGTACTCACTTGCATTGTAAGATTTGCCATAGGCTGATATTCAAGATTGATTGCCCATAGACACTTACATTTTTGCTAAATGGCAAATGTTAAGCATGGGAGGTGAGAGTTATAGCATTTGATTAACGAAATCTTATTTCAAAAGTCCACGAAAGTTTGTCAAAAAAAGTTTGTATTTTTTTTTCTGGCTGCGGAGTCTATATTCACAAAGAAAGAAAGAAAGTTTTTCAGTTATTTTGATCAACCTAGGGTAATAATGTGGTTTCAGATAAATTATTCAGCTTTCTTTAGTGACTAATGTGATTTTTATCCCATCAAAACTTGGGAATTTCAAATCTGTTTTGTAGCAACCGCTTGTGTATTGTATACTGGTTACTGTTGCTACTTCTGGTCGTATTTTCTTTGCCTGCAATTGAGATTTCAGAAGGTCATGGGAGATGAGTAGACATCTTAAAATTGCTCATGTTGAGCGTATTCCACTCCCAGGGGCAGGTGTCAGCTTCTGTTGTGGTCTGTGTCACAGCAACAGACACACATTTAAGGGCAGAACACACTCATAGGTGTTGGTCTCTCAGTCTTTCTCTTATATGATGTATTTGGTGAACAGTGTCAAAATTTAAAAGATCTCTGACTTCCCTTACTCCAGTTACCTTTGTAGAAACTTGCCTTTTAAACTCAGATTTTCTTTGTATCATTTCCTCAGTATAGCCCTGGATGCTCACTATTGAGTCTTTTGGTGATATTTTGTTTGTTTGTTTATTTATTTTTATTTTTATTTTTTTTTTGAGACGGAGTTTCGCTCTTGTTACCCAGGCTGGAGTGCAATGGCGCGATCTCGGCTCACCGCAATCTCCGCCTCCTGGGTTCAGGCAATTCTCCTGCCTCAGCCTCCTGAGTCGCTGGGATTACAGGCACGCGCCACCATGCCCAGCTAATTTTTTGTATTTTTAGTAGAGACGGGGTTTCACCATGTTGACCAGGATGGTCTCGATCTCTTGACCTCGTGATCCACCCGCCTTGGCCTCCCAAAGTGCTGGGATTACAGGCTTGAGCCTTGGTGATATTATAATGAGATGATAATCCTGATGATAGAAATCTGATGTTCCAGACAGTGTGATTAAAAAGTATTTTCATGAATCTTACTGAAGATGACCACATTCTCTTATTGCTTCCAGCAACGAATTACCATTGAGCCAGGGACATCATATAGGTTGCAAGGACTGAAACCAAACAGCTTATACTACTTCCGTCTGGCTGCACGCTCTCCCCAAGGCCTGGGTGCTTCTACTGCGGAAATATCAGCTAGAACCATGCAGTCAAGTAGGTGTCTCTCTTTGCTTACTTTCTGCCTTTTTATTTCCACTGGGAGATGTTGCTAGTTTTCACCTCTACCAACAAACAAACCTGCTGATATGCTTAATGGTAGTCTTTAGGTTAGTATGCATCATACTTCACAGATGAAAGTACAACTGTGACTTATTTTGGTTTCACACTTGATCCAAATTACAGACCCCCCTTTCATACTTCCTGCATTGAAAGACTTAAAGAAGTTAGTTGACCTCCATGGGTGAAAAGTGGATGAAAGGAGTTAGATCAGGCCTGTGTAATGAATGATAAGGCTTTAAAGCAAAATTCACATTGAGAACCCTAAAAAATAATCACAGGAGGGCTTGGCAAATGAAAGAGGCAGCAAAAGACCAAAAAAAAAAAAGACTTTTTTTTTTAAGCACACAGGCTTTGGCTTTGCAAACAAGTAAGTCCTTATTTCACGTAATAATTTCTACTGAGAAAAGCTCAGCTCTTATGACTTGTTTCTTACTAACTCTGTGAATAGTACCTGGGGAAATTTGGAACATTAAGAGAAAATCTATATCTGGACAAATTTAGAAACAATGGAATAATTGCGAGCATATTTGCCATTCTAAGTTACATTTTGTTTCCTCAGGTTCAGTTTCTTTTTGGAACTGTTACCCTTAAGCATAGCTGTGTTTATCACAGTGGGGGTTAATTTTGCCCAGGGCAGAGTGTTTTGCATAAAGTATTATATAGGACATTGTTTTTGATGGCAAGTTTGGTGGCTTATAATACTATTAATTGCTTTTTATAAGTAAGTGTCTACAGTTCATCCATAAAAATACTATTTATCTTGAAGTGAAAAGTTTGCGGAGTTATTTTCTTAGGTTTCTTTGTGTAATATTTTGTATTTGCATTTTGACATAGTGAACTATACAATAGATATCTATAGTAGAAATACACTGAATTTTGTCAAGAAGATGCTCTGTTGACCTCAAATCATTTTATTTTCTATAGATACTTGAAATCTTTCAAGAGTTTTTGATAATAAAATTTATGTTTTTCCCTCTTAAAGCATGATTATTCACATGAAAGTGATTATGATCCTGTTTAATCTATTAGTAATTATACTTTAGTCCCATAACATTTTCTCTCGTTTAATGACAGAGGCATGTAAATTAATGTATTCTCTGTATGTCTGCTTTAAATTCTAGGCAGGCTAATAAATCGTATTGTAGAAGATAATTTCTTAAAACCAAGCATTTAATTAAGAGAAATGTTACATGCCTCAATACTGTATTTTGCAAGATTTACAAACCTCAGTTTTTAACATACACACACACACACGCACACACGCACACAGACAAATTGAATAGACTTTTTATAAGCACATCAAACATTTATCTATTCTTTATTTTATTAAAGTAAAATTTTCAAATGGTGTTGAATATATTCTCACAAAATAGGAGGTGTTAAGATAGCCCCAGTGAAAACCAAATCAGCTTTTGAAAAAGAATTACAAATGAGTCCTTGCTGTTACATGAACAACTCAATTTATTATGAATAATGATAATGCATATAAAATAGCTTTATAATTTGAGATATAAGAACCTCTAGTCAGAATCAATAAAAATGAGATTTTAGTGATTTTGCAAATCTTATTCCAAATTTACAAGGCTGTCCTATGAGGATTTCTTTTTTGTCAATACAGAGAGCTTTTATTCTGATTGACTGTAATAATGAACACAAGGCATGTAAATTAAGAAAGACTGATAATCCCCTAAATAACTGGATACACCTGGCACTCCATAATATTAAGACTCACAAAGTCTAGGGAAATCCCCAAACTCCGCATTCAAATAAAAAAATAGGATTGCTTTATTTACTCTATCGTATATATTCCTTTAAAAATATATATTGTGCCTATGGAGTTGTATATCTTAGCCCACTTGTTAGTTCTTTTTTAGGAACATATATTATTAAGTTTAAAATAATTTATAGTAATAGTTGTATTATTCTTTATTGGTTTTTAATTTTTTTAAATAATAATTTTTGGTTGATTGGAAAATAATTGCTTAGAAAGTGACTAGTTTTATTTACAATGGGCAGTAAGAAAGTATATCTTTTAACTCTAATATAAACCCTACGTTGTATGAATAATTACGTACAAAATGAAAGAAACTTTGCACATAAGTTACATCTTTTCCATATGATACTTGGGTTTTTAAAAAAAGGTTCTTTTTAATGGCTGTGTTATTGACATTTTGTAAGGGATAAATGATTATTATTGATTTTACCAAATTTTGCTGGTGGGATCTAATTCTTCACTAGCAAAGGTGTCTCAAGAAGAGTTATAATAAAAAAGCTGAAAGCTGACGTAGGGTAAGTACAAGTTACAGTCAGAATCAACAAGCCTGACATTACCCTCGGGTAGGTAAATCTTGGACTCTGCATTTTCATTCTTTATTGATTCTGCATGCTCACTGTATATGGTCTACGATCAATGTTAAGTGAACTTTTTTTTTAATTATTAAAACTGGTCAGGCAAACTCCTTTTTTCAGATAGAGTGAACCCTTTTATGTTTGTTGTTTACTTATTTATTTTTAATTGGAATGGTAGAAGGGCATTAGCAGTTACTGTAACTTTTCGTACTTGAAAAGCCTTTCACAACTGAGTAGCGTATGTAAGCCATCCTTATTCTAGAATGTAAAAGTGAAAGCTTGGAAACAAACATCTGTGAAGCATCATCAGACCCTCAAGTAAATACTAGCACTGTTTGCAGCTTTTTTGAAGCTGGGTAGTCAGTATAGTGGGGGTGAGAGATACTGAGGGATTGGTTTAGAAGAAGAATTTATATCGCAGGTAGGTAATTTTATTTGAGGCTCCATTATCTCAAGGTTTCATTTTCACAAAGTCCCCCCACCCATTATTTAACAATTATTTTTGGTCATTAATTCATTTTTTTGGTTTATTCATATTACTAAGCCAAGGTACATGATTTGTCATTAGAATTTAAGTTTCAAAGCCTTCTTTTTGTTTTGTCCTTACTGTTCGTTTATTTATTTTGCCTTTTCTTTTGTTTTATCATTTTTTTTTTCAACCACTCCTGTCCTTTCACTTAAATCCTCCTTTAACTCACTACCAAAATAAGAGCCGTCAGCTCCTCCTCAAGACATTAGTTGCACCAGCCCAAGTTCCACTAGTATTTTGGTAAGTTGGCAACCTCCACCAGTGGAAAAACAGAATGGCATTATCACTGAATACTCCATCAAGTATACTGCAGTGGATGGGGAAGATGACAAGCCTCACGAGATTTTGGGAATTCCTTCGGACACTACCAAATACCTTTTGGAACAGCTGGAAAAATGGACTGAATACCGGATCACTGTGACGGCCCATACGGATGTCGGCCCTGGCCCTGAGAGCTTGTCCGTGTTGATTCGAACCGATGAAGATGGTATGTTGCCTCCGCTACGTCAGTTTGCACCCTTCTGACACAGTCTTGGTCTGCTGTCTTTCAATAGGCTAACAGTAATCTTTTTTCTCTGCTCATCTTTTTACCCAGCATTGCTGTTACTTTTGTATTTTTGCCAAAGACTTGTCTTTGCTACAGCCTGGCCTTTTTTTTTTTTCTTTTTTCAATCTCAATGCAGTAATTTGCTTCTCTTTAAAAGAACAGTTGGCTCCTATGGTCTTGCAATCCAGCCCGTCTCTGTACCTTCATCTAAAGTCTTCTGTGTTTCTCTTGGCTTTTTGTAGTCACTTCTTTTACATTTTGAGGTTAACTTTTCAAAACTACCTTCTTATCTTTTTGTTGCCTTTTTGTCTTACATATTTCAGAGACACTGATGCTCAACATTCAATTTTTGGCATCTTTTGTGTGGAATACCTTTGATATGAGAAAAAAAGAGAAGATAATCCATATAATCAAGAATCTTTTTATTCTGCTGTTTAAAAAGAAACCTTTAAAAAACACACAACAATCAACAGCCAGTTTTTGTTATTATTTCAATGCTTTACCTCTTTGTGCTTAATGCTTTGAACCTCAAAGCATCTTCCTTGGCTTTTGTACATTTTTTACATGTTTTTCTATTTCTCTGATACTCTTTTTTTCTTCCATTTTTTTTTTTTTGCATCGGTCATGTTTTTTGATCTTTTCTTAAAATGTAGAGCAGATTGGTTAAGCATTTTCATTGGTTGAAAATGTTTGTATTCTTCAAAGGAAACATAGTGGGTTTACCCATTTTTTGAAAAAAGAAAAGTAAAGAAAATGCAGAGAATGCTCTGATTGGGTGGGACACGTGCCTATAATTTCTTTTATCCAATGATGTTGTTCCAGTTCCTAGTGGTCCTCCTCGCAAAGTCGAGGTAGAGGCTGTCAACTCAACATCTGTTAAAGTCTCATGGCGCTCACCTGTGCCCAATAAACAGCATGGCCAGATAAGAGGATACCAGGTGCATTATGTGAGAATGGAAAATGGTGAGCCCAAGGGCCAGCCCATGCTGAAAGATGTCATGCTGGCTGATGCACAGGTAAGCCTCTGAAATTATGTGTCTCTTTTTATATTATAATTTTTTTGGTTGATATCTTGAAATCTGCCTTATTTTAGTTTTTCAACATTTAATAAATCCTGTACGAAATTCTAGTTTTCAATACACATTGATACATATTGATCTTTTCAATCAGAGTTACTGTCAAGTAAGGAAGGGAATTGAAATGAAATGACACTCAAGTCTGATTAAAAACATGTTATGGTTTCCTTAAAATACAGATTTTTCAACTCTTGACAACCATATCTGAGTTTGCCTTTACAAAAAAATGATTGACTTAGTTGAGTCAAAGGGAAGAATTCTAAGCTGCAATTTTGCTGATAGAATCTGCTTTCTTCTGTGCTAAAATGACTTGGAACTTAGTTGTGCTGGTTTCTAAATGTATGACTTCTTCCCTGAAGAATAGACATTTATATTCAGGGAAAGATACTCAGTATTTTATTTAGTACTACTTCATCAAATTACATATTTGATGAAAGTCATTGTTTCCTGTCCCAGAAAATGAAGATCATGACAATGATACTAAAATTAAATCAGAGTTTCCTAGAGAATAAATGGGATCCTTATGTGGAACCAAGATTAAAAAAAAAAGAAAGTACTAAAAATGAATAGTTGAGTATGTAAGAAATTGTATTCATCTTAGGGCAGTGGTTTGTAACTATGATATCATATCAGAATCTGGTTTTGTAATTAGTTTTTTAAAACAGAGCATTGAAAATTTTCAAAGTTTTTCGTAAATTATAGGTGATTCAAAGATAGTCCCATAATAAATTCCCTTGTGTTTTACATATTTTCCTGAAAGGAAGATGATGATTTCAACTTGTAACTACCATGCTGAAAATTGTACATAACTCATAAACTAGCTTACCTTTGCTGTGTCAAAAGGTGATGAGATATAATGGGGGTGGGATATTACAAACATTGGAATGCTTTCATTAGCCAAGAAATTGGTGACTTGGCAGGGAAAGTATGGAGTGTGTAAAAATTTGAAATGTATTTCACATGAAAATGCCTTCGTTTGAAAGTAGGAAAGATTATGAAGCAAGTTGAAAACTGCGGCACCAGGTTGCCCAGTTCTACATTCTTGTCTGTGAAAATAAGAGTAATAAATATCCCTGTGGCTCTAAGGAAAGCACTTACCCCAAAGTCTTAATACAAGTCAACTCTCAAATGTCTTCCTGTTTTCTTCAGTTTTGAAACATTCTAAGTAAAGGGATCTGGATTCATGGCTCACTTATCTACCCCAAGGCCTCTTCTTTAAACGCGGTAGAGCTTCCTGTTATCCCTTCAACACTGGAAATGGCCCATTCACTTAATTTTTATAAATGATTATTATGTAGTGCCTATAAAAAGGAAGTTACCATTGTTTAAATTTATTAAGCCATTATTGCTTTGTTTTATCTTGTAAGTCTACAATTATGAAAAAGAAAACAATATGATCATTGTGCTTTGATGGTCTTCTTTGGTTCTTAGATATTTTATATTATAGAATTGTAATTCTCTCTCTATTTCCATTGTAAAATATGGTAGTTAATGAAATTATATAATGCCAAATGCATTAAATCTCAACTCTGTCTTTTTTTCTCTTCTCCATTGGCTTTTCTTTATTAATTGCTGATTTTCCTTGTGTATTTTCTTTCTTTCTCATCTCATTTATTTTTCTTCACTCTGCACTGAAATTTCATTACATCTCACAGGACTTCACTGAAGCTATAAGTGTTAAATATAATGAACAATATTAATCTAAATAGTGACTTTTAATTGTATAACTTAAGATAGAAGTCAAAATTAATGTTATGAGTAGGACATGATTAGAAACATTAGCTTTTTCTGTGCCTCACTGGTATGTTTCAGTGAACCATATATTTAAAGAATATTAGCTGGCTTTAGTGATAACAGTAGCAGTACATATTTAATTTGATCTCCTAAGTAGAAGTGGAGGTAGCAGCAAAACACACATTCTTTGGAATTATATTGTACACCCTGCTTCAATTGTTTCTTTATTCTATTTTTGTTTAATCTAAGAAGGGCAACACTGCCTGTATAAGGCTTAAAATTCTATTTCTTTTTATTTTGTTTTTCTCCCAACCTTCTTATTCTCAATCAGTGGGAATTTGATGATACTACTGAACATGTGAGTAATTTTGAGTGTTTTGTCAAAAGCAGACTACATATGCTTGTTTCCTCTGACGTCCTTCTTTCACTTATTTGTGATCTGTCATCACAGTTTGCTTGGATGCATGAACTAACAAATTATTTTTTAAGTTATCTTTACGGTGTGGTGCACTTTTTATTTTGGTTTTTGTTTTGTGAAATCAGCATGGTGCTATTGACTGCATAAGAAATGATCATTTGTGATATTTGTTTTGATGGCTGCTACTAACTCTGCCTTGTGACATAGTCAGAGGAGGCATGCTTTAAAATTCAGGGGTGTTTTCCAATCTTTTCACTTCTCGGGGCCACAATGGAAGAATTGTCTTGGGCCCCACATAAAATACACTAACATTAATGACTGCTGATGAGCTAAAAAAAAAAATCTCATAATGTTTTAAGAAAGTTTATGAGTTATGTTGGGCTGCATGTTGGAGAAGCTTGCTTTAAATGGAGGCATGGCAGACTGGAGATGTGAAATGTTTTGGTGTAGGCTTCTTATAAGTCCTACTCCAGGATTACATAACCAGAGGATAACAAGATGTAGATCTGGCACTGAATAACTATATCTAGAAGTGGCTGTTTTTCACTTTCCACATACATATTTGAGTAACAAATGGTTTATGCCAAGAAGTAGAAGGTATCTTGCCGAGGGGGGAATGTTTTTTAAATACTTGAATGAAAGCTCTATGTTATTTATTGAAGGACTGTTACATATATTACACTGCAAGGGACACGTGACATGACATCTGCCTTTCTAGTGTTTACATTCTACGTGGCTAGAGAAGAGTCAATTTCTGAAAAGTTTCATAAAATGCAGCAAAAGGCCCAAAGCAGTGTACAGCAGTGGACATTGACACTGTCCACTAATGCATTAGTAAATTAGTGGACCATGTCAATAAAACCTAGGAATTCAGAGACAATGTTCCAAGATGGTAAAAGGAGTCCAGTAGCTTAGTTGAAAATTTAAGGGATGGCTAAGGACTGAATAAATGAAAAAGTGTGTGTGTGTGTGTGTGTGTGTGTGCGCGCATGTGTGTGTGTGTGTGTGTGTGTGTGTGTGTGTTGGGAAGTTGGAGGTGGAACATATATATATATATATATATTTTTTTAAATATATATATATTTTAAGTTGATCAAAGCAAAACCAGTCATTGAGACAGTTGAGCATGTAGTATAGTTAGGTGACAGTGAGCCTGACAATTTGTTATAAATGAAGGCTTCATATACGTAATCTTAGTGGCAAGTATAGCTAAGAGGTAAATGATAATATAATGCTGGGAAAACCAGAAGAGTCAAGCTTAAAATCTGGTCGGTCAGTCTTTAACACTTCAATATTAGAGCGATATAGAAGAAATAAATAGAAAAATGAGTTAAAGGCTGTCAGGAAGGTATTCTTCCATTCACTGAATAAATATTTACTGCCAATGCACAGGGCTTTTTTGGGGAATATTGTAACTATGTCCAAGGTATCAGTTCTCATGGGAATGCCAGTGCAGCAGCGTTTTTGACCGTAAACTTCTTTGACTGTAACTCACAGTAAGAAATACATTATAGGTCATGATTCAATATACACCTATGTTTTTTGGGGTTTTTTGTTGTTGTTTTTTTTTTGAGACAGAGTCTCGCTCCATTGCCAGGCACCAGGCTGGAGTGCAGTGGCACGATCTGGGCTCACTGCAACCTCCACCTCCTGGGTTCAAGCAGTTCTCCTGCCTCAGCCTCCTGAGTAGCTGGGACTACAGGCGCGTGCCACCATGCCCAGCTAATTTTTGTATTTTTAGTAGAGACGGGGTTTCACCATGTTGGTCAGGATGGTCTTGATCTCTTTACCTGGTGATCTGCCCACCTTGGCCTCCCAAAGTGCTGGGATTAAAGACGTGAATCACTGCGCCTGGCTGTACATATATGTTTATAAACATTTTATAGAACCATAGTTATTTAAATGTATAATAAACACTAACATTTAGTATTCAAGTTTATTCCATTTCATTTTCAGTTAGTTAGTTTGTTTAAATTCTGGTCATGACTGACTAAATTGGTTTCACTACCTACTAAATGGGTCATTGCCTGCAGTTTAAAAACCAGTGACTTAGTGGAGAGATTAGAGAGTAAAAAGGTGGCAAATAGAAAAGCAGGTAAAAAGAGTTATTTTACTAATTTAGTCATGAAATGATAAAAATTCAACAGAGTTGAGGCAGTAGAAATGAAAAAAATGATAGGATCAATAAAAGGAAGTACGGGCAAAAACTTGCTAAGAACTGAGGAAGAGAAAGATGTCAAACATAACTCTTAAGTTTTGCCAGATGTGTTCCCATTCATTAAAATACGGAAGTAACGAGGGAGAGCCTACTTCCGGGAATGACTTTGAAGTTTTACTTGAACTTGAAGTAACACTGGATAGTCACAGGAAGACATCCAGCAGATATTTACAATGTATGCGCTACTGGAACTCAGATCGGAAGTCACAGCTGGAAATCAATCAGGAATATGGGCAGAAATAATTATTTAAAGTTTTTGTGTTTTTTTTTTAAGATTAGAGAGAAACAGTAGACCAAGCCTCAGGTATGCCAACTTTTAACAGTCAGGGACAAGAAGCAAAGTGGAGACAGGACAGGAGGAAACAGAGAATGAGGAGTAGTGGCCATAATATTAGGCACATCATCTCACAGAGCACTGAAACCACCAAGGAAGGAAGTGTATCCGCCACTTAAAGAAAGAAAATGTGATCTGCGAAAGGATATGATCACGGCAGATGAAGCTGTGTCCCGCTGAGATTATACCACTGCAGGGGACTTGACAGATTTCAAATTGTTACGTAGGTTACTCTCTAACAACCTGGGCAAGAGAACGGATATGTGTGGTTACTCCAATTTCATGATAAGGCTCAGAGTGCACACATTTCTTGCTACAAAATTTGGTGATGGAAGTAAGTCTTGCTTCTTTTTCCAGTTAGCTGAGCTGCTTTTCAGCAGCACTCTGGTGACATGTGAGGGGAACCTTAAAAGCAATAACACCGGCATTTACTCATCATAGTTTTTGGGACAGCCAGTGTGTCTACTGTCATTTAAAGTACTGCGCTTGGATAGTTTGCTTGGTTTTTGTATCCTCTGTAACGTTAGGGAAACCATTCCAAGGTCCTGGAAATAAAACATCTCTCCTAGATAGTCCATTTATCTAGCAGAATAAAATTTCCAGTGACTCTTCAGGATGATAGCTGAACTTCTTGAATTTCCACAATGAGATATTTCTACTCTTTTGACAAAGCGTGTTGTAAAAAGCTGTCATAGTTTGGGACCTGCTTCAACAATTGAATTTTATGGTATCTGTTACAGCCTTGCTTAAAAAACCCTACTGTATTTTACACAGTCTAATTTATTCACTCGTCATCACATTGTGTTTAGATTTGGAAGACAATGACATTGTGTATTTTTCTAAATTTATCCATATTCAATTTGAAAACACAGCTGTGCCAAAAATCTGAAAGGGTTTTTATATTGCTGTGTGTGTGTGTGCGCGTGCATGTGTGTGTGCACGCACCTGTGCGCTTGTGTATGTGTGCATGCAGCTCTGGTCTTTGTTCTTAAAATACTAGACCAAATTAATAGCCAGAATCTCTAAAGAATCCTGTAACCTGTAGTTTAAAGGAATAAATCAAACACCATCTGGTCTTATAACTGCCACAGCTTTGGGCCCTGACTAAGAGAAAGCTAAGAATTTGGGGAAATAGTATGTGATATTTAACTATATTTAGAAACTCAGAATAAATTGAGCACATATTGGTGATGTGCTGAAACTAAAGTCCTATTGTATTCTTTGCTTTTATGGGCTGCTTTTTAATTTCACAGAAAATTCTCAGTGGATAATGATTTCTTCTCATAGCCTATACAAATAACCAATAAAAATGATAATACAATCAATTAATAAGAGAGTCCTAAGAAAATTTTCTTTCAGGGTACTAGATCCAATAACAACCATTTGGTAAAATTCGTCTGTAGTGATAAAACAGACCATGTTGACTGTGGCTTCCAGTGGATATGTGTGGAGAGCAGTTGGCATAAAACAACAGCTCTTTTATGGAATCCTTCCCATGAGTCAGGCATAGTTCTGTGAGTTTTCCTAATCTGACCCATATGATCCTGTGGGGTCCTATTATAATTCCAACATTCAGATGGGAAATGGAGGCACAGAGAGGTAAACTTCCTCGGTCTGTCCAAGCAAGTAAGGACATGCAAGGTTAAGCTTAAGAATTCAGGAAGTTTGGCTCCAGATCTCATGTTTTTGACTAATACGCCAAGAGCTACCTCCCAAGATGCCTGAAGACACCCCTTCGATATCAGCATGAAAACAGATCTCCATAGCATGAGCTCAGGCATGAAATTTCCAGGGCTTAGCTTGGCTGCAAAGAATGTGCAAGCATGTGCAGAATGAAGGTGGATGACCTTGTTTTTCCCCTAGGGCATTAGTAGCATGTTTTGAATCAGTGACATTCTATTGTGTCATTTCAGGACATGATCATTTCTGGGCTCCAGCCTGAAACTTCCTACTCCCTTACCGTCACAGCCTACACAACCAAAGGAGATGGCGCTCGCAGCAAGCCCAAACTGGTGTCCACCACTGGGGCAGGTAATCATCTCTGCGCATGTATGTGCCTTGAATAATACTGACTTTCTAAATGGTATGGGTGTTTTCTACCAGGCTTTTATTATGGTAAAAGCAGAAGAAATAAATGGACTAAGGTCAACTTTTGTGTTTTTAGTTCAGGGACAAAGAAATAGATCAGGGGAATAAATTATCCAAGTGCATACTTTGTCCAGATATTCAGTCAGGCATTCAACAAGTATTTTTTTGAGCACCTTCTGTGTGTCAGGCACCGGGGATGAAGCAATCAGCAAAATAGAAAAACAGTCTGCACTCATGAAATTTACTTTCCGATTAGAACTAGATAATTAACAAGTGACAAAATAAGTATATCATGAAATGTCAAAAGTGGTAAGATGAAAAGTAAAAGTATATAGACAATGAAGGATCAGGCAGCCTCTAGGGGCTGAGAAGGTCTCATTGAGGAAGGATTATTTAAGTTGAGACTCAAATGAGGTGAAGGATCAGGTCCCATGAAGGTCTGGAGGGAAGGTGACTAGGCAGGGAAGTCAAACAAGTTTAACTGCTCACAACAACAAATCCCCTTAGAAGAGCTGCCATCTTGAGCCGAGTTCATGACTTACAGGTCTACCTTTTGTCATTTTGTCTTCCCCATCTCTGCTGTGGGAATTCTAAAGAAGCCAAAGGGAACAGAAGATAGAAAACAAAAAGAAAAAGAAGAAAAGCAAGAGGGGAAAATGGTATAAAGTTACTCCTTTCTAAACAATAAGGCTTCTTCAGCGCTTTTTAGGGTTACTTTGATCAGCCACATTAGGAAAAGCCAGCATGAAGGATGATCTGGCATTGTAGAACCAGTAAATTAAGAGATAACTGCAGAAGGCACCTCCTCCAATCCTCATACATAGCAATCTCCCATGAACATGTAAGCCATGATTTGATTTATTCTGCCTGAATCACTTCTCAGACAACTTTTAGGAACATACCTCTATGTAAAGGCATAAAGTAAAGAACAGCTGTGATGTTGAGTGCCCTCCTGGGTGCCGTGCTCATTGCCAGCTTTGTCTAAATGTCATAAGATTTGCCTCGCTCGCATCCTGCCACCTGGAATTGCCTCCAGCAGCAGGATTACAGATGGCAAAACTCCTTCAAGGCAGAGTCTTCTAGGCTTTTTTTTTTTTTTTTTTTTGAAGAATACCATTGTATCAAGCCAATTTAATGCCCTGAAGAGCAGACACATACTCAGTGAGGGACATGATGACTATCTGGCTGTGGAACCAGTCTCTATAAGAACATCAGCAACCAAGAATTGAATCTCAAATTGAAGAAAATATATGTCCTTCACCTACATTTATAAGTATGTCGTAATAACTCTGAAATGTCTTACATGAAGCACTACTCCCCTGTTGCCCACAAAATGGGATCATGTTCTGATGACAAGAAAGCAGAGGATTTAGAGCCAGGGGATATGGATTTTAGAGAAAGGAATGATTTTGTCTCTTTTAACATCACTAAGTCTAGCTCATCTCTTTTTAGTTACCATGTAATAGACATTTTAGAATTTTGGAGCTTATTCATATATAGAATTATTTTGGAATTTTCATTCACAATTTCGGATCCTTCTCAATCAATAGAGGCTTGGGTATTGAGATAGAAAGTGTTTGTAATTTAGATATCTACACATTTATTTTTGTAAGACCTCCCCACTGCACCAAAGAAGAAGGTGGAAAAATCCAAATTTAATTCCTTTGAGAGAGAAACTCTAGTTTTCCTTTGCATAAGCAGTCCCTACTCATGGTTTATCATCATGCAGTTAGTGAATATATCAGTTTGTTTTGTTTTGTATACTGTTTTAAAAATCCTCACATATTTATGTGACTGTGAAGAATTACTGAGTTTATCTCAAAGATGTGCACTCCTAATAACTACAATTATAAAGGTATTTAGTTACAGCTCCCACAAAGATTTCAGGAATTCTCGTGAAATTTAATTTAATAGTAAACTTCCTGATTGTGGCATTTTTTTTATTATACCTTGTTTCTAGAACCTGCAAATAATCATATCTTTGAAACAAGAGTACTCATCATAGTTTAAGTAATCTATGTAAAATTCCTATAACTTGAAGGATGATTCTAAAGACAATCTTAACTTTTATGTTTCAAAGATTATGACATGTTTGTAGTTTCTTTGTTAAAACTCCCATTACTCTGTATTGTAATAATTGGTTTACTGCCTAAGGCCTTGAGGTTAAAGGCAAACAGAAAATTCATTGGTTTGACATTTTCTGCATATTTTTACTTGAATTTCAGTACTGTATTGAACAGCTATATTTAAGGATGATCAAAAGATGACCGTGACAGGGAGAATTTGGAAATATTCACCTAAATCTAGTAAATTATGATTGTTGCTGTTTTGGTATTACGTTAAATTGAGGCTAAATTTAGAGTACCTCAGTTGATTTCCAATGATTGCACTTGCTAAAAAGTAAAGGGCAACTACACATATGTACCAATTCTGAAGTCCTAGAAGATTTTTAAGAGAATATGAGGATAAGAAAATTTAAAAGGGAGAAGAGTATATATGACATAAAATAAATGAGTTATTTTATGTTACATTAGAATGCAATCTATATTTGTGGTTTATATCAAGAAATTATTTTTTATTTGACTGTACTTTGGGTTCTGGGGTACATGTGCAGATTATGCAGGATTGTTGTATAAGTACACACATGGCAATGTGGTTTCCTGCCACCATCCCCCTGTCGTCTACATCTGGCATTTCTCCCTGTGTTATCCCTCTCCTACCTCCCCACCTCCCACGCTGTCACTCCCTTGGCCCCCCACAACACAACCCAATGTGTGATGCTCCCCTCCATGTGTCCATGTGTTCTCATTGTTTATCACCTGCCTATGAGTGAGAACATGCGGTGTTTGATTTTGTGTTCTCGTGTCAGTTTGCTGAGAATTATGGTTTCCAGATTCATCCATGTCCGTCCAAAGGACACAAACTCATCATTTTTTATGGCTGCATAGTATTCCATGGTGTATATGTGCCACATTTTTCTTGTCCAGTCTATCGTCGATGGACATTTGGGTTGGTTCCAGGTCTTCGCTATTGTAAACAGTGCCACTATGAACATATGTGTGCATGTGTCTTTATAACAGAATGATTTCTAATCATTTTGGTATATACCCAGTAATGGGATTGCTGGGTCAAATGGAATTTCTATTTCTAGGTCCTTGAGGAAGCACCACACTGTCTTCCACAATGGTTGAACTAGCTTACCCTCCCACCAACAGTGTAAAAGTGTTCCTTTTTCTCCACATCCTCTCCAGCATCTGTTTTCTCCAGATTTTTTAATGATTGCCATCCTAACTGGTGTGAGGTGGTATCTCAATGTGGTTTTGATTTGCATTTCTTTAATAATCAGTGATGATGAGCATTTTTTCATAGGCTTGTTGGTCTCACATATCTCTTCTTTTGAAAAGTGTCTGTTCATATCCTTTGCCCACTTTTGGATGGGTTTGTTTTTTTCTTGTACATCTGTTTTAGTTCTTTATAGATTCTGGATATTAACCCTTTGTCAGATGGGTAGATAACAAAAAATTTTCCCATTCTTTTGGTTGCCAGTTCACTCTAATGATTGTTTCTTTTGCTGTACAGAAGCTCTGGAGTTTAATTAGGTCCCATTTGTCTATTTTGGCTTTTGTTGCCAGTGCTTTTGGTGTTTTAGTCATGAAGTCCTTGCCTATGCCTATATTCTAGGTTTTCTTCTAGGATTTTTATGGTGTTAGGTCTTAGGTTTAAGTCTTTAATCCATCTAGAGTTAATTTTATTGTAAGGTGTCAGGAATGGGTCCAGTTTCTGTTTTCTGTACACTGCTAGCCAGTTTTCCCAACACCATTTATTAAACAGGGGATCCTTTCCCCATTGCTTGTTTTGGTCAGGTTTGTCAAAGATCAGATGGTTGTAGATGTGTGGCGTTGCCTCCGAGGCCTCTGTTCTGTTCCATTTGTCTATGTCTCTGTTTTCATACCAGTACCATGCTGTTTTGATTACTGTAGCCTTGTAGTATAGTTTGAAATCAGGCAGTGTGATGCCTCCATCTTTGTTCTTTTTGCTTAGGATTGTCTTTGCTATGTGGGCTCTCTCTTTTGGTTCCATATGAAGTTGGAACCAAAATTGGTTTTTTACAGTTCTGTAAGGAAGGTCATTGGTAGCTTGATGGGGATAGCATTGAATCTATATTACTTTGGGCAGTATGGCCATTTTCACGATATTGATTCTTCCTAACCATAAGCATGAAATGTTTCTCCATCTGTTTGTGTCTTCTCTTATTTCCTTGAGCAGTGGTTTGTAGTTCTCATTGAAGAAGTCCTTTACATCCTTTGTTAGTTGTATTCCTAGGTATTTTATTCTTTTTATAGCAATTGTGAATGGGAGTTTGCTCATGATTTGGCTCCCTGTTAGTCTGTTATTGGTGTATAGAAATGCTTGTGATTTCTGCACATTCATTTTGTATCCTGAGACTTTGCTGAAGTTGCTTATCAGTTTAAGGAGATTTTGGGCTGAGAAGATAGGGTCTTCTAAATATACAATCATCTGCAAATAGAGACAATTTGACTTCCTCTTTTCCTAATTGAATACTTTTTATTTTTTTTTTCTTGCCTATCTGCTCTGGCTAGAACTTCCAATACTACATTGAATAGGAGTAGTGAGAGAGGGCATTCTTGTCTAGTGCCGGATTTCAAAGGGAATGCTTCCAGTTGTTGCCCATTCAATATGATGTTGGCTGTAGGTTTGTCGTAAATAGCTTTTGTTGTTTTTAGATATGTTCCTTGCATACCTAGTTTATTCAGAGTTTTTAGCATAAAGGGCTGTTGTATTTTGTGAAAGATCTTCTCTGCATCTATTGAGTTAATCATGTGGTTTTTGTCTTTGGTTCTGTTAATGGATTACGTTTATAGACTTGTGTATGTTGAACCAGACTTGCATCTGGAATGAAGCCTACTTGATCATGATGGATAAGCTTTTTGACATGCTGTTGTAATCGGTTTACCAGTATTTTATTGAAGTTATTTGCATCTGTGTTCATCATGGATATTGGCCTGAAGATTTTTTGTTGTTGTTGTTGAGTTTCTCCTGGGTTTTGGTATCAGGATGATGTTGGTCTTATAAAATGATTTGGGAAGAATTCCCTCCTTTTGTATTGTTTGGAATAGTTTCAGAAGGAATAGTACCAACTCCTCTTTGTACGTCTGGTAGAATTTAGCTGTGAACCCATCTGGATCTGGACTTTTTTTGGTTGGTAGGCTATTGATTGCTTCCTCAACTTCAGCCTTTGATTATTGGTCTGTTCAAGGTTTCAAATCCTTCCTGGTTTACGCTTGGGAGGGTCAAGGGTCCAGAAATTTATCCATTTCTTCCAGGTTTACTGGTTTATGTGCATAGAGCTGCTTGTAGTAATCTCTTATTGTAGTTTGTATTTCTGTGGAATCGGTGGTGATACCCCCTTTATTTTTTTTTTATTGAATCTATTTGTTTCTTCCCTCTTTTCTTTTTTTTTTTTTATTAATCTGGCTAGCAGTCTGTCTATTTTGTTTATCTTTTCAAAAACCAGCTCCTGGATTTACTGATTTTTTGAAGGGTTATTTGTGTCTCTGTCTCCTTCAGTTCTGCTCTAAGCTTAGTTATTTCTTGTGTTCTGCTAACTTTTGAGGTTTTTTGATCTTGCTCCTCTAGCCCTTTCAATTTTGGTGATAGAGTGTCAATTTTAGATCTTTCCTTGCTTCTCATGTGGACATTTAGTGCTATAAATTTCCCTCTAGACACTGCTTTAAATGTGTCCCAGAGATTCTGGTATGTTGTGTCTTGGTTCTCATCGGTTTCAAAGAACATCTTTATTTCTGCCTTCATTTCATTGTTTATCCAGTCGACATTCAGGAGCCAGTTGTTCAGTTTCCATGAAGCTGTGCAGCTCTGAGTTAGTTTCTTAATTCTAAGTTCTAATTTAATTAGCTTGTGGTCTGAGAGACTTATGATTTCTATTATTTTGCATTTGCTGAGGAGTGATCTACTTCCAATTATGTGACCAATTTTAGAGTAGGTACAGTACTGTGTTGAGAAGAATGTATATTCTGTGGATTTGGGGCGGAGACTTCTGTAAATGTCTATTAGGTCCGCTTGGTCCAGTTCTGAGTTCAAGTCCTGGATATCCTTGTTAACTTTCTGTCTGATTAATCTGTCTAATATTGACAGTGGAGTGTTAAAGTCTCCCACTATTATTGTGTCGGAGTCTAAGTCTCTTTGTAGGTTGTTAAGAACTTGTTTTATGTACCTGGGTGCTCCTGTATTGGATGCTTATATATTTAGGATTGTTAGCTCTTCTTGTTGCATTAATCCTTTTGCCATTATGTAATGTCTTTCTTTGTCTCTTTTGATCTTTGTTGGTTTAAAGTCCATTTTATCAGAGACTAGGATTGCAACTCCTGAATTTTTTTGCTCTCCATTTGCTTGATAAATCTTCCTCCATCCCTTTATTTTGAACCTATGTTTGTCCTTGCATGTGAGATGGGTTTCCTGAATACAGCACACCAATAGGTCTTGACTTTTTATCCAATTTGCCAATCTGTGTCTTTTGATTGGGGCATTTAGCCTATTTACATTTAAGGTTAATATTGTTATGTGTGAATTTGATCCACCATTTTGATGCTAGCTGGATATTTTACCTGTTAGTTGACACATTTTTTTTTCATTGTGTTGATGGTCTTTACCATTTGGTACATTTTTGGAGTGGCTGGTACTGGTTATTCCTTTCCTTGTATAGTGCTTCTTTTAGGACCTCTTGGAAGGCAGGCCTGGTGGTGACGAAATTCTCAGCAATTGCTTGTCCATGAAAGATTTTATTTCTCCTTCTCTTACGATGCTTAGTTTGGTTGGATATGAAATTCTAGGTTGAAAGTTCTTTTCTTTAAGGATGTTGAATACTGGGCCCCACTCTCTTCTGGCATGTAGGATTTCTGCACAGAGATCCACTGTGAGTCTGATGGGCTTCTCTTTGTGGGTAAGTCGACCTTTCTCTCTGGCTGCCCTGAGCATTTTTTCCTTCATTTCAACACTGGTGAATCTGACGATTATGTGCCTTAGAGTTTCTCTTCTTGAGGAATATCTTTGTGGTGGTCTCTGTATTTCCTGAACTTGTACGGTGGCCTGGCTTGTTAGGCTGGGGAAGTGCTCCTGGATAATATCGTGAAGAGTGTTTTCCAGCTTGGATTAATTATCTCTGTCACATTCAGGAAAACCTATCAAATGTATATTTGGACTTTTCACATAATCCCATATTTCTTGGAGTCTTTGTTCTTTTCTTTTCACTCTTTTTTCCTATTCTTGCGTTCTCAATTTATTTCATTGAGTTGATCTTCAATCTCTGATATCCTTTCTTCTGCTTGGTCGATTCGGCTATTGAATCTTGTGTATGCTTTGTGAAGTTCTCATGCTCTGTTTTTCAGCTCCATGACATCATTTATATTCTTCTCTTAGCTGTTTTTTCTAGTTAGCATCTCATGTCACCTTTTTTCTAGGTTCTTAGTTTCTTTGCATTGGGTTAGCGCATGTTCTTTTAGCTCTGAGAAGCTTATTGTTACCCACCCTCTGAAGTCTGTTTCTGTCAATTCATCAGATTCATTCTCAGTGCATCTTTGATCCCTAGCTGGCGAGGAGTTGTGATCCTTTGGAGGAGGAGAGGTGTTCTGGTTTTTGATGTTTTCAGCCTTTTTCTGCTGGTTTCTTCCCATCTTAGTGGCTTTATCTCCCTGTGGTCTTTGTAGTTGTTGACTTTCGGATGGGGTCTCTGAGTGGACATCCTTTTTGTTGATAATGAAGTTATTTCTATTTCTTAGTTTTCCTTTTAACAGTCAGGCCCCTCTGCTGCAGGACTGCTGTAGGTCCACTCCAGACCCTGCTTGCCTGGAGATCACCTGCAGAACAGTAAGGGTTGCTGCTCGTTTCTTCTTCTGTTATCTTCGTCCCAGAAGGGTACCTGCCAGATGTCGGCCTGAGCTTTCCTTTATGAGGTATCTCTTTGGGTATACAGGGGTCGGGGAGCTGCTTGAGGAGACTGCCTGTCCCTTATGAGAGCTCAAGTTCTGTGCTGGGAGCTCCATTGTTCCATGCAGAGCTGTGGGCAGGAACTCATAACCGCCTCTTTTCCCAGGTGCTCTGTCCTAGGAAGGTCGGCTTTATTTATAAGTTCCTGTCACGCTGCTGCCTTTTTCAGTAGATACGCTGCCCCTCATGTAGTAGTCTGGTCAGTCTGCCAGCAGAGGTGTTGCTGAGCTGCTGCAGGCTCTGCCCAGCTGCTGTGTGAACCGCCTCTGACGTGGCGGACTGCCTTAGTAGCGGTGGTCGTCCTTCCCCCTTCTGAGCTGGACTGTCCTGGGTCCAGCTGCGCTTGCTGCAAAATTCTCAATCCAGAGCGTTTCAGATTGCTTGTTTTGTGGAGGTGGTACCCGCTGAGCCAGATCGCATGGCTCCCTGTCTCTGCCTCATCCCTTTCACTTGAATGGCTGGCTCTGTCTCCTCTGCATTCCAGGAACCAGTTGAAACGGCCACCCAGATTTGTGTGAGTTTCTGTGCGCCAAGCTGGCACCGGCTGAAACTGCTGTGCTGAAAACTCATGCCACTTTTCGGCCTGATGATCTCCTGGTCTGCGAGCAGTAAAAATTTGTTTGGAAATGTGGTGGGCACTTGCCCTCTGTGTTGTTCTTGCTGGGAACTGCACTCCGGAGCTGTTCCTATTTGGCCATCTTGGATCCTCTGTCAAGAAATTATTTTTATTTAGCCTAGTTTTACGTGCATTTTACAGAAACAAGATACATAGTGTATATATTATTATGCAGCTCATTGAAACCAGAATTTCATAAAATTTTAATAAATATGTTTAATCTGTTGTCCCTAGAGAATGTTGAGAATTAATAGTTATGTTTCCACCCACTTCTTTCAATTGAGTTCATTTATTGACAGCTGTATTCTCTGCTGAAAGCTCTATTTCACCATGGATTTTTCTCACAGAGACTCAGGTGTTTAATCTTTGACACCATTGCTGACATTTTCATGGACAAATCATGCAAATGCTGCATACACATAAAGGGAAATTAAAGATGTCTGCCAGTGTCTCTACCTTAAAGTACCATTTTAAAATTAAGATAATTGTAAACATATTAAAAGCAAATGGAATCGCTCACACACTATCCAACTTATGGATGGGTTGTGCTGTGAGAGTGTTAGTTGTTTGTTAAGATCTCTGGGTGCATTTTTCCTGAGGAACACAGTGAGTACACAATCATGTGATTCCTGGACCCACCTTCAACACACATTTCATGTGTACAACACAACACACATGTTATTTAATTGCCATTAAAATTTTAGGAACTATTCTTTTCACACACTGTGGATTAGCTGAGTTATATAAGCATGCTATGAGTCTTCCCTGTGAAACAACACTGTTACTCCATTGGTTAAGGAAGGAAATATCTTAATGATATTTCTTAGAGTGGAGCACATCTCCACTTGGGTCTCACTTTCTGAAATACAAAATGAAGAGGCCAGTCAGACCACCTCTGAGGTTAGTATTCTGTGTATTGTCTCATAATCTTTTTAGTGATTTTTTTTTTGCCTTAATCTGTATATCCATGATATGACTTTTTTGTCACCTGTCTCACATTACTGTAAGCTTTCCTCCTTTGCTACCATTTTTCTTCTTCTTCACATTCATAATTTTGAGACAGAGTTTCACCCTGCCACTCATGCTGAAGAGCAGGGGTGCCATCATAACTCACTGTAACCTCAAACTCTTTGGGTCAAGCAGTTCTCTCACCTCAGCCCCCTGAATAGCTAAAACTACAGACAGGTGGCACCATGCTTGTTCTCGGCACCCCCACGCCTATAAAGATGGGGTCTTGCTGTGTTGCCAAGCTGGTTTTGAACTCCTGGGCTCAAGCCGTCCTCCCACCTCAGCTCCTGAAGTGCTGGGATTACAGGCATGACCCACCATACTTGGCCTTTCTTCTTCTTTCTGTTAATTTGGTTTAGTTTTGATTCTGATGATTCTCCCTCAGTGCCTTTCACTGTGGATTCCAGGAATAATCGCTCTCCATTAAAAATAAATACAGATATAATGCATTGAATGAGTAGGTTAGAACTTTTTCACATACCTAACTTAAAGGTAAATAAATTCTGTACTCACTGGAAGCTAGCCCTTCACCATAAAAAGTTTAATATTCAGATTATTAATAATTATGATTATTAATATTAATAGAATACAGAACCTCATGCTAAGACTTTTACATGAATTTCCTCATTTATTTACAAGAACAATATAAAGTAGATCTTAATATAATTCCCATTTTACAAATTAAAAACTTGATGAAGATGAGTGATATGGATATAAAGTTAGACCAGAAATACAAATTAGATTCATAGTAAGTCAATGCTATATTATTTTGTACTCTTTTTAAACTTTTAAGCAATATAACAGCACAATTAAGCATTTAAGTAATTGACTCACACAGAGCTGAGTTTGCCTTATAGATTTCTCACTTGTTACCTGCTGGCCTCCTCTCTTGGAGGACAGTTTTTTACCTCTCCAGGCCTCATTTTCTCATGATAGAAGATAGAGATAATAATAACTAATCAGAGAATGTAGTGAGGAGACAGGAATGTAAACTAATTGTGAACACTATATGCAATGCGCTTAGCCTGGCGCCGG
Source organism: Sapajus apella (assembly GCF_009761245.1). Classification (NCBI taxonomy): domain Eukaryota; kingdom Metazoa; phylum Chordata; class Mammalia; order Primates; family Cebidae; genus Sapajus; species Sapajus apella. The sequence continues at coordinate 24,523,912 of NW_022436964.1, read as the reverse complement.
TACATTACACATACTGAATGAATAAATAATCATTATAATTATTATTCGTATCAGTGATATCTAATTTGCAAATCTTTGCTCAAAGTAATTTATCTTTGATATGAACCTTTATGTGTGAAGGTTTAAAACGTGCAGCTGTTAAAAAAAGTTCCCTTAAGCTGTTGTTGCAATGATAATTTCTGTTTTGTGTCAAGTATCAAATTCAGGTATCTCAGCCTACTTTAATATAGTAAGACAGGAGCGGATTTCCACAGAGGTATGTAGGTCAAACACTGCTTTGTTGGTGCTGGTGGTAAATAACAAAAAGAGAATACCAGTAGAGTGGAACTTCCTCATTTGGCAGTGACTGAAATGTGAACGTTCAGATGAGCTGGTCTCACCACTCCATCCCCTGTGCTCCAGTTCCAGGGAAACCTCGACTTGTGATTAACCACACTCAGATGAACACTGCTCTCATTCAGTGGCACCCTCCCGTGGACACATTTGGACCTCTTCAGGGCTACCGTCTAAAATTTGGCCGCAAGGATATGGAGCCACTTACCACTCTTGAGTTCTCTGAAAAAGAAGATCACTTTACAGCTACAGACATCCACAAAGGAGCATCATACGTCTTTAGGCTCTCAGCCAGAAACAAAGTGGGCTTTGGGGAGGAGATGGTGAAGGAGATTTCCATTCCCGAAGAAGTACCAGCTGGATTCCCTCAAAACCTTCACTCAGAAGGCACCACTTCAACCTCCGTCCAGTTAACTTGGCAACCACCTGTCCTGGCAGAGAGAAATGGCATTATCACCAAGTATACCCTTCTTTATAGGGATATCAACATCCCCCTTCTTCCAATGGAGCAGCTTATTGTTCCAGCTGACACCACTATGACACTCACTGGCTTAAAACCAGATACCACATACGATGTAAAAGTACGTGCTCATACGAGCAAAGGGCCCGGGCCATATAGTCCCAGTGTCCAGTTCAGGACACTGCCTGTGGATCAAGGTAGGATTTGTCTGCTTACGGCCTTCCTCCTTTAAAGGAATGTCAGTCTTTGGAAATCAGTATTTTGAGGCAATAATAACTGATCAGCCCATTCATATTAATAGGTTCAGCAAAAACAAAAAGGTAAAGTATATAAAACTTACTACATCTTGGATGCCTTAGATTTCAGTTATAGAATGTCAAGCAAGCCTGGCTGACAGCACCCCAATGTCCTCAGGTAAGGAAAACACAATATAGTTGGCTGAATTGGAGAGAAAGGAAAGATCTTTATGAGAATGGGGTATTAAAATGAATGCTCTAAACAGGTAGGAAAATCATACTTCTCTCTCTGATCAAAGTAGACAGCATTTAGCATAAGCCCTGTGGTCCATGGTGGAAAAGGACAGGTCGTATGTTTTAAGAATAGTTTAAATACACTGTTTTTCCTTTTCCAGCAGTGTTTGCAAAAAATTTTCATGTCAAAGCAGTAATGAAGACTTCTGTGTTGCTGTCTTGGGAGATTCCAGAGAATTATAACTCCGCCATGCCTTTCAAAGTAAGTTGTTTTCTAATTTGTAAGAGATCACAGATAAAAGTAGAGGGGACAGTTTATTTGGGTAAGTTATTTGCAGAGCAAGCAGACCACTTGGTTTTGGCCACATGTCCATGTCCTTACTATTCTCTCTCTCTCTCTCTCCTTTTTTTTTTTTTTTTTTTTTTTTTTTTTTTTGAGACTGAGCCTCCGGAGTAGCTGGGGACTACAGGCACATGCCACTATACCCGGCTAATTTTTTTGTATTTTTAGTAGAAACGGGATTTCACCATGGTCCTTACTATTCTCATTTGTGACTTTCACCTGGGAGACAGTTTGGTATTTTTCAAGTGTGTCCTTTTTCACTCTGAAGAGGGAGCAGGAACTTAAATCCAGGGCTGGCATCACTTCTAGTTTACCTACTACTTTGAACCTGAACCTTTTACATCTAAGCTAGTGCTTTTCTTTTTCAGCCAGAGAATGAAATTTACATGATTTCTACCTATTTATATTACAATACTCTGAGAGTTTCTGAATTTGTTAATTGGCCTGAATTCTTGGCACATTTCAAACTTTGGTTTGCCATTAAGAGATGTTAGCAAGTATATATTTATGAAATAAGAAATGGAGAAACATTTTTGAAGGTAAAAAATATAAACTGGAAGTGGTGGCTTATGCCTGTAATCCCAGCACTTTGGGAGGCCGAGTTGGGTGAATCATCTGAGGGCAGGAGTTTGAGACCAGCCTGGCCAACATGTGAAACCCTGTCTCTACTAAAAATACAAAACTTAGCCAGGTGTGGTGGGACATGCCTATAATCTCAGCTACTCAGGAGGCTGAGGCAGGAGAATTGCTTGAACCCAGGAGACAGAGGTTGCAGAGAGCTGAGATTACACCATTGCGCTCCAGCCTGGGTGACAAGAGTGAAACTCCATCTCAAATTAATTAATTAATTAATTAATTAATTAATAAAAATATTTAGAAAGAGGAACCGAAACCTTTAGAAAGTAAGCCATATTGATAATACATTGAAGACGTTGAAGAAAATAAGCAATATTGATATTACATAGAGCTTTTCTGCACATATTCCATTAAGATCACATACAACTGAGAGATCTAAAATTGAAAAGTTATTATATATATCTTTGTATGTTTTTGATAGACTTAGAAACATTTTATCATTATGCAGTAGGAAGTGACAGGAAAACCGATGCGATCTCCAGAATTATGGCCACTCATGGGCTAAGAAGTCACCTAAAATTTGAGTTGACCTTATATACATTTTCCATAAGCAAGTACACATTGGTTTAGAAAACATATTTTGCCTCGCTGATAACCGGAGTTTTTTGATTGGTTATATTTCTTTAGATTCTTTATGATGATGGGAAAATGGTAGAAGAAGTGGATGGCCGAGCCACACAGAAATTAATTGTCAACCTGAAGCCTGAGAAGTCATATTCATTCGTGCTGACAAATCGTGGAAACAGCGCTGGTGGGCTGCAGCACAGGGTCACAGCAAAGACTGCGCCCGATGTATTACGTACCAAGCCTGCCTTCATTGGGAAGACCAACTTGGATGGCATGATTACTGTGCAACTGCCTGAAGTACCTGCAAATGAGAATATAAAGTAAGTTGATGAAAGGGTTAGGGCTGAAGGAAAGAATTACAGGTAAATAGGAACATTGCATCTCAAAATTATAGAGGTTATAAAAGAAGATATTGCTCAATGTGGTAAAGATTCTTCTGCTCAGACTCCCAGCTTTGCTATCCAAATTCTGTTGCAATGTGCCCTAGTATTCATTGTAACACACATTTTCATTAACACAGAGTTTTAAAATCTGTGTTCTAGGGACAGTGTTATTTACGAGAGTCAGAAAAACAAATAGAAAACATGGTTCATACTGCAAAGCATTTTATGTCATAGTATATGGAATAAGGTGAATAGGTGACTAACTCTAATATTTGGCAAAATATGATTCTAATTATGATGAAGTCTTACAAAGTAATATAAGGCTGAAAATCAGTTGTGGGAAATTAGATAATGGTATATGACACCGATGTATTAAAAAATAATTCCAACAAGTTAAAGTTAGAAATGACATTGGAAAAAATATAATCATTAGAAAATTCAAGTTTTCTGGTTTGAATGTAGCACAGCATAGAAGCCAACAGGCCTAAAATGGAAAATTACATCCAGTCAGTTAAATAGTTTGTCCAAGGACATATAGGTGGTTGGTTGCATAATCAATACAAGAAAAAAAGTATATTCACCAAAATGTATGAACTACAAGTACTGTGGTAGACCCCGGGTAATAAAAAAAGATGGGTTTCTGACTTGAAAGAGCTTACCATAGAGTGAGGGAGGTACAGAGAAACAGACAGATGTAGTAAGTGTTAATGACAGAATTAAGCCTTATCTTAAGAGCAGCTAATTCAGAATGGGTAGAAGAAGTTTCTGAACTTAATCTTGAGGGATAAATAGGCATACAAATAATAAAAGAGAGACCGTATGCAAAGGGAGTGATATGTGTATAAGCCCATTATTAAAGGCAGCAAGTGGTGCCATACAGCTGGATCCCAGAGTGCCTGGCCACAAGCGAGGAGAGGAGGAGGAAGGCGGCATACAAGAGCCAAGGCATACCCAGGGGTCGGAGCTGTATCCTCTAGACAATGAATACATGAAAGCTCTTTATACAAGAGAGTGGCATGATAACATTTCTATAATACAGAGGTTTTATTTTTTCCATCTATTGTGCTACCTGTTTGGAATAAGATAAATTCTTTCTCATTTCTTCTGTCTCTCACCCTCAAGTTTAGATGAAACTTGCTATGCCAGGTTGGAAGGTCAGGCAGAGAGGCCTTATACATAGCTCATGCACTGTTGGAAGTCGGATAGATTGGAGCACTACAGAGATAGTGGTAGAGAAAACTGTTGGGAGGTGGTTATGTAGTTGGTTGACTCCAGGCAAATAACAAGATTCTAAAGGAAGATGATGATGATGGAAATAGGATGCAGAGGCAGACATGAGCTATACTAGAGGAGTAGTACAGCAGAAATTGGTAGCTGCTTTATGATGAGATCAGGACAGTAAAATATGGCTCTGAGGTCTGAGCTTGGATGACAATGAATGATGTGATTCAACCTAAAGAATTAAAAAAAATTCAGAAGTAAATGAGTTTAACTCTGTGTATTGATAAGAAGTATCAGTGGAATACCTGGTTAGAAATGTGGGCTAAGAGAAGTTATTTAGATTAAGGATACACATTAAGGATACGCATTTACAAGTTGTTAACAAAACAGCTCATAAATGCATTTCACGGAAGAAGGCAGAATCACTGAGACAGTGAGGGGAAGATGTGAAGCAAAAGACTAAAGTCTCAGTTAATAGGAAGAAGAGAGCCAGTAGAGGACACAGAGAGGGATTATTAGAAATTTTAAAAGAGAACTGAGCCAGAGCAGCAAGGCAAAGGGATTTTCTAGAAAGAAGAAAACTCGAAAAGTGATCAAAACCTCCTCAAACTCCAGAAAATTTGAAGCAGGTGGCTGAGAAAATCAAGTATTAAAACATAAAATCAGAAATAAGCAATTTTAAAGTAGTATAATTTGTGAAATGTAAGTATAGTTAAGAAGTTCATACATGATACACATCCTAAAACAACCCTTCCTGAATAAACTTTCAATTACTGTGTATTTGATAAAACAACTGCTGAATTTCAGCTAGGTGATAGAACTTCTAAAAGATTATTACTAGAATAAATTAAGTGAAAAGAATTTCTAAAATATTATTACTGAAATAAATTCAGTGTAAAATAAGGTCTTCACATTTGTCTACTCTTCTTTTTCTATAATGCAAAAAACTGAAAATGAGAATGCAGTATTGGTGTAATTTTTAATCCAGCAAATTTCAATATGACAATGAGATTATATTTCTCCATTGCTTTGTGTATTCATTCTGAATGTTTGTTAATTGATCTTGACAGATAAAGGATATTTATGAATTTTTAAAACAATGTTATTGAAATATAGTATGTAAGAAACTGTGCATATTTAATGTATACAACTCAATGAGTCTGGGGACAAGTATTTACCTATAAAACCATCAAGACCATAGATGTATCAGTTATTTCTTGATCACCAACCTTAATGTTCAGTGTTTCAGGGATTCAGTAGAGACAATATATTCTTTCTTATTCTTCTCATGCAGCATAGTTAATTGGAGAATTTGGACAAGCAAAGAGTTCACTGAAGGAGAGCCCTATAATAAAGAAAATTAGATAAAGGAGGCCATAGACTAGGCTCCTAACTCCGGCTTACTAGTTCAGCAGTCCTAGAGAAAATGACAGCTGAGACTTTAAAAGGGACAGGGAATTAGCTGGGCCATGGGAGAGATAGCCGTTCACTCAGGATATACAGCATCTGTGATGGTGTGGAGGCAGGAGAAAGACTAGCAGTTGTTACGTGGTCACATTGTACTTGTCTATGTCTTAAGACTTTCTTGATGGCATCCAACAAATACATACTCCGTACACAGTATTTTGTCAGTGTTGTTTCTGGGAATAAAAAGATGACTGAGATTAAGTCCTACCTTAGAGTAGGAGAACAGGTTCAGGAAACAGATAATGTAATGGGGGTGAGTACTGCCAGGTATTGTGAAAACATAAATATCAAGTTTTAACCCAACTTGGATGTCAGGGAAGGCCTACTGAAGGAGATCATATCTAATCTGAGTCTGCTAGCATGAGAAAGATTTAAGAAAGGTGAAAAAGTTACAAATAATGAAAGAAAGGGAAAAAATATGGACTATAAATTCATTCCATTAAAAAACTTACAGTCTCTTTAGGAAAAGAGCAGTTGAAAGAGGAAAATAGTATAGTATATTCTTCAGCATTTACTATTGGTTTTCAATACTTTTATTTATAGAAAAAATTATCGTTAAGAGGCCATTCACCAATTGTCTTGGTAAAATATGTTAGCTATTTTTGGAAATTGGCACTTTCAGTTCATTGGTCGTAAATTTCGTTCTATTTTCCACTTTCTGAAGGAGTTGCAGATATTGCAGAATGTTTCCTACCTTTTTGGGTTTTTCTTTAGCTTGTTCAATGTTTTTGTTTTATATACGTACTTTCTCCTTCTATATTTGAAATGGGAGTCAGGGAAAAGGTATAAGGCTTTGACATCACAGAAATGAGACCATTATGAAGCAGAAAAAGAAAGCAAACTATTATGGAACATTTTTTATATTCTAGAAACGCGTTAAAGAGTCCCAGAAATATATTACAGCCACATTGGGGAAAAAATGAGCGAAAGACTAAACCAAGAAAGTACTTGAGTGGGAAAAGTATCAAAGAAATAGAAAATAAAAAGCAAATCTTTTAGTAAAAAGCCTTAGATGATTTCTGTTTAGCGGAATTCTTAAAGGAATAATCGTGTAAAGTTACCATTCCTGTTTTCTAGATTGGTTAATGTGGCAGGATCAGGTATTACAGGAAGCCCTGTGCCACACTGCATCACTTGCAGTGGTTGGCAAGTTTAAGAATTAGGAAAGATTGTAGCTTCTTATTCAATATTTTATTAGAAAAGTGAGAGTAAGAAACAGAACCCGTCCTAGAACTGTGGGCAGGTTGCTACCTTTTATTTAGATGAAAGCTATCCAGAAAAATGCTTCCTATTTGTTTTCAAGCAAAATGCAGTTTTGGTGATTGACACCTGTTTTGTTGACCAACAGAAATTATGCTTTCATTTCTGGCCAAGTTAATAAGGAGATCTTGACCCCTACTCCTCAGATCCTCACCACTTAGAAACAAAAGTATTTCTTATCAATTTAATGGTTTCTAATTACTTTAATATATCTTTACTTTCATACTTGGTTTTTATATTTTTTGTGTGGCAAATCAGGAGAGTTCCCTCAGCTAAATTTCTTTTGTAACAGCCTTAAAGATACTGCAAGTTCTGTTATCAGGAATTCTGTGGTGCTTAAACCTTCTATTTCAATAGATTTGGGGAGCAGAATGCCAGTCAGAGATAGCATTGCTGCTGTTGCTCAGAAGCAGGTTGTAATATGACATAGGGAACTTCTGTGACTCTACAGAGCAGAATTCCCCTCTGGGTATTTAAAACAAAATGCATGACTCAGGTTATGCTAAAAGAAAGAGCTACCAGAAGGTAATCTATGTAAATTAATTTTATAATAACCATTTTATGTTTATAAAAAATAGAAATGAAGAATAAGGGTATTTTATGGATTTTTAAATTTCTTTGGTCTTAGTAATTCTTACTCAACTTTTTCTTTTAAACAAGAAGATTTTTAAGGAAGCATGGCTTATAGTGTTGCTTCATAAGATTTGTGGTCCACTATTAGCAGCTTAATGAAGAATAATCAATCACATGTTTGTGAGTTAAAGTAGTAAAGGCTTAAATTTGTATAGTACTTGGAATTTTCTGAGGATATTAGGTTTCATTTAAGACTCACAATAACCCTGCAAGGTAGGTATTCTTCCTCTAATTCACATATGAGTTAAATGAGATTCAGGGGTGCTAAGTGGCCTGGCCAAGATCATACAGCTGATCCTAGTAATAGTTAATATGAACAGAGGGCATACTAGGCGCTGTGCAAAGGACGTTATACACATTAACTGATGTCATCCCCACAGGAAGGGTGCTTTTCATTTTATAGTTGAGAAACACGCAGTGTAGACTGACTTGCCCCAGCCCACAATACAGAACCAGAGAGGAAAGACCTGAATCCAGGCATTCTGGCCCCAGAGCCCACGTTCTGAACCACAACCCTGTCTCTGTGACCGTAAGTTTATTAGTCAAAATAGAACATTTTTTTCTAGGACAACTGGTAACTGATTAAAAACTCTGTAAGTAGTAGACATGAACGAGACTGCCCCAGACAAACCCTAGAACTAGGAGTGACCAGGCATATATGCTTGGGTACAGATCATAGAAGTATGTGTTTAGTGTCATGAAGCAATAAAGTCAGTGGGTTACCATGAAATTGAAGGAGAGGTAAAGCAGGAGGCTCATGCAAGAAATGACATTCATCATTAAACTCCGAGATGGATTTTTCTCTTCCCAGTTAAATAACCTGTTTGAGAATGCTAATACAGACGAATACAAAAAGCCTGACTGAATTCGAAGTGGGACTGCCACAAAGACCAGAGCTTGCCTTCCCATATAATTATGGGGAACTGGGCCCCTTGATGATAACATATTAAATGAAATTAGTAAAACTTTACTTAATATAATTAAAATTCTGAAGGTTAGATTTAACTTATCTAATTAAATCTAATATACTGGGAAAACACAGCTTACTTTATAAGTTGTCAAGGGCTTTCCAGATATATTGATTCTGAAGTTATTTATTTTTCTATTACATTAATAGTTCAAGTCTGTGTTGAAAAGCCATTTTGAGTCTTAACTCCAGACTTGAGGCAGACAAGCAAAGCAGAATGTTGAGTTTAATTTTAACCATATATAAAGCTAGCTCCAAAAGCAATTTATTTTTTTTTTTTTCATTTCAAGCAAGTTCTTTCAGCTCATATGATTTGGTTGATATGAATTTGTAGGGCACATATTAGCTCCCCATTTCACTCCTCCAGTCTGAATCATCTTATCTTCCTTAATGTCCTGTGAGATTAGAACGAGGGTCATGAGTGGGGCAGTAAGGAAAAGAACGTTTGCAATGAGGAGTTATATTTTCTGTAAACTCTGTATGGGCATGCTGCTGCTGGTTTGAAGGATGGAGAAAAAGCTGGATGAGACTGAGAGTGGAAAATCTGATGGAGAAGAACCACCAAATACTTTGACTACCTGATTTAGGAGAGACGTGAATTCCTGAGAGCCACCTATTCCACTCACTGTCTTCTCAGTGGAAGAATATTTTCATGATAAAATGGCAAAGTTAAGCAAATTTGGGGAATATTATATATATGTAATGTCGATTTTAGTAATATTTTTATAAATATATGAATATGTCTTAAACAGTTTAAGAAAATTTATAGATTAAAAATGGTCCATAGAGACCATATAACAGGGGTAATTGGCTTAAATAAAAATCAGAGAAGATTTCACTTAGAAAATAATCAGTTAATAGATATTTAAGGAAAGAGAATAGTTAACTACATGGGAGTGACAGAAAGTTCTAGGCAGATGGAACAGAATGATCAATAGTTTAATGACAGAATGGACTAAGGCAGGGATCTTCAATCCCTGGGCCTGGACGGGTACCAGTTCCTAACCTGTTGGGAACCTGACGGCACAGCAGTAGGTAAGCAGTGGAGAGGGAACATTGCCACTGGAACAAGCTCCACCTCCTGTCTGATCAGCGGTGGCGCTGGATTCTCATAGGAACATGAACCCTATTGTGAACTGCACATGTGAGGATTCTAGGTTGCCAGCTCCTTATGAGAATCTAATGTCTGATGATCTGAAGTGGAACAGTTTCACATCAACACCATCCCCCCAACCCCTATCCTGTCTGTGGAAAAATTATCTTCCATAAAACCAGTCCTTGGTGCCAAAAAGGCTGGGAACCACTGGTCTAAGGTAGAGGCAAGACATTGAAAGCCTATGGAGCTGTAGCTGAGAGGGCACAGTCAGAGGGAATTCAGCCAAGATCCTACTGGGCCTTCTGATAACTTTCAGTTTTTATCCTAAGAGAAATGAGGATCCATTGAAATGTTTTAAAAAGTGGAAATGGCACAACACATTTTGTGTTGTGAATTGAAAATTTCAGAGACTACACTAGACGGGGATAAAGTCAACAGAGAGAGTTAGGAGAGTCAGGTCACAGTCTGGGCATGAGACATGGAATGAGGCCAGCATAGTGGTGGTGGAGACGGAGAGAAACACGTGCACTGGAGATCGGGTTTGGAAGAAGTCGCCCTTGGCAATAGATTGAGTGTGACAGAGGGAGAGAATAGAGCAGGTTGTCAATGATAACACTTAGGTGTCCGGCTTGTGCACTGAAATGGATTATAGTGCAATATTAGGGAGGATTTATTTTGAAAGGCATATTGTTTGTTTTATTTTAACCTCAGTAAATTTGGGATACTTTTGTAACCCAAATGGAGACATTAAGTTAAAGTCGGATCAACCAGAGGAATTCGGAAGAACATTCTCGGCTAAAGATATGAATCTGGAAATCATTTACCTATAGCTAATAACTGATGCCCTGAGCTGGAATGAGATCTAGGATGAAAATAGGGTCTGGATGGAAGTTCTTAGCCAGAGCCTTGAGGAATGTCACCATTGTCGCTGGGCAGCAGATGATAAATTCTGCCAAGGAAATAAGGTTAGTGTGAAAAGAGATACACATAGAAATATCAGAAGAATATCACAGAGAAAGGGCTCAGAATGTTCATGAAGAGTGTTAACATCTTAAAAGGTTTGCTGAAAGGTCAAGAAGGAAGAGTATCGGAAACTCCCCTTCTGATGTAACACCATGGAGATCACTGAGCACCCTGGCAGTGGTATTGAGGTGGACTGAGGAGGCAGGCACCAAAGCCTGGCTGGCCAGGAAGCGAGGGGAAAGGGAGGCAGAGGGAGGAACACACAGCTATTTGCAGAATTTTGGCAGTCAGGGTGGGAGAGAGAGGTGACTGGAGTGGGGTGTGGTTGGTTTTGTTCTTTACATGGCACATGTTTATACGTGGTTGAAAGCTAATGGATGGGATTGAATGCGGAAGGAGAAGTTGAGATATAGGAGAGGAGGGGTATAATGTATGGACCTTCCTAAGAAAGCAAGAAGATGGGGAACAATTCAAGAAATAGTTAATGGTCTTCAAAAGTAGGGCCAGCCCTTCTACTTTAACGAAAGAAAAGTTTATGGTTTGTGTACAGATTTAGATAGGCTTGTAGTTTGGTAGACAGATGATGAGGGAATTCTTGTCGGAATCTTTGCCTTTTCTTTGTATTTAACAGATAAGGCCATCTTCTACTGGGGAGGTTTGAACGTCCGTGGTTTCAAGCTGGAGGAGATAGGGAAAACGTTACTGTGGAAAATGGATGGACTAGGCAACTGGAGAAGTTATTAGGTAACTAGGTAGTGGTAAGATTGCCAGGCCGTGTTGTGGGCCTAACTGTTGGGTTTGCTGATTCTGAATTTATGGGATTATTCTGCCCTGTGCTTTATTTCTTGAGCTGTCTTCAGCTCCCTGGATTCTGGCACAGAAAATGGCAGGCATAGATTTCAGCTAATGTAGAGTGGAGGAGGTGGGCTTTGGAAAGGGAGAATTGAAGAATCTAAGAGCTTCAGCGGTACATTGGCCAGACCTATGAAGGTTGAAATCATGCAGGTTGATGGCAGAGTGTGGAGGGAAAAAAAAAGGCCATGAACCCCACAAAAGAATCTTCCCTTAGAAAAGGAGATGTGTGGAGAAGTTCTAGACAGCAAAAATCAGCCAGAGAAGAGCATAATATAGCTGGATTGCATGAGCTTCAAAAAAGAGAGGGTTTGTTAATAAAAAATCTAGCGGGTGGAAGAAAAATAAGCAACGGGAAGTCAGGAAAGAAACTCCAAAGCCTGACTCTGAATTTCACAGGCAGGTGAGGAGGGATAAATCCACAGCTGCCATATGAGAAGACTGCAAAGAAAGCAGCACCCTCAGGGAAGAGCCAGGTTGCAAGTAAGGCAAGGATGTTGACGTTTACGAAGCTGTGGTTGCAGAGAGCACAGTTGCAAAGTGTGGATTTAGACCGAGGCGAGGCTTTGTATAATACAGAATTTCAAATTGCCACTGCCCTATTTCTTTCAGTGTGCAAAAGCTGCTTTGAAGCAAGCTTCACTTTGACTGCCCTAGATGAATGCTTCAGAGATCAGCAGAGAAAAAGGGTTATGGATATCTGGCCGCACTGCTAATTAATTGCTGTGGGGGAGGCTGTTCAATTCTTATCCCAGCCACAAGTAAAATGAATAGTTGGGGTGTGCTGCCGAAGAATTAGTTGTTTTTTGTTTTTTTTTTTTTTCATGTACAAGAATGGCAACCCAGAGTATGAAATCAGAAGAAAAAATTAATGAAACTCATCAGCTTCACCTTGATTTACAAGATTCTGAAGGAGGACGGTGGTAGCTCTCTGATAATATGCAATATCATTGCTTTATGTGTAGAGCTCTTCTGACTTAGTGCAGTTGGTAGTGAAAGCAAGAGGTTCCTTGACAAGTGTGTTTATCAAGTACATTGCAGTGTGATTTTGTATGCTCAGTTGCAGCCTCCGTCATTCTCCTCCATGCTCATTTAACATGATGGACTTGTTTGGCAAATCCTTCAGGTGGTGGGAGGACAGGAAGAGGGGGAAGCTTACTCTGGATCATAAAATAAAAGATATTGGTCTCTGTCACACCAACTCTGCCTTCTCCTCATCCTCCTTGATCATTACGATTATTTGTAGTAAAGAAAATGAATGGCTAGCTGGTGTAATCCTGTGTATCTGTTGATTAGTTGCTCACAGCACCATGGAGAAAGGACTGTGGTATAATTGTCTGGTTTGACTTGAATTCTTGATTGGGGGAAAAGAAGTTGGACAGATTCTTTAACCTGCAGCTCATGGAACTTCATGGAGTCTCACTGAATGAGACAGTTCAGATACATTGCTCCAACTGTGGTGTTCATACTAGCCAGCAGCAGCAGGCATCTGTTTAGTGCTACATGCCACACATACTGTGCTGAGCATCCTGAGTTCGTTTATTTCCCCACATATCACAGCCTGGTATTTTTTACTCACATATTACAAAACATAAAACTGAGGTTCTGGAGTTTAAGCCCAAGATCAGCCCAAACTCTGGGCAAGACATATCTCCAAGTACTGTATTCTTCACCAGAACGCTCTAGAGCAGTACCATCTAAGAAATGTAATGAGAACCACATGTGAAATTTTAAGTTTTGTAGTAGCAACAGTGAAAAAAATTAAAAGCAGATGAAATTAATTTTAATAATTTTATTTAACCTAATATATCCAGATTATTATTTCATCATGTAATCATTATTTTTTAAATTATTACTGAGATATTTCACACTCTGTTGAATGCTATGTTTGAAACCCAGTGTGTCTTTTATATTTACAGTGCATTTTAGTGTGGGCTGTAACATCTGCAGTGCTCCCCAGGGACTAGTACTGGGCAGCTCTGGTCTAGACTCTTAGAGGAAACAGAGTTCTTAGTCACTGAGTTTATTATAGGTTTTGCTTTGAGGTGAGTAGAAGGAGGCCTTCCTGACCTCTATGGTCTCTGTGATTGGTCTCTGTGATTCAGTGTGGCACAGGGTTGGAAGTGTCCTTCTTCTTTCTTTGTCTTGTGTGGTGACCTCCTCTTTTAAAGGTATGTGGGTATGTTTGGGTTCGTGTGTGTGCATTTTCATTTTCACAGTAAATCTCCACAAAGTATATGGAAATACTTTTCTAAGGACCATGGCTACCGTTAAGATAAATGTAGGTTTGTATCCACTTACTGTCTGTTTTTATTTGGCAATTATTTAATCTTTACAGATCGGTCTTTTTGCCTGTGACCTATCCTTGTAGCCTTAGACGCTATACCTAGGCTTTATTCAGATTTCTCTGTAGGAGAACAAAGCCAGATTATGCATTGTACATAATACCTGAGAAGTAGGAAGTGATTAATATGTTGTTATTATACAGTATGTTCAAAGTCCTTGTATAGTTACTACCAAGGATCATATGAGCAGAGTCCCTAAACAGGAGCATGAAAGCAGGGTGTATACTATACTGGAGGGACAAAACAGCTTTGCAAATAACGCATACCTATTGGTGGTCTGGTACCTTTATACATTACTTACATTTTAATTGACCGTTCTCAGTGTAAGGATTCAGTTACTTTTGTCTCTTTGTATAGATATCCTTGTATTGATAGCTATGTTGAAAGCCCTTAGGTTGTGATTTTCTCCAAATTTCTGCAGTACTTACCTTGAGGTTTGCAATTTGATGGGTATAATAGAAGAGCATTGTTAATGTTTCACTCTATGCAATTATACCTAATTTTTATCACTTATATTTTTCAAATTCAAATAAAGAAGTATTTTAGGTTTGTATAAACAACATAGTAATAATAGGTATTTATGTGAGCTAAGACTAAAATTTTTCTTATACAACCCCTTTTCAAAACATCTTCTTATAAATTAACGTCATAGAAAATATTTGGTTCAGCAGCTTATGGCAGTAGATTGCAGTATTCCAGCCTTGCACATGTCCAGCACCAGGGCCCTAACAAACTAGGCCTGCTCTGTTTATGATACCTAATAAAGAGCAGTCAACCATGATGATATTACCATACAAGATCATTGCAGTCACACATAAATGTCTTCCCATGTTGTTTTCAAAATTGAACAAACAGGTGGTTATTTGTCATTGATATAAGAAATGGACAAGTCACTCCATATCTATAATTTACCTTCAGCCTCACTGGCCTGTGGAAGATTTAAGGGTATATCCACTTTTTTCTCCTTTGAATTAACCTTACTTTTGTCTATTCATTCTTGTGCAGAGGTTACTACATAATAATTGTGCCTTTGAAGAAATCTCGTGGGAAATTTATCAAGCCATGGGAGAGTCCAGATGAAATGGAATTAGATGAGGTAACTATGTCATTGTTGGCTGTGTCTTTCATTAGTTATTTAATTTGCTACGTATCTGCCTCCTCCCTATGGAGGCATTTTAGGATCGAATCTGGGTATTGGCTTCTCCATACCTAGCTGGTTGGATGGTTCAGTGCTGTTGCTATGCTAACCCCTGGTGATCCCAACAAAGATCCTTTTGCTTTAATTAAAAAATGTTAAGCTGCAATAAAGCTTACAACCTGTCTAATCTTTGTCAGCATTAATATTTTGCCCCTTGCCCCTTGTAAAACCTGATGCAGAGGTGTGGAAGGTGAAGTGAATTGTCAGCAAAGACTTAATCACCATTGATAGAAACCCCAAGGTCCCCTTCATTAGTGCAACAGTTGCTGAGGCTGATAAAAACACCAAATTACAATTTGTAGCAGAGTTCATTTGACCTACTATGTGTTCTTGTGCAGTTTCTCACAGAATTCTGTTGATTAGAAAATGTTTGCCTTATTCTCTATTCTGTAGGTTTTCAGAGTCAAAAATGCATTTCACTATTGAGAAAGTAATACAACTAAAAAAACTGTGAGCAAAGCAAAATATATAGAACAAAAAACAACAAATGCTAAATATATAATGTGGATTTCTAAAATCTTACAACAGCAGGTGCATTATAATTGGTACCCTTCTTGTATAAGGACATTTTTGAAAGGTAATGCATAACATGAAGAAAAATACATAATTATCACATACTTCTATTTAGATAAGAAAATATGATCCAGAAGTGTTGAGCTAGATCCCCAGAGGACCATAGCAAGTTAATGAGTAGAATTTGCATTTTAAAATACGGAAGATCCCTTGTTATTTTAACATGATGCTGTTTTCAATCACTTTATAAGGCAAATAACCATAAGACCCCATTTGGAAAACATGATATTTTAATTTATTGGGTTTATTTACAACATAGGCCACATCTCATAGTATGACCTTTTATTTCTGCATATTTCTTCTACCTCAAATTGTTACAAACAATTGAGCAAGGAAAAGAATAAATTCCCTACCTACATTACAGAGAGGTTATGTTTATTTCATACCTATGTCTGCACACAGGAGACACAAAGGAGGCTGTGATCTGACCAAAAAGATTGTTAGCTTTCTTTGGCAGACATATGTCATCTCTAAAAGTGGGATTTATGATCACTGGCTTCATTTATCTGAATTAAATTTGATCAAATTCAGAAGAGGAGGTGAGTTCAAGGTTAGGTGTATGCTTTTGTGTCACTAGTGATTAGATGATCATTGAAGCTGTGTAAAATGAGACATTATTTCAATAGTGTCATCAAGTAATTTAGATATGTTATTATTTTAATTGTTTTGTATTGACGGTAAAGGAACAAACTCATTATTCTGTGACATTGAAACAATAGTAATCCTTTAACTGAAAATACAGAATGATCAGCTGGCTTTGAAGCAAAACATGATTTTACTTGCAACTAATCAGTTAATCTTGGTATAGTCTGTACTATTTTCATTGGTTCTCAGCTGAATTACAGAACTGTCATCATGCCATTTAAGTTGGAACGGGACTTAAAATGCAAAGGCAACTTGTAGAATCTATGAATTCTTCTACTTATTAAAAAAAAAGTTTTTAAGGCATTGAGAGCCAAGCCAAAATGACATCAAATACTTTTAAATAATAAGCTTTCCTTATAAGTGAAGCCATTTGATAGTAAGTAATAGAAAGTGATTCTCTTTAATAGCCAGGTTTTAACCTCCAAAATGCACAGTAACACTAATGGATTAAACTATAGGGCTATATGACTTTGAACTTTCTTGCAATTAAATTCTGTGGGTCTCTGCTGCTGATTCCCATAACAAAGGGTCATTTTAATCATCCAAGTTGTGGTGCATTAATCTGTATAATAGTTTGATAAAGAACTTTTTATTAATTCAGAATTTTTGCGTCGGGATGGGTTGTTTCCCACTTTTCTTCCTGATATAATTGAGACCACATTGTAGAATTAATGGTGGAAGAAATAAGATATGCATTGACTGGAAAATGAAAATTATTTCTGATAAAGAACTAAGCCCTTGATATATCTCCTGGAATTACCTCCAATACATCTTGTAACCATTGTGGAAAGGAACAAATGAAAGTAGGCTATGCCCTCACTTTATGCTTACTCATCCAGTTTCTGATCCCTACAGACACATTTTTTTTTTCCTACCATGGATAATAAAAGCTTTGTAGTAATTTTATGTATAGCTTGGTACTGCCAGGTTTGACAAAGCAGTGTTCGTCTCTTAAATGTATTTGATCAGGTAATTTTTCACAAAGGCCTGTAATTCAAATTGCTGGAACCATATCATTGAATAGAATGGTGGCCTAAGGGGATTTCCACATGCATGCCTCATATCTAGGCCCATAAAAAATTGAAAGAAGCTTTCCAAACAATATTACTCTCGAAATTATCTTCTGAGTTCATTTATCCTTTGTCTGGAGATGCTCTCCACATGATAAATTTATAAACTGAAACTCCTATTGTCAAGGTCAAACTGGACAGAGAAGACATTGATAGTCAAAATGAATTGGGGCAGAATGACTCCCAAAATGTTAGTGATATTTAATTCAGAGCAGGTCATGTAATATATCATGAGCTTTTCATTGCATTGTACTTCAAAGTCTTACCGTAAAATAAAGTGGTCATTTGTGGTTGTAACCGCAGCATGCTGGCTAACTTTGGTATCATCTGAGCTCATTTGAACCATTTAACATGTAACATAGGAAGCATCCTACAGAGATTATAGCAATATAAAGGGGCAGAGTGATGTTACAGGTTTGACTTTAATGAATGACTGCACTGGATCTAAGAATCCAAAAACTCAAATATTTTATTCTGAATTAATTCCTATAAGTCTTCTAAAGAAACCCTAGCAGAAAGTGCTTGTGGGAATGACAATGATATGGATGAATTATGACTATTAACTACATCTGCACTATGAATAAAATCAAGGTAGGGTTTGATCAGTAAAGTAGAAAAGGGGACACAGTCACGTAAACAACTCATGATAAATGTTTTTGATTACCCAGCTTCAAAAGCTATTCAGCATATCCACAGTGCATTTTCCTTCTTGGTGTAATAGGTTACTATCCTTTACTACATATCAACAATAAACCGTATAATGAGGCTTCAGTTATATTGCATTAAATATTTGGCATCAAATTTTTAAAATTAGCTTATAACAAGAATCAAGAAAAAGGAAATAACACATTCATCTGTCTTGATATAAGCAGATACATATTTTATGTATAAATACACACTGAGTTAAAACAATTTAGAGTATCAGAGCTTAAACATCACGTTTATATTTCCTTATGATATTGTGTAATCATTAAGTAAATTATAGTTGAAAAAATCTCTAACATGGGATTTCGTTTTATTTCACTAATTGAGTCTAATTATATATTAAGGTTTTCTATTGTACCTTAGTTTCCTCATTTAAAAAATGAGGATATTAACCATCCTTATTGGGTTCTAAGGGGTAAATTGGAGCTAATGCATGTTTAGAATCCCTAGAACTGTGTCTGGCACCTAGTAATTGCTTAATAAATGAAAACTATTATTGTTACAGTTACCATAATTATTAAAAATAAAGCTAAATTTGACAACAAGATTAAAAGATAGTGCTAACTTTCTGGCCTTGTGTTTTTACTGGCCATTTGGTGCATTGTTGATCAGCATAACTGAATTTATTATGAGATGATCCAAATTTGCCAGCCATCTAATGCCCAATCTACTGTGCTTTTCCTAAAACAGCTTACATTTCCTGTCATTTTAATTGCATCAATAAACTCAAATTCACAGAAAATTTTGGCACATTTTAAATTAAATATTATTGAAAAATAATGTAGGTCAAAATTTTCCTATAACGGAAAGACTGGTTTTTTACATTTTTGGGATACAGTTTTGAACCAGCTGAAGACATTTGCTAATCCCAGTGCAGAAGGAACTGTACGGTATCATCAGATTCCTAACAGACTCATTCAGTGTTTGTCATATATACAGTCCGAAATCATTTTATTACAGAAACCTAGCCTTGATGATGCCAGGCTCTCATTCTACAAAGGAAAGATCACTGGTTTGGCTTTCATTAGATCTTTTTTTTTCTTTTTTTTTTTTTTTTTTTTTTTGATGTGTGTTTGAGACGGAGTCTTGCTCTGTAGCCCAGGATGGAAGGCAGTGACGCACTCTCGGCTCACTGCAACCTTCGCCTCCCGCATTCAAGCATTCTCCTGCCTCAGCCTCCTGAGTAGCTGGGACTATAAGCGTGTGTCACCATCCCCGGCTAATTTTATATATATATATATATTTTTAGTAGAGACGAGGTTTCACCATGTTAACCAGGATGATCTCACTTGCCTTACCTCATGATCTGCCTGCCTTGGCCTCCCAAAGTGCTGGAATTACGGACGTGAGCCACCACGCCTGCCCTTACTAGATCATTGCTATTTATGAAAACAGGGCTAGTAAATAGTTTTGCTGCACTGTTTTCATAAGTATCTTAATTTTGTTTATCAAGGTTCATTCCTTTTTGCAGTTTCTCCTCAAATACACGGACTTTTCTATTAATACCCAGATAGTAAAATAAATAAAATAAAAGTTATTTCCAAGAAACTGGCAAAAAAAAATTCCTGCTTACATCAACAGGCATCCCAGACTAATACACACCTTTTTCTTGTTAAACCCTGTAACATAACAATTTTAAATGGAGACGACAAAGGTAACTTTGAGATCCATGTTCATAACTGCTGTTAATATGATATTCCCATAATAAAGGAGTCCATGAAAAACAATAGATTATCCAAAAATAAATTCTACCTCTTTTCTTTAGAAATACATGAAGGATTCATATATACACATGCATGTGTGTTTTCTTCAGGGTAGTACTAACATTAATGTTCATCTACCTTGCCTGTATCACCCAGCAAGATATACATACTCCCAAGAGAGGTCGATTCTAGAAAAAGTTGCCGCCATGATAAAGTGTAGGGAGGTGCATCCCAATTGCCCAAACAAGGAGCTCAGTCAAGCCAGAAATTGGTTAATGAGTAACAATGTCTATTTACTATGTATACATTAAAAATTATTTGTTGGATTCTGCTTCTGCTGATTTGAGGGAATTTGTATCATATGAATTATTTCATTACTAAAAACAGTCTAAAATGTTAGTAACCTCTTCTAAAATGTGGTCAGATTTAAAGATTTAGATGGCTTTGTCTGAGGTTACTACTTGTTTAATAAATCTCCTGCAAGGCAAGGCTTTTATGAATCAAGCTGACTTTTTTCCTTAGACAAGTTATGATGTACTATTGCTCTTTGAGAGAATTTCATTAGTGTAGGAAATGAAATGAGCTACAGTAAAGGATCTAATTGCCCTGTGTTTATA
This sequence comes from Sapajus apella, assembly GCF_009761245.1. Lineage (NCBI taxonomy): Eukaryota > Metazoa > Chordata > Mammalia > Primates > Cebidae > Sapajus > Sapajus apella. Next base: position 24,503,405 of record NW_022436964.1, on the reverse strand, counting down.
GCCTGGACCTTGTAATAACAGTCCAGTATCTTACCTTAACAGGAAGAGAAGCGTTTGAAATATTGAGAGAACTGAGATTTAGTGATGCCAAGGTGCTATATGAAATGTGAACACACTGCATTTGGGTTGGTCCTAGTTCTGAATTAATTTCCCTCATTAAATTACCAGTAAGTTGGGTTATTGTTTACAGGTCTTTTTCTGTTTCCCACTTTTTTCCTTAAGCTGCTTAAGGAGATATCTAGGAAACGCAGAAGCATCCGTTATGGGAGAGAAGTTGAATTAAAGCCATATATTGCCGCTCACTTTGATGTCCTTCCCACTGAGTTCACCCTGGGGGATGACAAGCATTATGGTGGATTTACAAACAAGCAACTCCAAAGTGGTCAAGAATATGTCTTCTTTGTGTTAGCAGTAATGGAACATGCAGAGTCTGTAAGTTAATTATGATGGCATCTGTTTCCTATGGAATGCTTATACATTTTCACTGGAATGTGGTTATTTAGGGATTTGTAGATATATCCATCCCCATATTTCTCATGAACTCTTATTAAGTGTAATAACAGGTTGCCTATTCTTTCAACATTGCTGAGTGTACTCCTCAAGATTGCATTACAAATGAGACTGTGTCTCTAATGAAGGAAATTTAGGTGGCCCTCTAGTTTATGAAGTTCCAGATCTATACGACATGATCCTTGATACCTTTTGATGTAACACAGAGCCATCATTGCTCACAAACTCCTTCTCTCATCCTTTCAAAATAACTATTGTCCGAAAAGAAAGAGACTGTCCTCATCTTGCATAAAACCTGATTGACATTAACCCATGTGACTATAGTGGAAATTCACAAGTTCTGCCATTCAACGTGGCATATTTCTGGAAATAATGATTTTAGGGGTGATTGTATTTATTCTCCTGCATCTGCCAAGTGAGACAACAGTGCCTCTACCCAGATTCGTGAGGAAGGTCTGTCTAGAAAGAGACAAATACAACAGCTTCTTTAATTATAGAAATTTATGAGTGACTGTATCAGTGAAAAGCCAAGAAAGTTAGACAATAATTTAATTAAAAAGACAATTCCTAAGATATTCTAAATAATGAGTTTCCTTCTTTTATGTAATTCATCTTGCTTATATGTCATTTTATGCTTCAGTTGCTTTGAATGTTTTAAAAAAAGAAAGGGAGAGATACCGTAGATGGGAAGAGGTTGAATTTTGAAGTGGCAGTACACGTGAACATTTAATATACATATTTTAAACTTCATTTTTCTAATCGGGGTCTAAATATGACAGCTGTGGCAAACAATTGAGCCAGTCATTTCCTGTATAAAAGCAGCTCACGATGTATCAAAGATTTCTCGACATCAGGTGTTAGTGTGTACAGTGCGGCCTCTCTTCAAGTGACTGAAAGAATTCCCCTGTGGAAAATCAAAACACAAAGGCAGCCTCTCTGCCTGGTTTACCTTTGTGCTCAGAATGTCATTTGAAAACAAAGCGATGGCCTTCCTGGAATTTTAATGCACAGATATGCTTTCTCTTTCTAGTTGAAGGTTTTAAGGCAGAACATCAAGGGAATGGAATGTTAAGAAATCATCTTTTTCTTTTATTCAAAAGTGACTTTTAAATATTTGAGAGGAATTTTCTTTTAATAGCTCTAGGAACGTTTCAGAAAGCACACTCAGAGCATTGAGGTAGATCAGAGAATCTTGCAAAGAAGAGAAATCTCATTCGATCCTGCAGACTCAACCACTGAACCACTCTGGTTTCTGATGCCTTCCACTAGAGTTTAAATGTGTCACAACTGATGAACAGTCTGTCCCTTTCTTTAGTATGTCATCTGCTTATTAATTATAGAATTAAGATTTTTTTTCCAAATGTGTGAAGGAAGTTGCCCCTTTATCATCTTTCTCAGCATTGCTTTCAAATATATATGATATGTATTTCTTTTCCATATCATATATATTTTCAGGCCTAGAAGAGACATATCCAGTTAGAGTCATTTTGCAGTGAGAAAGCCTTTGTGTAAGTCTGAGATTTCTCTAACAGATTATAACAATGTTCCTAACCATTCTGAGGGTAGACTGGTAATTTGCAAAGAGAAAATACTTTTCCCTCTCCCTCAAAGACACAAGCTATCCCCTAATCCATTATCTCGTATTAAGAAGATCAGATAACTGGTTTGGGATGCTCGAAAATTTAATCTCTTCTTTTTCTCATATGCACAAGAAATTATACATTTCATGAGGCTGGAATCATTTTATGACCGTTTTCATTTTCACACATCTCTGTTTCTTGCATGGGTTGGAAATCTTTGTTCTTTGGGAAAACCTGTGCTTAAACTTCTATCTCAATGAACCATGATTATTATCTTTTTATTTATTTATTTATTTATTTAGAGACAGAGTCTTGCTCTGCTGCCCAGGCTAGAGTGCAGTGGCATGATCTCGGCTCACCGCAACCTCCGCCTCCTGGGTTCAAATGATTCTACTGCCTTGGCCTCCCAAGTAACTGGGGCTACAGGCACATGCCACCATGCCTGGCTAATTTTTTATATTTCAATAGAGATGGGGTTTCACCACATTAGCCAGGATTGTCTCGATCTCCTGACCTTGTGATCTGCCTGCCTCGGCCTCCCAAAGTGCTGGGATTACAGGTGTGAGCCACCTCGCCTGGCCTCTGATTGTTATCTCAAAGGCTCTTTGTAAAGAATTTCAAATCAGACAGTTTTGCTTACCACTGTCTATCAAACAATTTGAGCATCACCTACAAAAGGGAAGGGGTAATGTATAAACCAAAACAATTATGTAAATAATTATGTTTCTCAGATATATAGTTCTTTGCCAAGTCCTTTGTGTCAAACCTTATACCATACACATCCTTTTGTTTTTTAGCTGCTTCTGAGAAGCTTGGAAATATGGATTGAGTTTTCATCTTCTTTTCATGCATTAGAAAATCTGAAAATTTAGTCATTCTCTTTCCTGGGCGCAATGAAAAAAATGAGAAAGAAGAATAGTATACAGGCATTGAGTGGAACGTTTGTTCTCCTGTTTGATGGCTGAGCTCATTGTACTTAAGTTCAGAATAGATGCCATAAACACAAATTTTTAAAGATGCAGGTTAAAACACTTAAATATATGTACTGATTATGAAAAATGAGCAGATATACCGATGTCTTGATAATTTCAGCCATTTGAAAAGATGAACATTTTATTTTGCCTTATTCAGCCAAGATTTGCTGATAACTCACAAAGTACAAGAGTCAGTGCTAGCTGCTTTCAGCATATAAACGCAAATACTATATAAATCCTTACTTCTAGGAGTTTGTAGGTTCACCAAAGAAAATGAAGTATATATACAAATAAAAAGCCAAAATAGAGTTTGGTCAGCACCGTTAAAAAAAAAAAAAAAAAGACTAAATAAATATGTAGCTGTATTATTATCTTTTTTTTTTTTTTTAAGTGGAGGGAAATGACCAATGACTGCTAATCAGTTAAAAAGAGGTGGTTTCATTGGAGGCAGTATTCAAATGGGGGCCTGAAGCATTGTTCAATTTCAGGGGCTAAATGTTGTGGAACTTGTGAGGGAGTTGAGGAACAAGAATAAGAGCATTTAGGGAGTAGCAGCAAGAAGCTCACTGTGATGGATTGTGTTGTATGCTGTAAGCAAGTTTAAAGTAAAATTGTGGATGCCCTTGAGAACCATGCTAAGTTGTCTCCGTTTTATTTGGAAATCATGAGAGAGCTTCTTGAAGTCTTTGTAGTTGTAGTTTAGGATGATACCTCTAACAGCAGTGGAGACTATTAGAGGAAGGAAGAAACTCTTGGTATGTTGAGGAACACATCAATGAGGTCCTAAAGAAAAGTGCGCTCATGAGACTGGAAGGAGAGCAGACGGACCTGGGGGTCACTGATGATAAGCTAAAACCAGTGTTTCCATTCTATTCCTGTTATTATAAGGTAAAATCAACATCCATTCCTAGAAACTGAGAGGATGAGAGTATTTGGGAGGTCAGGAGGAAGGGAAGGAATATCTGGGAAAAATTAAGAAATTTATATTTAATCTGAGTATATATGTAGCGGTCTTTAGACATGACTGAAAATGAAGATCTGGTATTTCATAGAGTATCTGAGTTTAGGAACATTAATGAAGACATAGTCTGCATGGAGGCTGATAGTTAAAGCTTGGGCTGACCTTGCCAGGTACGAGAGGACAAAGATGCTAGTGGAGAATAGAACTTAAGAGTGCTGGTTCAGGGCCAGGCACGGTGGCTCACACCTATAATCTCAGAACATTGGGAGGCTGAGGCTGGAGGATTGTTTGAATTCAGGAGTTGGAGATCAGCCTGGGAAACATAGTGAGACCCATCTCCATAATAAAATTTTTTTGGGGAAAGAATGTTAGTCTATAGGATGGAGTCAGAGGCAATTAACTCAGCAGGGCTTGAGAAGTTTGAAAGATGAGGATGGAAGAGAGAAAAAAAGAAGGCTTTATGCACAGTGGCAAATCTGGAAAAGTTGCCTAGAAAGGTAAAGAGTAAATAAAGACGATTCGTTTTGGCAAATTAAAACAAAAATAGGACCAATGGTGGTGCTGGAGTGAGAAGAGCTGAGGAGTGAGTGATAGGAGAAGCAGAGCAGCTAGTGGATATGGATTAGTCTCTGCTGGACGGGGAAAGTCGAAGACAGGGCCTTGAAGGGGGCAAGGAGAGTCAGGAAGATGTTTTCCTGATATAGACTCAAATAGGACAGAACTAAATAGGATGGGATTTCACAGAAATAAAGATCGTAGATATTTAGTCCATTTCTTCTCCAAGTAACTGTATTTTTAAAAAGTATATTATCAATTGTCTATCGGGAACAAACATACCAGTCTCTGAGCAATAACTATAATAAAACAAAATGAGAACTGCTAAATTCTTTTAAGTACTAAAAACTCTCTGTTTTACGAAGCCGTGTATATCATCAATTCTGTACATCTTGCATCTGTCGTTTGAATTATGGAATTCGCTTTTGAAATTTTAGACTTTGTTCATTGTTTGGGCTGTAATTCCTGAGTAAAATGCAGAAATACTGAGTAGTACCAAGCACTAAGAAGCACAGTAGTACTAACAACTGCTGACATGCACATTTAATTACATACTGACTGACTTTGCATTGTAAATATGTACTTTGGTCTCCTTAACTGTATGATAATGCCTTGAAGTCTGGAACTCTAATACAGTCTCTTGATTTTCACTTAGCACCTAACACTTTGGCACAATGTAAATGTTCATTAAACATTTTGCCACTGGTTAATTACTGGTACTTTACACTTCATAGGACCATTTAATATGCCATATATAGATCCCAATGAAAAGTGTCTGTGAAGTAACTTGTACTGTCAAAATGATTTTATTAAAAAATATTTCACTCTATAGGAAATTTATATTACAAAACTCTTCCTTTCTTTTCTTTATTCTCCTCTCCCTTCCCCTTCCCTCTATTTTGCTAACACTGCTTAGCACAGTTGCCATTATATCCACTATTTCCTGGATTTTTTACTTCTCCACATGTTAAAGGTACTCTCTAGAAAGCCATTATTTTATAACTAAAATAGACTCTCCTCTTCCTCAGAAGATGTATGCAACCAGCCCGTACTCTGACCCTGTGGTGTCAATGGACCTGGATCCACAGCCAATCACGGATGAAGAAGAAGGCTTGATCTGGGTTGTAGGTCCGGTCCTTGCAGTGGTCTTTATCATCTGCATTGTCATTGCTATTCTTCTTTATAAAAGGTGGGTTTGCCCAGTATTTCTGTTGCAGTTTTGGTGGCTGCCTTATTTTTAAAGACTTGATCACTGTTCTGCAGTCCTTAGGTGGTTGATTTTAGGAGAAATACTTCAGTGCCATTTCAGTTATTTTTGGAAAGCATTTACAGTAAGATCAAAATGTAACAACTGTACGATTTGGAATCTTATTCAGTGTTTGGTATAGACTTCTGTTGTCCAACATGCATCTGTTGCGGCCTCCAAACTTCTGAGCTGCTTTATGCAGATAAGCACTCTTGATAACAGTTGAGGCATTAGTGCATTCACAGGCAAATAATTCCATGCAAGCTTTCACTTGATTGTTTTAGGTAATTAATTGCTCGATTTCAGCATGTTTTTTCAAGCACTATTATGATTTTACAATTTGTGTACATATGGTAATCTAGTTTGCACAAGTGTTGAGACAGTTCCCGGTAGCTATTTCTCAAAATTTAGCAAAAGCAGATAAAAATTAAGGATTAAAGAAGAAGAAAAAAAAGAGAGGGATGGAGAATGAATCCTCTCCCAATTTTCTTCTCACCCTTATTCCACATCTTCACTGGTGAATTTGTGTATGTGTCCAAGAAGGGATGCCAAGGTACCATTTTCCTTTTTAAAAAGCTGTAATCTCAGTCTTACTATGCCCACGTATTGATTTAAGTAGTGCCTTTGACTACAATTAGGATGCAGATAATCTGTTCCTACCCAGGTTTTTCTGATATGCTACTCTTTCTCAATTCTGTTTCTGCCTCTAACAGCTAATCTCTAACAAGATTTTTTCCTGAGGTCACTGCCCAGTCGGTTACACAGAGGACATTAGTAATTGTTCCCATAAATTCTTTCTGTCTTAAAAATATAATTATAATATAAATATGAACATATAAAAATAGCATATAATATACTTTCTTAAACATTTAAAATGGCTAAATTCAAAATTACTTCCCTCTATATCGATATTTATTTTTTCCAATCTAAATTGCATTTTGATAAAACTTTATGTTCTCATTTTCCTTGTGATGTGTTGTGTTTTGAAATGCTACTGTGAAGACGATCTCATCCCACGACTACAAGATACCTTCTCTCTCCCTGTCCCTGTAACCTTGGCCTTCAAAATCTGAAAAGAGTATCTTCATTTCGATTCTTGCATCTACTTAATCTGATAATCTCATTTTCATTCATTCTTTTTCCTACCAATCTAGCTGCCTTTTGGGGGTTTATATTAATGATTTTCACCCTCACTCCCTTGTTCTTCTGTCCCTGGAATAGCTTTTTTCCCCTATAATGTCTTTTCATGAGTCTTAAAAACAAAAACAAACAAACAAAAAACTCCTTTAACACACTTCTCCTTTGAAAAACTTCTTCTTAAAAGGCTCTATTTTATTTCATCCCAGCATGGAGAGAGGGTTGAGAAAATAAAGGACAAATGAAAGAAGTTCATAACCATAACCCATTAAATTGACTATCCTATTTTAGAGTTATAAAGAATGAAAGAAATATCCATCATTTTTTTCATGAACACTGCCATCATTCTATTATCCATGCTGTAAAATAGCTGAAAAAGCAAGTGATTGAAAGCCAAAATCTCCTTTCAGTTGATGATTTGAAGTTTCCCATTCCGATCTGTATCTGTAGTCATGTATCTCAGGGAACCCATTGTATTTTATCACCTCTCTCCATGTAGGAGGTAAGGTCAGGAAGCACAAGGTACCACCTGCCCCAAAGTAATCATAGATCCTGTTTGAGTCCAAGCAGGAGCTGATGCCCTTTGCTGTCTGTACACTGTACTTTTTTCTAGAAGGGACTTCAATAATAAAAAGCAATAATATAATTCTAATTGTTTTCTGGGAGATATTTATTTAGGTGGTCACATTTACTGTGGGGGTCAGGTCAAAAAAACAAATGCTTGTTGACAGGTGTATTTCTAGGCCATTTCACCTGACATTTTGTGATTATTTGAAATGAGAAAAATGAATGCCTTATTTTTTAAGTTATGTTTTATTTGGATATACATAGCTATCATTAAGTCATACCAAGTGACAGATGTATATGGTATTTGTGAATCAGTTATGTAAATGTGAAGAAATATGATTATAGTCCTAATAATTTTTAAAAGATAATTGTTTTCTTTCTTCATCTGCATGTGCTTAAAAAATGAACTCACTTATAAGTTTTCCTACTCCCACAAAAAGGAGTATGATATTTAAAGGTTTTATGACTCTGGTAAAATAGAGTAGCATTTTAGTGTGGGCCTGTGTAAGCATCGTCTAATGCAATTGTTGGGAAATGCACACATCCTCGAATGCTAAGTATATTTAGCTAACCATCTGAAGGCCCATGAAGCGTTTCTGAAATAGAAATGCTTGCTTCAGCAGTAAAGAACATTCCTGACTTGAAATTCAAGTAGGCCCAACAATGTCCTTCTTGATTATCATGAGGCAGTTCAAAAGGAAATCTTCTGTACCCAATGAATAGTGTCTTTTATAGCTTGGATTCTGAGCAAAGTTAATTATGTAATAAATCCTCCATTCCCTCTTTTTAGGTGCCTTTAGTTTATACACAGGTCATTGGTAATGACTTAGAATTGAAAGTATCATTATTATTATTATTGTCTAAATATTTCACTTCTCATATGCAAATAATGCTTTGAGAAGAAATGAGAATAAAACATTGTTGACTCGCATTATAGTGATAATCCACTTCATCATATATCTCTGCTTCTGAGATGCTTGCATTAGACATAGGTCTGTAGCTACAGATAGTTTTATGATATAAAGAAGTGTGTTTTAACCAGTTGTCTGAGGAAGCTTTTAGACTTATTAGATATATTCATGTGAAAATGGTACACGTTTTGATCTGATATTCTGCTCATTTAACTTTTGTTTTTAATCTAGTAATCTGAACACCTATAATACATTGATAATCAGTAACAAAAAGTATCAGGGCTTTGTAAGGTCCCTAAAATACTTTTTGAACCATCATAAAATTAAAATATATTTGATATATCTTTAATGGTATAAACTTTCATGTACTGTATTTTTTTTAAATATGATATGGGCCGTGTCTTAAATGCACCTTACAGAGATAAGATAGCAGCAAGGTTTGGACAGCTACTGGACTGAGGAGCCAGGAAACCTGAGTCCGAGTCCCAGCTCTGTGACTAGCTGCTTGCATGGGGTAGAAATTCTTGCCAACACTGTGAGCCTAGATTTATGAAGTAAGTGGGTGGACTAGATAATTAGGGCTTTTTAATTTTAATGTTGTATAATCTGAAAACATTAAACACCAGGCAATAGTATTCGAATTGCACATCCATCTAGTCCGACAAAAAAAATCCATAAAGCAATTAAAAGTTCTTATGCTGTATACCTGCTACATATGTAAAGCTTTTCAGACTTTATTCCAAAACTGTTCAAGAAGTATTTATATAGAAAATAAACATTTAAAAATAAACTATTAAGCTTACCTTTATGGAAAAGCATTTCAAGATGGATGAGAAGTATTTATTATATACTATGGAAACAAAGATGTGGATCAGGAGGTCCTAGAAGTCTGAGGCACATTTTAGGCAGTTAACATCCTTGAAGGGTAATAATCTAGCCTGCATGCACACTGCTTTTCCATACCCGTCCCAAGATGTGTAGGCCATGAGCTAGACGAGACTAAAATACAGGCTTCAGTTTTTCCAGCTTTTTCCAGCTTCAGCACTGGCTCTCTGCAGGCTTTGTGTCTTTAGTCTTCTGTTTTTGTATCAACCCTCCATATAGTTCCAAGGCCTCATCAAAGAAAGAAATGCAGTCCAGAATATTTTGAGGATCTATGAAGAAATATGTGGCCACACTCAACCACACTGGTCCCTGCTTTCTGGCTTCTGAGTAGGCCCTCCCTGAGTTAGAAATGCCTTTCCTGTCACTCCCCGGCCACTCCTTCTGGCTTGGCTAACTCTAACTCATCCTGGAAGTCAGCTAGGATGCTGCCTACTATCAAGGCTTTCTGGGTGCCTGCTTCATCTGCAGTGTTCTCCTCTCCTCACCTGTCTAGTAGTTCGGGCTGCCTTCGGATCGCCTTTCCTAGGCTCTTAAAGTACTTTCTGCTTGTCTATTATAGAACCTACTGCATTACCGTCAGTGCCCCTTTTGGCACTCTGCCTCCACTAAACTGCAGGTCAAGGACGCTGTCTTATTCATTATTGTTCCCTAGTGCCTAGTAGAGTGGCTGGCCCCCCAAATTATTAGATAATTAAACGTATACAAGTCAAAGAGTGTTAGAGAAACTCAACTCCTGACATACATGGAAAGTATATCAAACTTGTTGACTCCGTCACTCATTATTATCACCTTTATTTTGGCTGGCACAAGTTGTCATAAAATCCTTGGCCTATAAATTTATCAGTCATGAAAGCTTTCAATCTTGGATAAGTACCCCATATATACCCATGTGTATGGTAAGGCTAACCTTTATCTAGAACTGTGCATTTTTTCATATAAACAAGTATCCTTTGAATACACAAAACTGATAATTCACTAGGTAGTTTTCCATCCTCAGACATAGATTTTCCTACAACTGATTCCCTGATGAAGTCATTGATTTAAAAAATGAGCAAGTTGGAAACATTTATGTTGGATTTTTGTTTTACCTGGCACACTTAGTAAATCACTTTAAGATTAAGAATAAGAAGAATTAACCAATGTGTTTGGTATCATTTTCATCATTAACTTTGTATGTGTGTGTTTGTACAATTTAAATGTGGATTTTTTATTTTTGAAAAGAGATAGATTGAATTATCTCACAGTGCCAGATAGTCCAACAACTTGGATATCGATTTCATTGGCATTAAGAAAAACTTAGTACCTTTATTTTGCAATTAGGAACTCACTGAAAACTTTGCAGTTTGCCTCAAAGTGAAGATTTTTCGATTAATTGTTTTCAGGAAAAGGTTATACTCTGCAGAAGTAATGTGATTATTTAAACAGTCAACATATTATCACAGGTGAAAGGATCTATGAGCATGAACTTGTTGCGTTCGCAGACAGCAGCACAGACTAGGAAAATACCTGTGCTGTCAGTGGCTGGTGATAAAATGTTTTCCTGGATTAGCCTAACTGTATAAATGGGCCATGCTCTTTAGATTTATAATGATGGGTATTACATTTTCCTAAACTAAAGATGTACTTAATCCTTCACTGGACAAAAGATGTAGCAAGAGGTGTTTGAAGAAATGATTTCTGCCACCTTACTACCTTTTCGTGTATTATTTGATTGTGCAAATTTCTGTATAGTTCAATACCATTTGCAGATATTTTATATCATGAAAGGAATGACATACCTCTTAATTGAAGGCTTTTTTAGTTTAAATGAATGAATTTCTTTTATGGAATGATGCTGTATTCCCATGCAGTCCGTTAGTAGCTTTCACATAGCACGTATTTAAAAAATCAAATTATCTCTCTACTATCAAATACTTCCTGGGATATTATTAATTGTGGCAATATTTTGTAGGTGATGGATAAAAATGCATGTGGCATTCACACACACACGCATGCACACACACACACAAACACACACACACAATGTATTCAGTGATGTAACTTCATGTCCTCTGTTTATTTCATAATCAGAGGTCTACAATTACTTTGATTCACTGTCGCTTGCGAATGTATGTCAGTTATGTGTCCTTGCTTGTGAACACTGTTTCTTAAATCTTGGTTGTCATGGTTATCCTTGTTACCATTGACCAACTAACATTTAGCCTTTCTTTTTCCTTTTTTGCTGCATTAAAATGGAGCAGTAAACCTGACAGGTGAGGAATAGAGAACAAACCCATTTAATGATCAGTAAGAAAAACCTAAGAAACTGTTAAGACATTGGAGTTGCTGAAGAGGGGAGGGCAGGGCTCCATACAAAAGATGATACCTGGCCCGTGGAAGATGGGCAAAGCCTACATGTGTACAGTAACTTCATTTAAATGATTCTGGGGAAAGTAGTAAATGTTTTGTTTACATAAGAAACGGATTAAAGGTGAAATTTAAAAGACAGTACACAAACCAACATCTGCGTTTTGTTTGTGGTCAAGATTAAAATGGGCATTTGTGTGTGTCATGTGTCTACAGAGCAGAAATGTGAGGTGTCTCATAAGCTGTTTTGTTTTGTCTTGTTTTTACTGAAGATTAGTTTTCAAGTTTGATTACAAATCCCCTAATGATATTAGCATTTTCATACCCTGCAAATATTGATGATAGTGCCTGAGAACTCTTCCCTAATTCAAAATTATTATCCATGTCTTCCAGTCTTGAATAAGAACAGCAATAATCATAGCTAACATACACTATGTGATTATTGAATGATTAATCCATACTAATCTTCTAGCTTTCATACTCATATCTATATCTTCATATACACTTATGTATAAATATGCATGTAACACATATATAAATTCCTGATTAAACTACAAAAAAAAAAAATCTCAGCGATTACCTACCTTTCTCCCAATGTCATATTCCAGTGGTTTCCAATGAGTGGTCTCTGGAGCAGCAGCCATAGCATCAGCATCACCAGGGAACTTGATAGAAATAAAGATTCTTGGGCCCCACCTCAGACCTACTGAATCAGAGACTCTAGGCATTGGTCCAGCAGGCTGTACTTTAACAAGTCTTCCCAGGCAATCCTGATGCATAGTAAATTTGAGAACCATCGCTGCATTGTTTACACTAAAATCACTTTACATTAGTCAGCAAGCCTCATGTTGAATGATAAAAATCTTTAAACCTCTGTTAGGGCGTCTTTTTTGTGTGGACATCTCTAGTGTCCATTTAGTCAGCAAAAACACCTGCAAAATAGTTTTTTTTTCATCCAAAAGACAAAAACCTTTAAAACTCACTTAAAATACTCAGATATCCACCTTTCATTATAACACTTTTCACATTTTATAATTTAATCAGTGCTTACTTTTTCTATTAAAATGAGAGAGTTGAGCCAAGACGTAGACATCATCATCTAATCTCCCTCTATTTTATACGCAAAGAAACAGAAAAGAAAATTTGTAGTTGGCACATACCAGTAGTGGCGGAGTTGGGATTACATTCTTAATGTTATCAGAATCATGAAGTATTTGGATTGATTTACTTGAATATTCATAGTATAGATATTTAATAAGTATATCTTTCTTCTGAAAGCGTGTGCTGACGTTTTTGTGTATCTTTGTTTCAAGACCATAAGTATGATCTTTCACTCAACTTCCCTTTGATTTTTCTTCCCTTGCGAAATGAGAGCCTGGTGAAAGCTAAATGCCCCTGGACCAGAGCAGCGTTTGTGTTGTGTATTACCCGCATGCCAAAAACCACCTGCTTTGATAGTATTAGCAGTTTCTGACAGATCCAAACTGTCAAGTGATCTTCCATTTCCTTTTCACCTACATAACTCCTGCACATAATAGATACCTCTCACTGCAAGAAATAAATTTGCACTAACATTTTGTCATCTTAATAGAAAAAAAAATATAGTGTAGCAAGGCAAAACTTAGAATCTGTTTCTAGTCATTATTCTTTCCATTTTTCAAAATGAAAATGAGAATGATGAGACCTCTGAAATTTATCAGGAAAAATGTTATTACTTACATTCATGCTGAGCCTAATTTAGACCATTATATGTCTTTTAACATTTTATGACGACTTTTTAAAACTCTTTAGTATTATTACCAATGATGGCCAAACTCTCATCTTCCACATCTTTCCTAAAAATTGTGTCTGTGTTAGGAAACAAACATTCTAGAACATCACATAATAAGTGTTTAAAAATAATGTGATAAGAATGTGGACAGCCAGAATTATCTATGTTGTGATCATCAAAACAAAACTAAGCAAAATACATTTAAGCAGCTGCTTTTCTATTTGGCTAGGATTTCAAGAGTGTGAGAGCTTGGAAAGAATTTCATTTAAATATACAGTGAAAGAGAAGTTAGTTATTAAATGTCAGTAAACCTCTCTGTTCATTACAATTGTGAATTGTAATTTTGTCCCATGTCTTGAGTTTTCTGAGACTCACATCTTTACAAAAAGATGTAATTTCTAACTTTCCTGGTACCAGAGAAATTGGCTGAATTCCTTTAGAGACTTTTTTTTTCTGTCCTTCCAGCTCAGTTGTCACTCACCCCAGCCAAGGGGAAAAAGAAGATAAGGAGGTTACTCTACAATACCTGTAAAAGTAAAGCAGTTTTCTTGCCTAGATAGATATTCCTAATTCTGGGTTCCATAATCTTGCAAGAATGGCAAAGCCACATTGAGAAGGGAGAAAGATCGAAATTTTAGTCATTGGGCCTGGCACATTAGTAGAGAAATGCATGTGTTGCAACTTATGCAAAACGTCGAAACATGAGACAGTCTATCGGTATTATTTGAAGTGAGAAGACCAACCATATGTATCACGTGGCATTAACCAACTAGCTGTACCCAGTGACATTTCATTAACCTATTTCTATTTTGCATCTTCAGTGATAAGAGGAATCTCTTAGTGTGGTGAGGCAAAGACCCATAGCATAGACACAGCGACAGTGCCTCCTCTGAAACTGGTCATCATGTCCTCCTTTCACATGGTCTTCTGAGCCTGTCTTTTTCTTCCTCCTCATATCTTTTTCACCAGCCCTTCATCTCTCCTTTTTCTTTCCTTCTTCTTTTCTACTCTATAGAACTGGAGCTGCCAGTACCTTGGCAGGCCTCAGAATACTGCTCACCTCTGATTGGTGGAATGGCTTTGCAGTACATTTTGTCCCAAGGCTGTATCTGACACCTTTAGGTAGAAAGAGAAATCCTCAGACAGGTTAATCCAAAGTACTGAGAAAGCAACATGTCTAATAGGACTTACCCACGAAACTGTATTCCATCAAGGATGTCTCGCTGAAGGCTTGTACTTGAGCAAATCATGTGCATTTCTCGTTGGTACCAACTTCTCTTCATCCCCTGGTTAGTTTTATTTTATACAGATGAGCGGAAATGGGACTAAAGACTATTTAGCAGGAGCCCTCTGGCTAACCATAGAACAACCTGGGTGGCATTGAATGACAGCCTGTTGCCACAGCAAAACTAATGAGCTGTACCACAGTGACATCGAACAGAGAAAAGCAAAGTTCCTAAACACTGTGCAGCACCTTTCCCCCCCAAATAAAAATGCCTTTGCTTTGCACAGGGGTTAGATACTAGGACTGTGACTCTAGCATAGAGATTGTAGGCATCAGTATTTGGAAAAAAAATAAAAAGCACTGTTTTAAAACGGCTTCCGTTGATTAAATGGGTTTTTAATCTAATTCAAGCTGGAAGAAGATAGTTATGACTCTGTGATTAATTTTTAATGGATAAAGAAATCTTATATACAGATCGATCTGACATTTCTTGCATAGAAATTTGTTAAAATTACATAAGGAGAACTTAAATGGGGATATCTAATAATGCTAGTAGATAGCTTTTAAAACAAAGATGATGAAATGTATTGTGTGAAGAATCACATTTATAACAAGGCACTGTCAATGGTACCTTGAATGGTTATCAGGAAAGTTGATCTACCCACCAGGTGAAATTACTTTTTCTCTGATCTTTCTGTGAACCTTTCAATAACAAAATATTACTCAAAGTTAGCTTAACATTGTTAACAACTAATACTGTTTTTTTCCTTCACATTTGAAAGAAAAAGAGGACGTCTGTTTTACCTGATACCGGTTCTCCTAGGTATTAGGATAACTTGGCATCTTAAAAATGCACTTGTATTTACCTGCCTTAATGGGAAAATCTAAGGCATCTCCACTGTGTAGTCACCACTTACATATACTTAGAAAGAGCTAAGGGGGACAGATTTAACTGTTCAGCTTAAAGCCAACAACAGTGTTAGTATTGGTGACTTCGGGGTATCCTATCCTGTTCCTCACAAATAGAACTAGAAGATAGCAGAGAACTGCTCGGTAAGGGTCCAAGCATATCTCACCAAGATCCCCTTGAAGCCTAAAGGCAGAGTTGCTGAATTATTTAATCCTAGAGTTGGAGGAAGACTTCAAGATCATCCACCTAAACAAAAATGTTAGACCTGAGACAACACTGTAGGCCAAGGGAGGAAAAGCACCCCGAACTTGGTCACAAGGCAGCTGGGTTAAAAAGCTGTAAAACGGAAAACTTGGGAGGTGGCGGGGAGCGCAGGTGCAACTCTCTGCTTTTTGATCTGTTTCAACTGATTTTTTTTTCCTCTTAAATTTGTATTTTCTCCCTATAGGAAGAGGGCAGAGTCTGACTCTAGAAAGAGCAGCATACCGAACAGTAAGGAGATCCCTTCACACCACCCAACAGACCCTGTAGAACTGAGACGCCTTAACTTTCAAACACCGGGTAAGAAGCACCACACATCTTATGCACACACACAGTTTTTACCAAAAGTTTTACAGCTCAATTGATATTAAGAGTTAAATACATCACTTTATTTTGAACCTTTTTGTTCATCCTGCTCTTTTAATTTTATATTGTGGAGACTCGCCCAAGCAAGTCTGAAGGGAAATTAGGATCTTTATGCAAACCTGAAATGGGGTGGGGAAGAAAAGGAAATGCAGTTCTCCTTCAAAGTTGGGAAGAACTATAGTCTTTATGATAATATATACCATGTTTATGGGTTTGATTATTGTTTTTATTATTTGCAATAACACCAATCTGGAAAGAATTCCTTTTCTCATCAAGTGAATGAATGAGTAAATGGATGGATGACTGTACACATCTTTCATCCCACTGGAAAGACATAGATTTCTTCTATATTTTTGTTTGTGTTTATGGTACTCCGAAAGAGGAAGGAAGAAAGGGAGGGAAGGAGGGAGAAAATGAGGCAAATATTTTTAAATATTACCTATACTAAATTTCACTGACCACTTCAGGCTTCTCACTGGAAAGAAACATAAAGTGACTGAGGATAACAAAAAATAGACTTGTTTCTTAAAAAAAAAAAGAACATTAAGTGCTTCAACAGAGGAATATTGCTATGCCTGCTGAGGGGCCTTGTGTGCAATATTATTTATTCAGGCCTACATCTATTTTGCTTTCTTTCAACTAAAGCATGTTTATACCAAATGAATGGCAAACTGTGAATACCAGAGGGAGCTGAAAATTTACAACTGAGTGACCCTGTCTTAATACGTTATGATCATGAACAAAGTGAGGAGCTAATCTAAGAAGTCTTTGGAATTAAAATGTGGTTGTAATGTTGCCCCACAAATTGCAGACAAGTTTCTTTATGTCATATGGATGTCCTGATTCACAATATGATACACTGCAGATATATTACACTACACATTTCACAGTGAATTATTTTGAAGATGGTTTATTATGTTCAACATAGTAGATGTATCATAGTAACTAGTAACTCTTCCACTGAAAGAAATGTTTAGCATTTTCAATGTGGCTATACAATCATCATAATTTTGATATTTAAAAAAAAAATTCCAACTCATATGACGTTAGACTTTAAAAAAATTATTTCATCACGCACCGGCAACTGGTACATGATGATTAAACAAGCTTTGGTCGTCTTCCAAGACGGCTATAGTCCCCTAGATGCGTCACATTGAGTCGCGTCCTCAGTGCTTTAAGGCAAGTTGATATGATTTAAGTTACTGTAGTAAATTTTATTGGTTCCATGCGTTTTGAAATAGAAGGTTACTGACACTTGAGGCTACAGGCAACTTCTCTTTTTTTGGTTGTTTGATTGATTGATTTTTTGAGACAGGGCCTTACTTGCTTGCCCAGGCAGGAGTGCTGTAGCACAGTCATGGCTCACTGCAGCCTCAGCCTCCTGGGATCAGGTGATCCTCCCACCTCAGCCTACCAGGTAGCTAGGACTACTGGGGTATGCCACCACACCCAGCCAACTTTTTGTATTTTTTGTGGAGATGGAGCTTGGCCATGTTGCCCAAGCTGGTCTCCAACTCCTGGGCTCTAGCAATTCACCTGCCTCGGCCTCCCAAAGTGCTGGGATTTCAGGCATTAGCCACCACTCCTGGCCTACGGGCAACTACTTCATAATGGACCCAGGAATTTATATTCCTTTCAATTCGGCATACTCAATGGATAGAGGACCCAAAAGCTGAAGAAACGATCTGCTACATGATTCCTTGCATGTCTTACCTCTTCACCCTTTAAAAGAGCAACACATGGTAGAAATAGAAAAAATGATCAGGCCGGGCACGATGACTCACGCCTGTAATCCCAGCACTTTGGGGGCCTGAGGCAGTGAATCATGAGGTCAGGAGATTGAGACCATCCTGCTAACATGGTGAAACCCCATCTCTACTAAAATACCAAAAAAAATTAGTTGGGCATGTTGGTGCATGCCTATAGTCCCAGCCACTCAGGAGTCTGAGGTGGGGAATCACTTGAAACCAGAGGCAGAGGTTGCAGTGAGCCAAGATCGGACCACTGCACTCCAGCCTGGTGACAGAGTGGGACTCTGTCTCAAAAAAAGGAAAGAAAGAAAGAAAAAAGGATCAGATTTCTCTGTACCTTGCTGCTACCTCTGCACTGCCCCTTCTTCCTCTCTTTTTGACATAAAATGCCATTTGAGCTGGAACCAACCTTGGTTTTTCACCAGAGGCAAAAACACAGTGTAAGGTTGAGCAGAAAGGCAAAGGTACCCCCAAAGGAAGAGAGCTGTCTGTGCAGAGAGAATGCTTAGCAGGTGCTGGTGACTGCAGGTAAGAGAATAGGAGTGTCCTCAACCAGGAGGCCTCTGTCTGCAAGTACTTCTCACTTTCAGGTGTAATTTTGCAAATATGGCCAAACTCAAGAATTCTATTAGCAATTTAATTTTCCCAGTGTAATTGGGGATATTATATCCATTTATAGAGAGAATCTGTTAAATTTTATATAAGATAGAAATAAGAATGAATGTTACAATTGTAACATGGCTTTTATCGCCAATGACTTTACAAAATTAAAATGGAGACCTGAGTATAAAGGAAAGTGTCGCTTAACTAAAGTTAGACTTATCACCTCAAATGGGAAAGGGAATAAAGTGGACAAAATGAGATAAGAGAGGAGATGTAGTAGAGGAGGAGACTAGAAAAGGAGAAATTGTCCTAAGATTCTAGCACATCTGTTCACTCAGGAAGCAATACGCCCTTTGGCTCAGGTAAGCAATCCACTTAAGCTGGATTTGTTGAAATTATTTATTTGCCACCCAAGCTCTATGTTGTGGCCTGCTGTCTGGAAAAATTTTTACCATTTTACAAAGGAAATAGACTCAGCTGTTAATGTGAAATTCGTAGAGATGTGACCCTTTGCTTCAGCCTGTATGAATTTTGGCCGGTGGCTGTGAATTACCTTAATTACTTGGCAATAGGATGAGAGCAAAATGTGGGGTTGTTAACCCAATAATCCTTTTGTGCTCTTTCTTCTCTTCTTTTTCATGAAGAATCAAGGGTTTTCTTGGATAATGAAATAAAGTAATCCTTTATTAGGTGTTGCATAACAGGTGCTATGATGCTACTTCATTTTTAGATTTTTTAATTATTTACATTTCACTGTCTGAATGTGGCTTTTTATGTATGATATCTACTATAAATGTATAATTGCTTATCCCCAAATATTGTAACACTTAAGAATATTAATAATATATATAAGTAGAGAATTAATAATCCCATCTTATGTTCAGAAAATGTCTTTGAATGAAATGAGATGCCTGTGATTTATATAACCAGTACCCAGTACAGAATTTGTTCCCAAAGACAAATTGATTTCCACTTCTGATGGGTCTGTTACGAATGACAAAATGGCAAACAAACATTACCATTTGAAATTGAGTAGGCCTTTCAGAAGGTAAAGCAAGCACATTGCTTAGTTCAGTGGTTCTATAAATTCTACTTTCTCAAAAAAATCATCTTGTGAATGAAAGATTCATTTACATTCTAAGTTATTTATTCTTGTGGAGAATATAGATTTAAGGAGTCAGATCTTTTTTCTTTAATTTTGCCTGACATTCCTAATTTCATATAAATTTAGCATTCCAACAATATAAGTACGTCAAAGAACTGTACCATTAAGTGCAAATGCAATACCACAAACATAGTTCCATCCACTGTTGCTCAGCTAAGGCACAAAGAGAGGACAGAGAAACCTGCTTTTTTTTCTTTCTTTCTTTTTCTTTTTTTTTTTTTTTCCCAGTATAACCATCTTCGTGAAGTAGGAGAGTGTGGGAAGGAACATTACTTCAGCACATTTTCAAACTTTTGTTTTTTGAGATGGCGTTTCACTCTTGTTGTCTATGCTGGAGTGCAATGGTGCGATCTTGGCTTACTGCAACCTCTGCTTCCCAGGTTCCAGGGATTCTCCTGCCTCAGCCTCCTGAGTAGCTAGGATTACAGGCATGTGTCACCACGCCCAGCTAATTTTGTATCTTTAGTAGAGATGAGGTTTCTCCATGTTGGTCAGGCTGGTCTTGAACTCCCGAACTCAGGTGATCTGCCTGCCTCGGTCTCCCAAAGTGCCGGGATTACAGGTGTGAACCACTGCACCCAGCCTCATTTTCAAACTTTTGGACAAGAATCAAGTCGCCCTGTGACACCGCTGATAGCGTTCCAAAGAAGCAGCTTGGGCTTGAGTTTGTACACTCACCTTGAGGAGTTGCTGTATCTTCTCATTCTGAGGTCACTGATGGTGCTGGCAGCCAGAGATAGTTCAGGGCTGAAGCCCACTAATATGTTACTGACAAGAAAGATCTTGGTCTTTTTAGCATTAAGATGAGTGAGAAAAGAATCGCCAACCCAGCCCCTTCTTTAAAACCATTTTATTTTTGTCTTGTTGAGCTCAGTATAATTGTTACTTAACCGTTACATTGCTGCATCAGAGACAATATGGAATTGTTGAATAAATGTTCTGTTTTTCCCTAAATGGTAGTTTTTCTAGGAATAGGGCTAGATTCAGGATAAACAGTCTGAACAGTCTGATGGGATCCCAGGATGCTGCAGAGTGTTAGGACTAATCTATTACTTAAGTGATAGGTTCAAATGGCAGGTCTGGACAAATATATAGGAACAGTTATCATTTTTGGTGCTTGTACACTTTCATTATTAAAATATCCTTTAAAATGAAAAAGAAGAAAATCAAGTTAATCCGTGAATCACTGTATGTTAGCATCTGAGCAGGTCGAGGAAGCTCACTCTTTCACAGTTGAAAGCAGGGACCTCAAATTGTAGGCATCTTGCATGATTGTAAATGTCTATCTTATTGAGGTTCAATATTTGGGACAACTTGAACTGCCTAATCTTTTCAGAGAATAATGGTTGAAAACAGTGAATCGCTGATTATTAGTGTACAAGATCAGCCAGAATTAGTGTGGAACAGGCAATTTAAGTAACATCAGTCGTATCACCAATAACTTTACCAAATTAAAATAGGGACTTAAGTATTTAGGAACGTATCATTGAGCTAAGGTTTGACTTATTAGTTCTAACAGGTAATAACATAAGGTGGACAAAATGAGTAAAAGAGACAGGTGGTGCAGTAGAGGGATTTACTAGAATTATTAACTGCTGATCAAGTTTTACAAGTCTTTAAGGTGTATGGAAGAAGGGAAGAAAATATTCACTTATAAAAGATGCATTTACTTTGAGAGGCCAAGGCAGGTGGATCACCTGAGGTCAGGAGTTTCAGACAGCCTGACCAATATGGTGAAAACCAGTCTCTACTAAAATACTAAAAGTTAGTTGGTCGTTATGGTGAGTGTGTATGGTCCCAGCTGCTGCAGAGACTGAGCCAGGAGAATTGCTTTAACCTGGAGGCAGAGGCTGCAGTGAGCTGAGATCACGCCACTGCACTCCAGGCTAGGTGATAGAGTGAGACTATGTCTCAAAAAAATAAATAAATAAGTAAAGGAACCCTCTATTAAGCGCCATACATCTTCGTAGACAGCAGTAACTGAGTATGACTTGGGATAGGTTGACAGACGTGTTGCTTATTAAACAAAAAGGAACTGTGTTAGCCTCATTTGGAAGGAAAGTTTTCTTTCTTTTCTCCTTTAAACAATTTCTTAGTTATTTTAGTCTCTCCCTCCTAGTACATCTTCTTTTTAATTTCAAAAGCGACACATTTATTGGGAAAATTTTGGAAAATAGTAAACAAGCTTGTTAACAATTATTGCATATAGATTGTGACCATTTTGGTGTTCACTATATTATTATTTTTTTTGTATGTTTGAAAATTTTTATCATCATATGGTGGGAAAGGGGCCAAGAAAAGCACTTTTAGAGAAGAAAAATTACTCTTCATTCTACCACTTCATTTTTTTTGATGTACTTAAAGTAAAAATTAAAAGATTTTTTACTCCAATTTAGTCTCCAGAAATATCTGCCAGGTACAATTTCATGTATATCTTTCTAGACATAATTTGTATGTGTAGTTCTTTAAATGATATACACTAGGTAGGTGTGTGTGTATGTATATGTCATATATGTATACACACACACAATTTGCTGTTGTTAACATTTAACTATATAAAAACAGACCTTTTTGCAAGTGAGTGTATTATGTCTTATGTTCTTTTTAACAGCTAATGGCAATGATGGTAGTCTGTTCTGTATTTATCAAAATGTATTAACTCATTCCCTATTAATGGAGGCTAAGTTATATCTCATGTTTTGCTATTACAAATACTACTGTAATGATCATTAATGAGCCCATATGTTTTGACACCATCATTGCTATTTCTGCATGTTAGACACCTGGAAATATGATAGCAGTGTCCTAGGGTAGACACATTTGCCATTTTGATAGAGAGACCCAATTACAGACTTTTTGAAATGCTGTAAAAATCCTTTACTGACAGTTTGACCCCTCTGGCCCATGGCCTGTAGAATTGGATGAAATGATGAAGATAAATGCAATATTATAAAAAAAAGATGATATATAAGAAAACCAGACTACTAATATGTGTTCATTTTTCTTCTTTTTCCCTGCAAAGAAAATTTAGAGGTTGAGGATCTTAGAGAAATCCACTTATTTTCAGTACAAAGAAAGTTGTAAGAGAAGATGCTACTGATGGCATTGGTGGTGCACCAATCATTACCTTTTCTTGTGACTGGATTTCAATATTAAATTATCTGCTGTCCCTGTTCATATCTCCTTTCTGGCCCCAAAATACCTGCAAACAAAACCAAAACTATAGTATTCCTGCTTGCACCTTTTAGGAAAAGAGATTTAAAACTTGATGATCAGATGTTACAACATAAAGACCTCGTTTTCATTCCTTGGATGACCTTCATATGTTTTGCCCTAAAGCATACATGGATGGTAGGTGATTGATGGGCTATGAAAAATAAAAACAAACTCATAAAAAGTTAACGGATCAGAAATAATGATATCAGCAGCAGAAATGTCTGCACAGCAACCGAATGGGCTTCAAAAAGCTCTCAAGCTATCTCTTCTGATCTATTAATACTGTTAATTAGATCCGTGCTAACAAGATACATTGTTATATATACTTTCTTCATATATTCATATTTCATTTTATACAGTAAGGAATTTAGGCATATGACCTAGATTAAGAATACCAGATGTGTTCTTTGTGTTTTATATTCTGAAAATGATGATTCATTAAATCTAAATGCCAAATTTCTGACATAAAGGAACATCGTTTGTTCAAATTCTGTATTTTGAGAGAGTCTACATTAGAACTGAATTTTACAAAAAAATTTTTTAAACGTTTTGAGACAGGATCTTGCTCTGTTGTCCAGGCTTGAGTGCAGTGGCACAGTCACAGCTCACTGTAGCCTCAACCTTCCAGATTCAAGCAGTCCTCCAACCTCAACCTCCCAAGTAGTTGGGACCACAGGCATTTGCCATCATGCCTGGCTCATTTAAAACAATTTTGTTTTTTGCAAAAACGGGGTCTTCCTTTGTTGCCCAGGCTGGACTGAAACTCCTGTAAACAAGTACAAATTGTGAATTTTAATTATGCCATTCAATGCTTACCTATAAAACACTTTTGGAGACTCTTTCATTTAATGATGATTCCCCAGTCATAAATTAAATCCAATTGTCATTATTATTGTATCAGGAAGCTTACAAATCTATGTTCTCTTTATCTTTAATTTATTATTAGTTTGTGATACAAATAATAAACATAGCAGAGTATTTGTATTTCATTCAGGGAATTCTAAATAGTGCATAAATTATGCTAAAATATGGCAAATATTTAATGAACGAATTTTCTCTTTCTGACTGTTAATTCGGTAGAATTCTACTGTTAGGACTGTGATAATTGATTTGATGAAAAAATTAGCTTCTCTTTGGTCCATTAGCACAAACTGTTCTCCAGCCTTTATCACAATTTGTCAGTAAGGAAAATCATGAAGAGACTGTTACTGGGTCATTACAGACACACGTATACAGTGACAGAAAAAAATTGTCTAAAAGATGTACCACCATTATTAATGACTTAAAAAATTCTACTTAGTAGAATAGTTCTATAGTGCCTACTGCATTCAGTGCAAGGCTTAAAATATGAAAACAGAGCAAATGTTTGATAAATATTTTTCTATGGATAATAAAGTCATTCGAAGCATTCAGTAGCCTTACTGACTTAATAAAACAGAGCAGGACATTTGAAAAGCAAAAATACCATAAATTAGTTTCTAAAAAAACATTCTACCAAATAGTATTTCAGTTTTTAACATTTTAAATTAATACCTTTAGTTTGTGTTTTCATGGAAAGATATTTTGGCAAGAAGTAACTAGAAAATACAGATACATTTTGGCATCACCTTTTCCTGTTCTCCACCATTGAAACAGATATCCTAGGTGTAGTCACTATATTGACACTTTTTCTCAAACCAAGGATGGTTTATGATCTCTGTCTTGCTGCATACAGAGCCTAAACAGTCTTAAAGGTGCAGCTTTATGTACATGTCACCACTTATCCAGGGGTGTTAAATGATTTGAGAGACAGCATGGCATAATGAGAAATGTGCTAAATTGAGAGTGGGCAAGGTATGGGATCAAATTCCTCATGTAGCTACAGTTTTGCTGATAATGATGACCTTGATCGAATTCTTTAACTCCTCTGGGCTTCATTTTTCTGATTGGTAGAATTATTGGAAAATCAGATTAGGTAGACGGGGAGGTAGACGAACCCATAGGTTGAACTGTATGAGAAGCACACTTTTACATCCTCAGCACAAAGCTCAGTATCTAGTCCATTGCCTTGTGGATACAAGCATGCAATCTGTCATTCACAACAGTCCTTGATTCTAATTCATGTGCACACGCGCGTGCACACACACACACACACACACACACACACACAAATGGACGAAAGAGGGTTTTGGTCTTTTAAAACAGAGGCCATAATTTATTTAATCAAATGTAGTTTGCAAAAGTGCTTATCTTTTGACACTGACTAAATTTTAACAAAATTTTGAGTCAACATTGAAACTGAGGAAATATCCCATGATAATCTGGATTTAATTGCTATTGAAAACCTAAAAAGTCTGATCTGATTGGCCCTGCATTCCCAATTGTCATAGCAAGTCCTGGAGCTCAATAGTTTTACCCTTTTCAGAAGTCCCCCACATGCACACCAGCCCTAAAGATGACTGACATTGAGACTGAGCGTTAGTTGCCATTTATGTCATGCTTATAGCTGTTTTTCACATAGTAAAGAATTACTGTTCTTTCTGGAGTCTCTGTTCAAAGTAGAGGAAAAAAAGCCAGCGCTGGAAACCTGCTCATCATGAGGAAATGGGAATGAGCGTATTTTGTGTGTGTGTGAAAATGTTGACTGTATAATACTTAGCCATCTTCAGTCATTTATCTTAACAACCTGGCCCCTACCATCCGTGGAGACTTTGCCCCTGCTTTATTTAGAAGGTCACAAACGGTATTCTAGAAATAGTACAGTAGAAAGATGCCTAAGCTGCATGTTCAGATGTTATTTACTGTCTGGGCTTATGTTTACAAGTCATCTAACTTTTCTGGATTTGAATCCTCTTGTATAAAATGAAAGTGCTAGACTAAGTCATCTCTAAGGTGCCTTTTAGGTTACAATGCCAGGATTTTAAAGTTTACTTCTTATAAGGAAGTTACCATGACATTATGTCACAAATATATACCCTATTCAAGGGAGCCATCCTGTTTTTTCCTCCAACCTAAGGCAGATTTCAGTGACTGCCTCTGTCACTTTTCATGTTGACTCTATATTGTGGAGATCATAGCTTCAAAATGAAAACTCTGCTCAGATTTGAGGTGTGCCTTTAAAATGCATTTGTGTTGTACATTTGTAGCTTTGAACTGATGAGGTCATGACACTGGCAAGTCCTCACTGTTAGCTGTGCTTCAAGTTCTTTGCTGCTAATAATAGTTAAAGTACTAAAGCTTGCTAACAGGGCGTTAGAGGGATTCAAGAATATCACCAAGAGATAAGCTCATCTCATTCTCATACATCCTGATACGATTTCTAAATAGAAAAAAAAAGTCATAAATGGAGTTACAGACCGCCCCCCCCACCATCATGAAGTCCCATAGGACTAACAGCCAGTGCTGGGGAACTTTAAAAATATCAGTATATAGCTCCGACATTCAGAGATCTGAATTAATTGGTCTGGTGTACAGCCTGCAAAAAAAAAAAAAAAAAAAAAAGACAAAAAGAACTTTAAAGCTTATCAAATAATTCAAACGTGAAAACTCTGGTGTTGTAAAGACTTTGGTTTATAGACTGTGAGCAATGGTCAGGTTGCCAGACAAAACATTGAAAAGATACCACAGTGAGGTCAACTTCAAGTTTTCTTAGTGTCTGCGTTTTCATTCAAAATACAACATACTTGTTTATGTCATATAACATTTTTTTTTCACTATTGGGCAGTGGAGATGTTTCCGCAGAATTGTGTAACAATATTTTGAAGTAGATCCTTGGTAATTGTTTTCTGATAGGAGCTAAACAGTTTCAACTTAGAAGATTTTTCTTGTTGAGGATTATTTTTATGCTGCCATTCAGTCTTTTCCGATATATGACGTAACATCATAATAGACTGTGTATACATTTTGGCTAATGAAAGAAAATAGCAACAAACTTAAATAGTTCAAAAAGTAGACAATTCAACTGTGTACTAGTTTTCCATTTGTAAAACGTAAGTACTCTCCCCTCCCTCAAAGAAAAGGTACAGTAACTTTCAGAAGCCTTGCATATGAACCATGTTCAATTGACCCTCTCCGTTCAGAAGTTCTGTCTATATGTGGGGAGGATGAAAGGTAAAAAGAAGAGAATGGCTCTTGAATTTATCTAGTTCTATACACTTATTTTAAGAGTTAAAGAAATCAAGGTGCTTGACAAATGGTGATTTGTTCCTATCAGTAGATGTCAAAACCAGAAATAGAAACCATGTCCAGTATTCCAGGCCAGGATTCCTTCTCCTGTATCATTGGATTCACACAAATTCTCCTCCCTTTTCTGTGAAACATCCATCTGCCATTTTTACTTGTCCTAGAAATTGAGTGTAATGTGGTATGCAACAATAAGTTTTATGTAGCGATTCTTTAATGTTATGGTATCTTGCATGTGCAAGATATATGTATATGTATTCTGATGTGGAATATAATGAGTAAGTGTAGGTCTGCTTGAATTTTTCTTTAATAAGCTTCCAGTGTAATACTTCCAGACCATATGCCAGTGCATGCCACAAGTAAATATGTTGATTGCATCTTTGGTTATTATTACGGTCTTCTACTGCTGTTATACTAATACTGTTCCCATCTCCAACTGGCTTTACTTTTTGCAGCTTTGAGCAGTAATTCAGTCCCCTACGCCTCCCTGATTGGCTCTGTGTCCTCCCTCTCTAGCCAAACCACCACTCAGTCCATATATGATAATAACTCTCTCCCACGATTCGCTCGAAAAGGTCTAAACATCTTTGTCTCTATTATTTTCTCTGTTAAAGCACTGTAACGATGTCCATATCAGTCCATTTCCATTTCCAGATCAGCTTAAAGTCACCTATCCCTTTGCAGTTCCATTATTTTCATTGGGGGTGCCTCATCTGGATAAGATCATATAATAACAGATCACTGTCACCCACTCAGTCCCTCCACAAAATGTAAATTATTTCAATTCTACCATTAATACAGAAAAGTTTCAGAAAGGGTTCCAAAATTTTGTTCCAAAGGCATTATTATATCACCAACAAAGAATTTCTCCTTCCAAGCAATTCAGTTTTATTGGATCGCCACTAAAATTTTAGCTGACTGGAAGCAGACCTTCATAGCTGTAAAAACTAAACCACTGCAATTCACAACAGTTGCTAAAGTGATAGTCTTCAAAAAGCAGGGTAGTTTTTTACATAACTTACCAGAACCATTGATAATTTGGCATTTGAGATAAAAGAACTTACTGGGTGACTTTTAACAATGGTATAATTCCTAAAATGCCCTTAAAGTAGTCACATGTCACGTTGACTCAGCGGCCATCATTCTACAGGCTCCCTCCAAAGATCTACAGTGACAGCAGAATGTCAACATGGCTTCCAGTTTGAGCTCCTCCCTCATTCTTTTTCTGCTTCAGTGGCCTCCCTGGGGACATGCTAGTTCAGGTTTTTCTAGCCAGCTGGAATTTGTGTCTGTAAGATAAGAGTCAGCCATGCGCTTTCATGTTACTTCTGTAAAATTAAAAGGAAAGCAATAAAAGGCAAATCATATGAAAACAGAGAAAACATCAGAAAGACACAGGATTCGCCAGAATTAATAGTGGATTATTTTTCACGGAATCTATGAAATTAATATGTCTTCCACTGGCTGAATGAACTAGAATGTGTCAGCCCCTGTCTCTGCTTTCCTTCTTTCTTCACCCACTTTCCCTCCTTTCTTTTCACCATTTGCTCACTTCCCTGAATTCATTTCTCATCCATGGACAAAGATGTTTACACCTGAAGTAGATTGTAGGTTTGCTGGGGGTTGAATAATGGGGACGTGGGGCAAAATATCATGAAGCTGTTAGTGTGGCCATTTGTAAGTGTCCAGGAGAAGGCTGCAACCCCAACCTCTACAATCTGCTACTAGTGGAAACATTTTTGAGGCTCACTTTGGTGTCTGATTGTGCCGTCAGTGATTCTCGTCAATGAGCTGTGGTGCATGTCATTCTCTGTGTGTTTGCATGTGAATGTCAGTCACCTATAGGTGTGTGAAATATTAGCAATCTCAATCTAGTCACGATGTATAGTGAATCCTGAACAAACTTGCAGCATTTTGATTAGACTTTTTAAAAAGTGTATCAGGCTTTCCATTTCATTTTTTTTCATAAAGAATTTGTTCTATTTTATTTTATTTACACCATCATTTCCTTTGCAGGTTCAGATGATTCCGGTTACCCTGGTAACCTTCATTCTTCAAGTTAGTTTTTCTTGATTATGCATAAGTCATTTTATGTTTACTATCAAGCTACTACTCTTTCCCTTTTAGGCCTTTCTCAGTGTCTGTTTTCTTAGTTCACTTGACACCATTTAATTCCACACAATTTCCATTTCACACAGTGCAGGAGAAGGAGTTTGAAATGGCATAAAAGTCATTACTCAAAGCAGAAGTTGACATCAAGCCTGTCAGTTTTCTCCGCAAGCTAACCTCATTGATTCTTAGCACAATAACGCTTTCTTTTACACTAGGAGTGTTAGTTTGGAGATTATGCTTGGTGACTTTTCATTTGGCTACAAAATTCATCTTTCCAGAGCATGTCCTGCTTTGAGTAACCAAACTATTTGCCTGCTTCCTCACCTAAACATCTTTACTACTCACATATTTTCAGGCCATTTCTAACTATAGTATTCTCTATATTTTCGGATAGTTAGCATCATTTTCATTTGTTTTCAAATGCATTTCTTCTTTCCTTTTTAATAGGTATGGCTAGCCATCCTCCAATACCTATCTTGGAACTTGCAGACCACATTGAAAGATTGAAAGCAAATGACAATTTGAAGTTTTCCCAGGAATATGAGGTAATTCACTGTGCTTATTCTTGACAGTAATTTCAAGAGCTGCTCTTCTCTTTTTTTGACCATGTTCTTGAAGGTTAACTTCATCAGTGCTTTTCCCTTTAAATATGACTCAAATATAATATAAAAATATATAATGAACCACCAACGTAAAAGTGTTTGTACAAGCAATATAGTAATTACACTTTTAAAAAGTGTTGATTTTACATTTATTTAATATTACTTGTTGAGATTATGTATTTCTGTTTTTTTAATTTTTACTTTATTTTTATTGATAGTAATTGTATATATTAATTTATTATGTATTATTATTAATTATAATCACCATTCTGTGTAACAGATCACTGACGCTTATTCCTTCTGTCTAGCTAAAACTGATCAACATCTCCCCTTTCTATTGCCATCCACTGGTAATCACCATTCTATTCTCTACTCCACTGAGTTTGACTTTTTTAGATTTCACACATAAGTGAGATCATGCAGTGTTTGTCTTTCTGGTTTTTCAGTTCCTAGAATATACTAAACTGATAAGCTTTCCAGCATACCAAATAGGTCCTAACACACTGATTTGTGATAAGAATCTTCATCTATAAAGCAAGATTACGGAGATTAAGTACATTTCTCAAGACTCTTGGTTTTGTAAGCCTGAAAACTCTGTAATTGTGTGTACATATATATATTATCTTATCCTTCAGTCTAAATTAATACTAGAGCTAATATGAAGATTGAAATGTATTTTCAGAGAGTTGCTTGTTTTTGAAGGAATGGTACACTGAATGCTATCGTAAAATGCCAGAATTCTTAAAGATTCTTTGTGAATTCTTGATGAAGGTAAATGAAAAGTGTGTGTGGGTGTGTGTGTGTATGCGTGCATGCATGTGCGCATGCACATGTATTTGGATATTGTGGTATATATCAAGCAAAAACTTATAGAACTGGGTATTTCTAGTGTTCTCCAGCAGCAAAGATTCTTAGTCAAGCCAGTTAATGAATTGTTGATAACCAGACCATAATTATTTTTTCTAGGCCAGTTTTAACTTAGCATAAGATTAAAATGTACCACTGAAATCTTGCAGTTGTACCATATAACAAAAGATTATTGGGTACCTAGGCAGCCCAAATTTCACCATCAGGGGTTTCTATTGATTTACTTAATGGGAGCTGATAACACAGCCCTGTTACCTCTCTTGGTTTTGGTTGTATAAGCCTTAATTGGGGCAATTGCACTGGACCTACCAGCTCTAACATTCTGCCCTGTCACATTCTATAGTAACCTGTAAGAGGACCCCCAACCTCAATTGGCTAAAGGGATCACAAAAATAAGAAGAAGCTTTACATAAGACAATGTGGAGCAGTGAGGCCTGTGGCAGTCTGAGTATCTGCATGGCCTTCCTAAAATCTTCAGATATTCAAATATTCGTTTTTTTAAGTCATTGCGCCAGAAATGCAAAACATCCCTGTACTCTCATCCTCCTCTACCCTCAAGAGCCATACGGCCTTTTATTCCATGTGCACGCTCCAGCATCTTGGTCATGTGTTTGATAGGACAGAAAGATTTGGTTTGTTTCCTTGCCTCTTGATTAGGTTATATTTTCTTTTTTTTTGTGCTCCAAGCATTCAGAACATTTTCAATGTTGGGAAAATTCGCACTGGATCAGAGGTTACCTTCTTTTCTCAAATGGCCAGCAGCCTCTTTCCTGCTCTTCTCTTGATTGCGGTAGCTCTTTTAAAATTATGCAGTGTCCTTTAAAACACTTTCTATAGTTTCTAAGTTAGGGCTTCAGGCTGCAGAGTGAGTTTTAGAAGAGAAAACAAGGCAAACGAGAACTAGCAGCTGGGGCAACGTGAAAAATTCTCAGTTATATCAGTTTTTATGAATCAGAAATCTTTCATCACTCCAGCCTACTTTTTATTGTTGTATGATTCTGATTATTTTGCCATGTGATATTTGTGCATGGCCCTGCTTTAATTATTTGTTTTTGATTATGAGTTATGTAATGGGTCACGAATTGTGGAAATAATCCACAATTTGTTATTATAGCAAATTAAACCGGACCTGTTAAATAAGCTCGACCTGTTAATAAGCCATTAATTCACTCTCCACCAATATAACCTAAACGGTTGGCA
The DNA here is from genome assembly GCF_009761245.1 of Sapajus apella. Lineage (NCBI taxonomy): Eukaryota > Metazoa > Chordata > Mammalia > Primates > Cebidae > Sapajus > Sapajus apella. The sequence goes on along the minus strand of NW_022436964.1, from coordinate 24,471,523 downwards.
ATAATACAGTCATGCATCACTTGCCGACAGTGACACTTACGGAGAAATGCGTTCTTAGGTGATTTTGTTATTGTGCAAACATCGTGGAATATAGCAAACCTAGATAGTATAGTCTGGTATACACTTAAGTCTGGTATACAGCCTATTGCTCCTAGGCTACAATCCTGTACAATAAGTTACTATATTGAATGCTGCTGGCAACATAACCCAGTGGTGACTGTTTGTGTATTTAAACAAAGAAAAGGTAAGGTAAAAATACTGTAAAAAAGATTTTTAGACTGGATGCAATGGCTCATGCCTGTAATCCCAACACTTTGGAAAGCTGAGGCAGGTGGATTACCTGAGGTAAGGAGCTTGAGACCAGCCTGACCAACATGGTGAAACCCCATCTCTACTAATAATACAAAAATTAGCTAGGCGTGGTGACACATGCCTGTAATCCCAGCTACTCGGGAGTCTGAGGCAGAAGAATCCCTTGAACCAAGGAGGCAGAGTTCGCAGTGAGCCGAGATAACGCCATTGCATTCCAGCCTGGGCAACAAGAGCAAAACTGTCTCCAAAAGGAAAAAAAAAAAAAATGAAAATATTTGTAAATGGTACTCCTATGTAGGAACCTTAGCATACATGGAGCTTTTGAGACTCGTAGTTGCTTTGGGTGTCAGTGAGAGTAGTGAGTGAATGTGGAGGCCTAGGACATTACTGTACAATACTGTAGACTTTATAAACACTATAAACTTAGGGGATACCAAATTTATTTTAAAATCATATTTCAATAGAAGATTAACCTTAGCTTACTGTAATGACTTTATACAATTTTTAAGTTTTTCGACTGTCTTAATAGCACTTAGCTTAAAACACAAACACATTATACATCTATACAAAAACATTTTTTCTTTACATCCTTATTTTATAAGCTTTTCTCTTATTTACGTTATTTTAACTTTTTAGAACTTTTGATTAATAGCTAAGATGCAAAGACATGCATTCATCTAGGCCTACACAGTGTCATAATCATCAATATCACTGTCTTCTGCCTTCACATTTTGTCTACTGGAACGTCTTCAGGGTGACAGCAAGGAGCTGTCATCTCCCATGATGACAATGCCTTCTTCTGCATACCTCCTGAAGGACATAACTCAGGCTGGTTTAAAGTTCTTTTTTTAAATAAATAAAAGGAGAGCACTTTAAAATAACGATAAAATGTATATTGTAGTAAACCCATAAACTAGGAACATTCACTTCTTAGCAGTATTAAATATGTATTATACATAATTCTATGTGCTAGACTTTTATATGACTGGTAGCAGAATAAGGTTACTTACACAAACATCTCTACAACCACGTGAGTAATACGCTGTGCTGGGACATTATGACAGCTACCGCCTCCCTAGGCGATGGTAATTTTTTCAGATCTGTTGTAGTTTTATAGATCAGTGTCTTATTTGTGGCTTGCTGTTGACTGAAATGTCATTAGACAGCACATAACAATAAAAGCTCACTCAAGCAATCTCAGTTGCATCCAGTGAATACAATAACTGGCCTCTGCAAAAATGGAATTTTCAAGAAATGCTACATGTAAAGATACTTCGATGATCCTCATTTAGCCATTAGATCAGAAGTGCCCCTTGAAAGTAGTTATGAACTAACTGCATGCTGGCAGTGCTGCCATGCACAGCTTTCCCAGTAGGCTTAGCTGTGGACATCATAGCCCACATAGACTTCACTGATGATCATGATGATGACCTGTGATTAAAGCTCGCTGGGCATGAATTGACTCTACTGTGCCTTAACAGCTATCAAGGAGATATTTAAGTGTTGTATTCAACTGTGATAATAGGATTAAGACCTCAACATAAAAATTGAGGCTTAGAGCAACACTTTGTGGGGAAAAATGGTTTATTGTCTTCTACATAAATTTGAATAGTTGGTTACTGGCTTTCAGAAAAAAGAAATGGAGGAAAGAAAACTCAGGTTGCTTTCACACACCTAATTATTTTGGCATAATCACTAGGCGTTAATGTTTACTCAGAACTTGCAAGATGCATGAAGCCAATTTTACTCTGATTCTAAGGCCAAACCGGGTTAAAGGCATGAAAGCTGTCTGCACTGATAACTGAGGTCAGAATAGGAGGAAGTAGGTTAAATTTTAGCACAGTATTATTAGATCCTGTGAGACACTTCCTGTACCATAAAGGCAGCTGAATTCCGACATTGGATTCGATGAAAGCTAGAAGAATGGACCTGAGAAATTAGTGTAACCCCATCTCTGCAGGTCTTGATAAAGACTTTAGATGTCTGTTTTCTGAGATGAAACTCAAAAGTCCTACTGGAATTTAAGTAGTGTCAGTTTGAGAATAGCATCTGGAATGCAGGGAATCAGGTCCTCTGTAGAGTTGGTATGGCTGTTAATATATTAGGCTGGTGAATCTTTAAATCAGAATCATATGTAGGCCTTGCCAAACAAAATCTTAGGCTGGTGCCTACAGATCATTTGGTTGCCTATTTAAAACTGAAATTCCAAGGAAGAAGTCCAGTCCCAGAATAGACCAATAACAAGTTGTGAAATCAAGGCAGCAATTAATAGCCCATGAATTTAAAAAAAAAAAAAAAAAAAAGCCCATGACCAGACAGATTCACAGCCTAATTCTACCAGAGGTACAAAGAAGAGCTGGTACCATTCCTTCTGGAACTATTCCAGACAATAAAAAAGGAGGAAACTCCCCCTAACTCATTTTATGAGACCAGCATCCTCCTGCTACCAAAACCTAGCAGAGACACAATAAAATTGAAATTCCTGGTCCCAACCCCAGAAATGCTAGTTCAGTCGGTTAGCTGTGGTATCCAGGAAACTCCATTTTAAAAGACCTCTTATGGCGACTTTGACGCAGGTGTTCTGAAGACTTCAGTTTGAGAAATGTCATTGGTTTGAGGCAATGTATCATAGAACATAATCCTCAGTCTTCATTGCACCATTTTCTGAGATGGCGCATAGACTAGTATATTTAAGATTCATTCAGTAGGCATCATCACCCTTCACAGTCATATATATACAAATCTTATTTAGACTAGATAGATTGTAGGTAGCTACAACCCCTAGAAGTTGCTCAAGGAAAAACAGAAGGCATTTTTGATGTATTACAGAGCCAAAGGCTAATAGTAAAGGTACACATTGAGAACTGTCGTCTAGAACTGAAAGGCTATGACAATTTCCTGATATTTTCTCTGGAGCTTTCATCTTTGTGTTTTCTCTGGGGTGTCTTCATTCTTCCCCTTATACAAGTCAGCATCTTCTGTTTTTCTCACCCACACACAGAAAACATGGTCTTTAATCATATATTCATTTACACACAGGCCCCCTAAAGAGACTAAGTTTTTCTTGCCAGTCAAATTTTAAATGCCAGAGAGCAAACTCTGAACTCCATCTAATCGAATATTTGCTGTGGGGACACACATTGGGACGTAACTGCTAACAGTCCGTTCATATAGATCCTGGATGGGAGACAGGGAAGTTTCTGGGGAAGGAGGCCTGTGAGCTAGGAGGAGGAGCTAATAATTATCCACCACTCCACTACAGAAGAGCATTGTGCTCTGTGTTGAGAAAATAAAGAAGTGAGAAACCCATGCTTCTGGAGTTTGTACTTATCAAAGACAAATATATACAATCAAATAAGAATTACACCAAGGAGGTAATCTTAAGGGCTGTTGGAACGTTACTGGGGTTCAGTAAAGGTCATAATGACCCGGAGAATTGAGAAAGATACTGAAGAGAAGATGTCATTCTTAGTGAAATTACAAAGAGGAGTGAAGTGCATTTTGTCAAGGGAAAGGCACATGGGAAATGAATGTTCTGGTAGTTTCATAGTCGAAGTGTGCACTACAGACCAGTAGCAATGACATCACCTGGGACCTTGTTAGAAATGCAGAATTTTAGGCACGACCCCAATGCTGCTGATTCAGAATCTACATTTAAAAAGACACCTTGATGATATCTTTGTGTAATAAATTGGTATCCCAACGGGGCATGGTGGCTCATCCTGTAGTCCCAGCACCTTGGGAGGCTGCTGTGGGCAGATCGCTTGAGTCTAACAGTTTGAGACCAACCTAGGCAACATGGTGAAACTGTCTCCAGAGAACTACAAAAAAAAATTAGCTGGGCATAGTGGCACACACCTGTAGTTCCAGCTACTCGGGAGACTGAGGAAGGAAGATCACCTGACCCCAAGAAGTTGAGGCTGCAGTGAGCTGAGATCACATCACTGCACTCCAGCCTGGGTGACAGAGGGAGGCCCTATCTCAAAAAAAGTTTAAAAAAATTGAAAAATAAATGAGCATCCTAGTGGTCACTATCAAGAAAAGCTATAAAGTTAGAGAAAATGTGAAGCTAACTCCCAATGTGGTCCTCAGGGTAGAGTTTTCTAATAAAAATACTGTCCCAAATCACATACTCTACTTCAGGTACATTCCAGATTTTATACATTTTGTGATGTGGGTTGAGATAATAACCCCGTTTTAAACCGTTACAACAACAGAATTTTTTCCGAGTTCCTGTCAGCTCACGTACAAGTCACATTTTAAACCACAGTCCATCTGTCATGGTGGTTACACAGAGATGAGCAGTCCTCAGACATCTAGTTTCAAGTTAGTCAGTGCCAGCTCTCTTAATAGTATTACCTGAAAACTGTGGATTAACTCGGGGCAATCTTGGTGTTGCCATTGGAGAGGGGCAAGGAAGTCTTTGGTTCACTGAAGAAGGCCTTTGATCTGTTTTGTTCTCATCAGAAAGCCCGGTCCCAACGCCTTTGCTGCCGTTTCTGGAGTTGGAGCATCTCCAGTCCCCTTGCTCACATTTCCCACCATTCAGCATCCACATGTGCTGACATTCTTCACAGACTCACGGCAGCATTCACATCTCCTGTTTGTGCTGATGATAAACTGCCTTTTATATAAAATCTTTCAGGTATCAGAGCCCTGTCCTTCTGTTTTTATAACGGTATATATTAACACCTTTGTTTAATAAGTTAAAATCTTCCCATCAGTGAAATAAAGGAAAAATACATATTGCTTCCTTGATGAATAACAAAATACATCAAGACAGTGTTGAGACATGTAGAGAGATTTTAAAACATTGCTTAGGTCATATGTCTTAATATTTAGAGCTATCTAAGCCTCAGAGATCATGTGGTTTAACTCTCTCATCATAGAGGCAAGGAGCATGAGGCTGAGAAAGAAGTGGTTTACCCAAGGTCACACAGCTACTATGTGTGATAAAACCAGGTCACAAATTCATGTTGTTTTGTTCTTCATGTACCTTAACTTACCTGATGTAAACACCTAAATGTTTCACTCTTTGTTTCTTACTATGCCCTGATTATAGAGTTCAGAAACCTTAGTCTCCAACTAGATCAAAATATTTATATTTAAAATTTCTGTGAAAATGTCATAGTTACCAATATCCATTGCATGACTCTCCTTGGGAAAACCCAGTGGTTTTCTGTGACATGCTAAGGATGCATTTCTTTTCTCCATAATTTGTTCATTCCCGATGGTAACATTGTATTTCTCCACAGAAGGAACAAAAATTATCTGTCATCTAAGTAAGAACCACAAAAGAAAACATTTCTCTTTTCCCTTGGAAAAGACTCTTGGTATATGTGACCATGTGTGCCACAGTATATTCACAGGCACAAAACCATCATTAGTAAAAACATCATCATTATTAGGTTTTGTAAACCTCTGAGCATTTGTATTGCAAAACCACTTGTCATGTCTGCTTTTAATTAGTTCGTAATTTATGGGTAAGCTCATGAGGAGGACATGTGTTCAAGCATTATACAAACAGAAACAAGAAACCAAACACACTCTTTTTTTTTTTTTGCCAACTTTGAAAGTACTGGACTTTTCTTGAAGGAAGAAAATGGGGATGACAGAGATCTATTTTCATCTTTTGTGCAAAGTAGAAGAGTGGAATAGACCAGGGAGAAGCCTCCATTTTTAAGTATTTTTGACATATGAGTAACAAGAAATAAAAAGTTTTTTTTGAAAAAATTGAGAACAAATTATGGTGATTTGTTCATGAAATGAGAAAAATGAGGGATTTCTTGAAATAAAAATCAGTAACAACATTTTTGTACCTGGGCTGGGTAAAGTTGAGGAAGATGAATAGCTAAATTTACTATTCCGAATCAGAATCTCCTCATACACTAGGATTGGAGGTGGATGTGGGAGGATCTTTGCCCACTTCCTTACGAACGTAGCAGTTTTTCTGCTTCTCAGATTGGCTCCAGACCTCTCTGCCTGCCACTCAAGGCTTTCTACCTGTTGATCCAACAGTGGGAGTAAATATTATGACATGATGGCTAAGTATACACGCCATTGGCCCAGGCTGCCAGTTTGGCCCCTAACTCAAGCTGTGTGACCTTAAGCAAATAACGGAACCTCTCTGTATTTTCGTTTCTTCATCTCTATATAAAGAAGCAATCATAGTACTTACTTCATAAAATCATTAAAAACAAATTAGACACAAAAATGCTAATCAAGTTTTTTGATACCAGTGCTCAGTAATCTTACTAGCTATTACTTATTTTATCAAATCTACGTGTCATCAATTTTAAGATACCCCATCATTGCATGTACCACAAAGGAATAAAAGACATTGCCAGTATACTTTCAAGGTACCATCAATTTTAAGATGCACATCAATTTCAGAGATGTTAGAACGTGGGAATAAAATATATGTCTTAGAATCAGTGAAACCCTACCTTTTCCTGTCCCCAGCCAAACCCTTAGGTCTTTGCTGAAGTCAGTAAAAAAATAAAAATAATAATACAAGACAGAAAGAAATGAAAACCTGCTAGTTTAAACCAGTGCAATTCACACTTGTTAGGCTGCCCTTTCTTACCTTCCAGTCATTTGCTGTTCTCAAGCAGCTCCGGGTCAGGTGTTGTGGTCCGGTGTCTGGCCTCTTGGTATGCTGTTGGCCACATGGTAACAAGCTCACCACTCAGCACACAGCAGGCGATTAACCAAAGTGTGTGTCTGGATCAATTTTGAACTAAATTTACAGTTCACAGAAACTCTTTGTTGAGATCCAAATTGCTAGTACCAACAACAGGAGCGACCAGAACAAAGAGCGTCCTGCTGTAAAGAGCTGCTTTTTCCAGTTGACATCCCTGCCTGATCTATCAGCAGTGAAGCCTTATTTTCAGGCTCTTTTTCTCTCAGCAAATAGGCTATTACTATCTCTAGACAGTACAGAAGTGATTACATTTTAATGCAGACCCCTCAGATTTAACTCAAAAGTACCTACTGATTAAACTTGCCCAGCCGCTTTTATAGCAAAGATTATTGGCCTGCCAGTTGGCCATCTGAGAAGATCCTGTCTTTGTTCTGTAATTAAGGACCAGTCTCACCAAGTAAAATACAAAAGTACAGAGAGCCCCCTCCCAGTTGGCTGCTTTGTGCATCTTACAAACACATCTAGTAGGACACCAGGACACAGCAGCTTACCTTAGAAGAAACATTGTATCCAAAACAGGCCTTTGTCTATGTGTTCATAGTCTTTTATTCTTTCTGACCTTCTGTAGTTGTGAGAACTCAGAGTGCAAGTCATTTCTCAAGTTCCAAAGCTTCCTTCTACTTAGACTTTTTAAATGTTTGTTCTTTAACCCACTTAAACAAACAAACAAAAACCTCCGACATTTTTCTTTACTAACATCCAACTCTGTATCTTTCACAGTAGAGCCTTTGGTTTTTTTTCTTGCAGGAGCCCTCCTCGTCTTAAGGGATTCTCACATAACTCTCGTTTTCTGTTTCCTGGTGCTTATTCTTATACAATTTCAATTGTCATTTTCTTTTTCTCAGTTCTTGTTCTCATACAAGTTCTCTGTAACTAATGAGCCCTTGACGATCAGTGGACATTGTCCAAAATGTCTTTTCACCTGCTCCCACATGGAGCCCAGGGCTCTCAGGAAACAATTAATTCTACTGTCTCTACTTCCAAAGCAAGCTTTCAGCTTCAAAGAAACCGTAACAAGGACTGAAAAAAGACACTGCTTATTGAGTTGTATGTTTATTTCAAAACGAAGTTGGGATTTTAGTACCTGAGTGATCAGTGTATACTTAGAGGGATGCGACAGTGGCTCTGCAGAGGGCCTTGAAGTCGGGGAAAACAAGGTTCATATTTTGACTGGGCCAATTAGTAGCTATGCTACTTGACCCTGAGCCAGTTACTTTATGTCTCATAACCTCGGTTTTCTTATTTAAGATGAGAACATTAGTATCTACCCGTGAGACTGTTAGAAAGTCTGTTAGGCACCTGGCCCATTGCCCTCTGTGCTTAGTCAACAGAAGTGGCTCTTGTTATTGTGAACTCCAATCTGCATGACCTACCTGTGAGTCACTTAACATTACATTCTTTTCTCAAGTTATTTTATCTTCTATAACCTTTTCTGTTCCGTCTTCCAAAAAGGAGCTCTATGAAAGCAATGAGGGGAAGGTAAAGGATGATAAGGATGGAGGGTAATTATGAAGAACTACCGTTTTCCTATCTTGTACGTAATGTCATTTCTGGAAATTATATCCACATTAAAATATCAAAAAAGTATTTTCACTGATAACTGGAAACTCCTAGTGTCTCTGCTATAAATTTTAATGCCCCTAAGCACGTTATTTCAGTCTCCTGATTTCAGTTGCTTTGTTTATAAGAGGAGCAGTTTGAATGCCTTTATCTGTTTAACATTTACTGGAGAACCCAAAATAATTAAGAAATATGCTGCCCTGAATGAGTCTGTAGTCTTTTAGAAAAATTGGAAAAACAAAACAAAACCCAGTAATTGTTAAGTGCATCGTGGGAGTGAGATATTATTGACGAGAGCCTTCCCGGAGTACCCCTGACTGGGAGAGTCACTGAAGTTTGCTAGAAATACACGGGATCCGTGCAGGCAAAGGCGTGGAGATGCGAAGGAGCGTGGCTTGCTCAGGGGACTCCAGTGTGTTCTGTGACTGTCATTGCTGCATCAGGGTCATGCTGCTGACAGGTGAGATGCGAAAGGTGATTACACCCTTTAAAGGTCATAACAACGTAGTAAGAAGTCTGCAACTAAGTGATTTCAAAAGTGTTCAGAAGTCATGGAAATCACTTCCGGCAACTCCTCCTGAAGCTCCAAGTACCTGAGGGATGGTACTTATGAGTCCATGTATAGTTATGTGGCTGCTAGGAACAGCTTTTGAGAAGAATTTTATCAATGCTGCAACAAGAGATTGAAAAGAGGCTGCCTGGAGCCTGATGCAACCCAGCATCATAGGGATGACTTTACTTATTTATGTATTTAATTTTGAAATTATAAAATGTTAGTGGCAGTATTATTTGTCATGGTTTTTCTACTGTGGCTAAACAGTTTGTCATTCTTTTTGAAAAAACAATTGTTGGGCACGCCACCATGCTTGGGGATACCGAAGGGATTAAAGTGAAGGATATAAGCATTAAGACATTACATGAATTTGCAGTCTTGGCTAGGCCTTGTGAAACATTAGTCTTTCTGTCGTCACGGATGCAGCAGAGTATTTGTCTTTAGCTTAAAAGTTCATGCATGAAGCATCATCAGAACTGTATTATTTCTCACTTGCTAAAAAAGTCTCTTTAATGGCAGGCATTCATTATTCCTCTAAATTTCACCCAGTGGCTCACGGGGACCCCTGATGTCATTCATTCTTTCTCTCATGCTCCCTCCTTTCTTCACTCCTTTTTTCATTACCCCTTCTCTTTCTCTCCCCTTCCTCCTTTCTTCCCGGTCCCCCATCTTTATTTGTCTGCCAATTTAACATAGTATTTTTTCGTATCTTTTTTTAGTATTAAACTGCACAACATTTTAATATCATAATAGTCTTTCTATAGAGTTTCACAGTCTAGATAGTGCTTTACAAGGATAAGAATGATAGCAAACATTTGTACAGCACTTACCATGTGCCAGACAGTCTTCGGAACACATTACTGTAAACATTAACTCATTCAGTCCTTCCAGGTGGGTGCTGTTAGTATCCCCACGTTACAGAACGTAACAGAGTATATTGAACCACAGGAAAGTTAAGTAACTTACTCAAGATCACAGGGCTAGTAAATGGCAAAGCTGGGATGTGAACCCATGAGGTTTGATGCCTGAGTAATGTTCTCACCACCATAAATAGTTGCTTCTGATATTTGATTTGCTTTCACCACAGTTTTCACCATGGAAATTTTTTTTGTCATTAGCTTTATCTGGTAAGGTGATCACATAGTATTCAAGTGACACCAAATACGAATCATTGGTCCAAATTTCTTATTGGTATAATTATTTTTTTATTTTTATTTTTCAGCATCAGAGACATTGACAACAACAAACTGACTTAGCTTTAAATGCTTTGGATAGGAACCTTTATACCCAGCCTCCCTCTTCATGCTCTTGTTTAATTTTTATTAAAAATTAGCAAGTTTGAAGATGACGAAGGGATTGTAATTTGTATCTGAAAACAAATAGCCTTCCATCCTAACCTTGTCAATCAGAAAATATATTTGATTAGTTGGACTGGAAATAATTCACCAGATTGATTCTATAACTACCTGTGTGATAGTGACTGCCTTTGACTTCTGATCTTGATCAGCAGGAAAATGAAATCGAGGAAAATCAAGCGGATGCTTGATGGATTTGAAAGTGTAAAGACTCAGTCTTAACTCTCACAGGGGATAGTTGGTATTGACTTGTTTCTTGTTTTGACATTTTAAGTTGTAGACCAGAGTCTACCTACTTGCCTAATCCTGAAGATTAAAAAAAACAGTGAGACGTACACTGTCAAGGTGCCCTCCCCACTGTGTATCACAAGCCAAATTCCAGGTTCATTCCGATAATCCATGAGGAAAGGGAAACTTACTCACTATAATAAATTAAGCCTCACAAATCTATTAAAATGATGTATAGTAATATTCACCTTCAAGATTTTAAAAACGCCTTTTCATATATGCAGAATCCTTTCATGTTTCTGCAACTGAATTTTGTATAAAAGCTGCTAAATGATTTGAAAAGATAGGAGCTGTTACTGTACAATCAAAGATGCTTGCCATATTTCAAGATGGCAGGAGGACACAAAACCACTGCCTACCTACATGAATTTCCATTAGCTTAAGAATTTATTATTATTATTTTGTTTGCTTTTGCTGCAGCTTTTATTTCTGTTAAAATGAACAGTATGTCAGGTGGCATATAAATTACTGAGCCGGATTGACGAGGCAGAAGCTTAGACACAATTTAGGTGATTGCCCTAGAGCACCTTTTTAGATTCTGTCTCTCTCTCATGCTGAAATTCTTTCTCTGATTATTATGAAACATGATTTAAAGTAAACATAATAAAGTTCAGATTCTGATGCCATGTTTCCTTTTTTGTTTTCTCAATGCAGTGATGCCCCTACCCCCATCCCTGTAGGCTTAGGTCAAGCCTCTTCTGTCGCTGTTCTATAGCTCAGGAGCGCCTATGTGGCTGCAGTGATTGAGAAGCTATAATTAGTATAGTTAATGAACAATGAAATGCTGCCTCCCTTTTTATTAAGAGCAGTTAGGGTGCTGCATTTGGGAAGGTGGAAGAATTTACCCCCCACCCACAGTAATTAGTTGACCTCCTTGTCATCTATTGAGACACAAGGAGAATAAAAATTTTCAGTCTAAGGGTTAGAGTTGGTGGATGTTGCTGTGCAACTGGGCATTGATTTCCATTTTTGTTCTTTTTCTATTCCTTCTGTATTGATCCTTGTTGTCACAGCTCAAGGAATCCTCCTATTATCTTTAAAAAATCCTTCATAAAATTTTAGAGGTTTAAACTGAGTGTCACAAAGTTTCTACTGTGCAGTTATATTTGAGGAGTCCTAGAATCTTCTAACCTCATCCGTTGCTGTCATTTTATTGTACAGAAGGCATTTTCAGGGCAGTTAAGTGAGGTGGCTGAAATCACTCTGCAAATTCACATCTAACATTATGCAACAGATGACGTTTTCTAAGTAGACTCCCTAGATAAAAGCGAAATAACAAATGCATGAAAATGTTTTCTGAAAAATAAACAACCATCATATTACCGCTTAAACTCATGTTAACTTGAAACGTTGAAGATTTTTGTCTTTCTATGTGAGAACCCAAATTATAGACAGCAGTACAATGATTGGGATAAAACACGGATTTTATTTATTTATGGGAAGAAATGAGGTAGTTAGTTTTAGGGAAAAATAAACTTGTGTGACATATTTTGTGTATTTTTCTTCATCATTTTAGTACTGCAATATAGTTCACATATAAAATTTACCTCTTTGTTTGTTTCAAGATAGGGTCTCACTCTGTCACACGGGCTGGAGTGCAGTGACACCATCACGGTTCACTGCAGCCTCTACCTCCGCAGGCTAGGATGATTCTCCCATCTCAGCCTCCCAAGTGACTGGGATTACAAGCACACACCACCACACTTGCTAATTTTTGTATTTATTGTAGAGATGAGGTTTCACCTTGTTACACAGGTTGGACTCAAACTACTGGGCTCAGGCTATCCATCTACCTTGGCCTCCCAAAGTGCTGGGATTACAGATGTGAGCCAAATTCACCCTTAAAAAGAAATTCAGTGAAGGGACTTTATATTTAAATGTTAAGTGGATATATTATAAAGAATCAAGAAGTCAAGAAGACCACTGGGCTTTTTTTTCTAGCTTTGGTGAATATTTATGTTTCTTTTGTTTGTATTGCCTTTTTTTTTTTTTTCTCTTTTTTTTGAGATGGAGTTTCACTCTTGTTGCCCAGGCTGTACCATAATGGTGCTATCTTGGCTCACCGTAACCTCTGCTTCCCAGGTTCAAGCAATTCTCCTGCCTCAGCCTCCCGAGTAGCTGAGATTACAGGCATGCACCACCATGCCTGGGTAATTTTGTATTTTTTATAAAGACAGGGTTTCTCCATGTTGGCTAGGCTGGTCTCAAACTCCCGACCTGAGGTGACCTGCCTTGGCCTCCCAAAGTGCTGGGATTACAGGCGAGAGCCACCACGCCCAGCCTTTTTTGCTTTTAAACATCTGATAGAGGGATACTGTAAAGGCACTGAGGAGTTGTTTGAAAATGCCAATGTCAGTTTGGGCCAAACTCCTGCTTGAGGCTTGAGTGCAAGGCCAAGATTAGGGTGATTCAGGTGCCTGTCGCTGTGTACATGGCAGATTTGATTTGTTGTTTGCTGTGTTGAATCCATGACATTGCAAGGGACTGCAAGGTCTTCAGTTTTACTTGTGTAAGAGGGAGGGAAGGAGGGAAGGAAGGAAGGAAGGAAGAAGGGAGAGGAGGGAGGGAGGGAAGGAAGGAAGGAGGGAGAGAAGGGAGGGAGGGAAGAAAGGAGGGAGGGAGGAAGGAGGGAGGGAAGGAAGGAAAGGAAGGAGGGAGGGAAGGAAGAAAGTAAAGGAAAGAAGGAGGGAGGGAAGGAGGGAGGGAGGGGAGAGAAAAGAAAAAGAAAAAAGGAAGAAAGGAAAGAGGGAGGGAGGGAGAAAGGAAGAAGGGAGGGAGGGAGGGAGCCTGGTTTTCTCTTTACGTCTCCCGCTTTCCAAGCATAGACGCATGTTATTGAGATAGATATCATTTATCAAGTCATGAATAAGGATCCTTCATTAGGTTATAACTCTAACTACTGTGCTGCAACAGAGGCCTTGTGGAGACAGAGAAACAGCAACTTTATTGGCATGGTCCTCCTTCTAGGTGGGTAATTCACCTTTGGTTTCCTTGGTGGACCTCCCTGGGCAACATATTGCCAGGACAGCACAGGACATCAAACTCGTGACAGTGATTCTGTGCACAGATGGGGAAGACATTCTTCTGCCTGAAATAAAGCAACAGAGTAATGCTGATCACAGAACTCAATTTTCTTAGGCCCTTGGTGTCTATAAAGAAAATGATCTCTATTATTCGTGTCTCAAAGCCGGCTCTGAGGGCAAAGGGAGCCATCTTTCCCCAAAGCTGAAAATCTGCCAGTAAGTTTCATAAAGACTACCAGCTTCCGTATTTATCTGTCTGCAGTTGTATGGTAAAAATATTTGCCTGAAAAGAACATCTTTGTTGCTTTAAGACTTCATCTGCTCTTCGTACTCATTTGCTCTTGAAAAAGGATACGATCTTTTTGGTTTTCATCTATAATCATCCCCACAGCAACCAATCATGATACCACAGAGCACAGATTATAATTTTTGCTAGGCAATAGGCAAACGCACTTTGAAACAAAGCTGTTCATTTTTCCCAAATGGCCCTGAGAATAAGAAGACCAATTCTAAAAATTTTAGCTACAAAAAATTTAAAAATAAATAAATATAAAAATGTTAGCTACCTAAGAAATAATTTTCAAGAACATGAATGTTCCTCCTTTTAAAGTCTATATAATTTTTCAGTTTTATAGCCAGCTCATCTTGTAAAACAGGTATTTACTGAACTCTTACAACATGTAAGGTGCTTTGCTAGACTCTGGAGTACAAAAATAAATGATGCATACATTTTGCCCTGGAATTCTGAGTCCAAGGGTTGCTTTAGTTTTTTCACCTAAACTTTACCAAAGCTACAATAACTAGAATTTGTCAGGATTTTGGTATGCAGCTGTAAGTTTTCCTCTAGGGTTAATAGGACTTGCAGTTTTGTCTACATTTGTTACATGTACCATGTGAGGGGCAATGGTATTTTTTCATTTTCTAACAGTACATTCAAGATTTGGAAATTCAGTAGGTCAGGGAAGTTAGTGTCTTAGCAACTGTCTAAACTGTGCTTCAAAATATTTGCTAATTTTTTGAACAGAAAATAAATCCTTCAAACTCTTAGATTTTTGGACCCGTTGTAGGGAAAACTCGGGTTTCTCTTTCTCATATTCTGTTACTTGAATGTATGTAACATAAGATTAGGGAATAGCATTTCCTCTCTATTATGCTTCCCTGGCAGAACTTCTGAGGGTTTCTCTAAGCTGTGGGAGCAGCTAACAGACATAGTATTTTGTTTTATAATTTCATCCAAAATTCCCCTAGTTGAATGAAATGTATGCCTCCTGAGAAAGAAATATGGGATGCCAAAGAATCATAGATATTTTTCTGTTCTTCCCTTATTAGAAATCATTGGTTAAGGTAACCTGCTTATATTTTAATATTTACATTGGTAAAAGAGTCACTATCTTTTAGAGCATACCATTTGTGTTTGTAGCTTTGCGCATGTTGTTATTTATGACATTGTTTGGGCTTTATGGTTTTTGTTTGCTATATTGTTCAGTTTTCAAAGCATACCCTCTAAATGGAGTAACTAAGACTCTACAAAGACTCAATCTATCACTTAATATTTTTTCTTAATAAACAATAGGTATTTTAAATGACCTCAAACATATGATCTTTTCCAGAATAAAATTCTGCTTACTTTTATTGGATAGCTTGATTAATAATATTGTTTTTCTTTCTTTCTTTTTTTTTTCTTTTTTTGGAGAGTGGGTCATGGAGTGCAGTGACATAATTTCA
Organism: Sapajus apella; assembly: GCF_009761245.1. Lineage (NCBI taxonomy): Eukaryota > Metazoa > Chordata > Mammalia > Primates > Cebidae > Sapajus > Sapajus apella. The sequence goes on along the minus strand of NW_022436964.1, from coordinate 24,456,004 downwards.
TCTCAGTTCACTGTGACCTTGAACCCCTGGGCTCAAACTATCCTCCTGCCTAGGGTCCCAAGTAGCTGGGACTACAAGTGTGCATCACCTACCTGTAGAGGCTCGTTTAAAATTTTTTTTTTTAGAAGCGGTGTCTCACTGTGTTGCTGAGGCCAGTCTTGAACTCCTGGCCTCAAGTGATAATACTTTTGATTTGAGAGAAGAAGTCATTTTTATAGGACGTTACCAGCAGACAGACAGACATAAATCTCCTAGAATGGTTATGTTTACTCATTTGCCCACTATTGGTTCTGAGAAGGTATTTTCATTCTTCCAATATACTCTAGGCCTTGTTCATTTGTACAACGTGAATGGGCTACAGCTTAACCAATGGGTTATTTTCAGTAATCTAGATAATCAGTATAATTGCTGTGGAGGCTATGAATTTACAGCTATCAGCATTGATAGAACACACCCCAAGAATGCATCAGTCTGTTATCCTCAGGTTTGTAATCCTGGTATATATGATAAGACTGCATGTAATTAAAAAAATAAATAAATAAGTTTCCCAACCTCAAAAGGCTTTCAGAGAAATTGAGACAAGAAATGATTAAAATTACAAAACAATGTATTTTACATACATTTTATGTGCCCTGGGCTAGCCATTTTATAAAAGTACATACAGTATACCAGACAGTATTTCCATTCAGGAACTTACTATAGAGTTGAGGAAATAAAGAATTGTCAAATGAAAAGATAAGTTGTGATAATGAATTCAAGCAACTTTACAAGAAGAAATGCTACAAGGCTAAACATAGCTAGTAGCCAAGTGGAAGCTCCAGTCTGTAACATATGACAGTGGCACACGTGGAAGTATGTAAGAGAGCTCTAGGCTGTAATGAATTGGGAGAGTGGGATTTAAGCTGAACTTTGTTGAAAGGAAGGTAGGATTTAGGGAAAAAAAAAAACAAAACAGGAAGGATAAGAAAGTACTCTCTAAGCAAGAAATATTCCAGCGCAAAGGAGTCAGAAATGAGAACCTCCAACATGGACAGAGGAAAACAGAGCCAAGGGCTGGAATTTAGAATTATTTAATAGGACTGGTTATAGCCAATTCACCATTTATATTGAGTTGCTATGTACCCTGAGGACTACAACATGGCACTTCCTGACTTTAAGGAACATTAAGTCAGTACAGGAAACATAAAATGTGCACTAGGCATCTGGAAACAAAACATTTAATAATCTTTCAAAGAGAGCTAAAGCTAGTTTTTAAATTTTAGTGTTAGTATACCTGTGTGTTTGGATTACAGCTACTGTTTCAATTTCATCTTTGCATACATGCTATAATTGTGAGCTTTCTGCTGTATTTTATTTGATGTCTTCTGCATCCCCTGAGTATAAATATGCCTCTTTCACTGGCAACCTACATTTTGATCATGTAGATGTCTCTGACACAATAGTTAATAGAATACTTGAAAAGGTGATGGTAATACAGGGTGACAACAGCTATACTTTTTCTGTGTTCAGACTCAGTAAACTATGGTTATGTAGTTAAGCAGTGCAGTTCTTTGTTAATGACAGATTTATTGAAGACAAGCTTTCAGGAGCTTTCAGATTCTACTAGAAATCCTACTAAAGTGCTATCCATTAAACCATTAGAATAGTCATTAAAACTGTTAGTGTAGACTTGTTTTTCATGAGTTATTGGTCTCTCACCATTCTTAGTAGTTTCTGCCAATACTGCTCTACCCTTTGCTGCATTATGGCTATTTGTTTCCAAGGAAAGAATGCACATCAGCTTTCTCTCTTTTCCTGCAAAATTTATGGTTTGTGACCGTTGTGGGGCAGCACTGTTGGGTGTGTAGAAACAAGGGAGAACTTGAGATGTGTCGTTTTGTTTCCAATTATTAAGGGTAAAGATTATACTTAATATCCTACTCTTTTGGATTTAATAGGAATCATGTTAGAATCTAACTATTGATTATAGAAAGCTGTGACTTGCTTTCATTGTCAAAAAATTTTGGAAATGAAAACCGTAGGATGAATGCATCATTAAACCAAATTGACAGAGGTATCTGGTGTTTGTTTTCCTTACTGTCCACACTTTTTAAATAAGGAAGTAAACTCTATAATAATAAATTTATCATTTGTATATCTATTAGAGTGTCATAGTTAAGAGCTCTATCTTCAAAGTCAGGAATCCCTCGGTTTACATCCCAGCTCTCCTGATTTATGGATCACCAAGAGTCACTCATGGAAAGGATCTTAACCCCTCTGCGTTTCCATTTCTTTATCTGGAATATGGAGATAACAATATCAAAGATATCTCTAAATTTGTTTTAAGAATTACATGGGATTCTGTAAGTAGTGATAATTCACCCCTCATTGTCATGATCATCCTCAAAATCAGAAGTAATTTAACCTGATTACTTCTTACTACCATTCTTTGTTGAGTTTAGAGTAAGACAGTCTAGTCTTGTGTTTTGGCTCTTCAGTATTCCTTCTTGATCATAAGTCTACACTGAACTTACCTTCATGGACCCCAGAAGCCAGCTAAAAAATTTCCTATGAATTTCACAAAATACTCTCCAGTGTGTTGAGTCCTGCAGTCCGCTCCTTCTGCCTCTGACATGACAAAGTCACGTGTCAGTTACGAAAAGTGTTCTGCAACTCTCTTTTTTTCCTCTTCCTAGAAAGTAGTACAGTGCTCACAAATGGAAAAATTAAAGAACATAGAAAGTAAACATAAGGAAACAAAATAATTGTCATTTATCACAGCTCAGATATAACTGCTGATAGCATTGGTATATAGCATTCCAGGTTTTTGTATGTGTGTATTCATATATGTATGCTGTGTGTATGTATATATATGTATATATTTTAACAAAAGTACTGTTTCATCTTTCCATGCCACTAGATACATAACCATTTTAATAGCTTCATACTTTTTCATGCCATCTGCTCTTATATTAAGGCTATTTCCATGCTTTTCAAAGTTATTTTAAATGATTCTATACATGTCCTATACATGTGTCCAGGGGAAAGATTTTTTTCACTTTCAAGGCTTTTTGGCACAGTTTAGTATCTGACAGTATGTCTGAAGTCTAACACCAGGTAATGGATGAATGAAAGACTGGCTTAATTTTTGGAGAAAGTGCACAGGGATGTGACTTGAGCCAGGTAGAGAAGGCAAAGTGATCCCAAGACAGGCATCCAGTCCTTGAGAGTACCTTGATATGGTCACTTTACAACTTGAACCTTAGTTCTGAAACTTGGAGGAGATCTGTTTTCTGGAAAGGTCACTTTCATTAGTTGTGTGATCTGAGTGGCCATGTAATTAAGCTGTGATGACGAAATGCTACCATCATTCTGAGAGGACCAGATTTTCAGGGTCGTCATCCTCCCTGGCCCTCCATTGTCTACGTGTCTGTGCCTTACTTTCCTACTGACCGACATAGCATTTTTCTTTTGGATATGTTAATGCACAGATTTTTAAAAGATACGTTGATATATGTTATAATGTTTAGAATATATTACATTTGAAGACATATCATGGTTGAATTGTGTAATACTGAAGCAATAGAATAACTCTATGGTTTTATTTCCAAAGCACTGAAAAGAAAAAAGAAATTATGACCTAATTACATTTAATATTTCAATCACAGCCTTAAATATTATAAATTATACGTGATACACAAGATTAAAAGTCGTATCTATAGAATGTCATTTATATGTCATGTATTATCAGTGTATAAAATTTGTTCATTTACTTTGATCATAATTGAATACATATCCAGCCAGCTCATATACTGTACTTTCCTTCCATTTCCAATGCTGCCTTAGGATAAAGAAAAAGCAGTTATCTGAATGGGCTAAATTGTTGGTTTATTACAGAGCACAGTAAATGTGTGCTGAGAAACACATTCTCTGCTTTCTTCCTTTTTCTCTCTTCTGTGCCGTGCCATAGGTAAGCTGAATGAGGATGAATCGTGGTAAAGTCAGCTACGTTCTTTCCTGGATTCAATATCTCATTGCTGTATCAACAGTGTTAGATAATTGGAGATAGGTATCGCATTGCAGAAATTTATCTTTACCTTTTCCCACCCACCTATTCATGTGATAGAGTCTGTAAGTGGACTTAGCTTTTAGGAGAGACTGATTTCTGTCTCTGTCTCTGTTTCTCTCTCTCTCTCTCTCTCCCTCTCTCCCTCTCTCTCTCCCTACCGCCCTCCATCCCTTTCTCCCCTCACCTACATGTGCACACCTGACTCTGATGGTTATGACACTGTCACCAAGCTTGCCTGGATATAGATGTGAGTATGAGGAAGTTAGGTAGGACCAGCTCTACCTTGGGGTGGCCATATAATTCCTTGCGCAAACTGGGACACTTTGAGAGTGAGAAAGGGTCCTATAAATAACTATGCTGCGATAATAGGTATGAACTGGGATGTAAGGACTACCTAACTGGAACTCAGCCTATTTTGGAGTATTTATTCTTCCATCTGATCACAGTCCTTCCATTCTCCCTACAACTCCCAACATAAGTGGCTTTGAGATCTTTGGGAACCACAACTGTTCAAACAAATCAAAAAACAAAAACAACTGTTGTATTAAAATGGCCAGCTAATTGTATAAACCTGTTACTTCCAAATAGTAAGTAGATATGTAAAAGTTGGAAAACAGAGTACAAAAGGCTGTCACAGGTGATAGCTAAGAATTAATTTCAAGTAAACGAAAGTCAGAGGTGGCTTTTATGAATTAGGTTGCAGCCACTTTTGAGCTGGGAGCCATTCTGTTTGTTTAAAATTATTTTTTATATCTCTGGTCTGTTTTAATGTATATTTGTTTTATCACACCTTTGGAGGGGAAAATTTTTTAACTATTTCTGAGGTTCTAAGGTAAAAGTAACAGTTGCTGTGTATTCTGCCTGTAATGCATCTTAGGTATTCATTCCACAGATACATTTTACAATTCACCATATACTAAACACAGAAGGTACCATATCAGTTAAATCATAGCCCCATAGCAGTGTTCTCAAGTGATTACGTTATTTCCGGAGGTCTAATGTATAAGATCATCAATGCACTGATTTTTTTTCTAATATTTAACTTAGAATAGTCTCTAATTTTACAATATAAAACTAATATACATTTTTTAAAAACTTGTCTTTGTAAGTAATCTTTTAGTTTAGAAAGATACTAAAGTCTTAAAATTCAAGATTGTGTTCATTTGTTCTAACCTTTCTAGTTTATCATGTGTAAGAGATAAATATACATGACATTTTAGGTTATAAATACTTTCTAAGGCACTTGAGCACCATGGTTATAAGTAGTAATGATCATTCTGTGTGTCTTCTTTAATTGGAAGCCTGTATTTAGTATGGCACATTACTACCTTACCTGCAAGGACTCATAATATTAATGACATGGGGTTGTTCGAATAGATACAGCACCCAAAAGGCACATGTGTATAGTCATGTTTTTCAGTCAGAGAGTTGTATCAAATACATTTGGTATGAAAGGGGGTACAGGAGTTTTTGAAGTGATTATTTGGGATTTTCTGTGTTTTGACACAGAATGGGAGAAAAATTACTCTTTCTTATTTCATTTTGGATGTAGAATTTTTATCGCTTTCTAAATGAGCAAATGACATTTAAAACGCATTGACTGAACATTAAGAAAAGTTTATTTATGTTTCAATTTAGAAATTCATCTCTTCCCCTCACCACCATCTGAAACTAAATATGGAAAAAGAAACAAAGACTTAATAAAGAAACTTTGTGTTAAATGACAAGCAAAGCAATGATGAAGGCCCATAATACATCTATGTTTAGGATGCAAAGTAAAAATGATAGGAAGAAAAACAGTATGTTTAAAATTAGCTTAGACATTTTCATATTTGATTAAAAGAATTACTGTTACCACTTAAACTAATCTGACTTTATAAAATCAAGATGATGATTTATCTTAACAATTTTCCTTATAGTGTTTCTTAAATGATATTGTAATATCAGCCACACAACAACCGTGAAACCAAGCTATTCATTCATAATTTGTTTTCTTTTGAGTCTCCTTGTGAACTGGATTTTCTAAATGGTCAAGTTTCTATTATCATATGAAACGCAAAAAGTGAGAAACATATGCAGCTGTGCTGTTTTTTGTTATCTCTGCCAGAAAAGTAAATCAGGTTCCAAATTATATAGATGGACGTATGCTATAAGGTAAGTAGGAGAGCAGAAATAGATTTATTTGCATAAATTGGGCAGTTGCTCAGTTTTATGCTTTAATATCAGAAAAGACAGAGCTAGCATCAAGGAGAAAGCAGACATTCCTTGGAGGCTAAGACTGTCTTTGATCAGGGATGTTCTTATACAAGTCACTGGGTAGAGAGAAGAGAAGGTAAAACATCTAGCATTCTTTTAATGATAACTTTGCATCAGGTGCTTTACACTTAATACTTTGGGATCTGTACAGATGTGTCAGCATTTACAAAGAGCATCCATCTGGTTAATTTGGTGCCAAAAGCTGGTGGCTTGTTTTCCATGGAAAATAAACAATGCAGCTGTGAGTTAGTTTAATACTGCACATTGATTGTATTTGCTAGATAATGTTGTCTGTTACCTAAACTCAATAATAAACTCTTTAATGTTGCCATACTCTTTAATGTTTCTAGGTGTGCACAACCTATTTTAATATTTTGTTTAATGAGATGGGGTCTTGCTATGTGGCCCAGGCTGGACTCAAACTCCAGGGCTCAAGCGATCCTCCTGCCTCAGCCTCCTGAGTAGAATAGGTGAGATTACAGGCACATGCCACCTCACCAGGATCCTCTTTAATTATTACATATCATAGTCTATAAGTGATTTGCAGATCAAGGGACTTCTTTTTATAAATCGTTGTAATTAAGTTTTACCATTTCACACCACATTGTCTATTTAACAAAGAAGTTTAATAAATTTCTAATAACAGTTTCTTGCCCCAGACTGCCTGGAAATTCTTTAATACTTTTTGCTTTGTCAAATAATGTTAGAAATTCTAATCTGTGAATTAATTGTAAAGTGATTTCCAAGGATACGCTCTTTTCTTAAGAAATTCAACTATATAGAATTCAAAGATGTGAGGAAATAAAAAAGAACATAACCTGTAAATCTGTCCATCTCTTTCTTATTATTCACTTTATTTGATATAGGAGATAAATAGCTAAAAATGAAAACAGGATTGAGATATATCACTGCTTTTATCACATTATCTTTGGAAACTAGAAACGTCTTTCTTCTGCATTTAGTAATAATCAGGAAAATGTTTAGCATATTAAAAAGCAGTGTATAGAGCTGGATATGGTGACTCATGCCTGTAATCCCAGCACTTTGGGAGGCCAAGGCAAGTGGATCACTTGAGGTCAAGAGTTTGAGAGCAGCCTAGCCTGTCTCTACTAAAAATTCAGAAATTAGCCCATGGTGACCACGCATGCCTGTTAATCCATCTACTTGAGAGGCTGAGGTAGGAGATTTGCTTGAACCTGGGAGGCGGAGGTTGCAGTGAGCTGAGATCATTCTACTGCATTCCAGCCTGGGTGACAGGGTCAAGATCCTGCCACATAGACACAAAAAAAGTATATAGTAAAAAATACAGTTATTTAAATGTTCAGTCTTAAAGTAGTATGTTCTTTATTGAACTCTTATGTGGAACAGTCTCCCGAAAGTAATCTTTTCTACAGTCACATCCTAAAATAATAAAACAGCTTATCTGAATTCTAGAGAGTACATCATGTTGCCCTACTGAGTTAAAAATGAATTCAGTATTTTTGTTTTTCTTGTTATTGTTTGTCATCATTTTTAATCCACATTAGGATAATTCTAATATTATCCTAATATTAGAATTAGTAATCTGGAGGTAAATGGCATCCTCAGTGAAATAAACTAACTCATCTGTAGTACTGTGGTATAATTTAGAATATAAATTGTTTGTCAAAGTTTGCCTAAAATGTTTACCCACTTCCCATGAATGAATGATTTACTATGAGCATGTTTTATCCTTTTGCTTCCCTATACATCAATTCTAATAATATATATTATTGCTTTAAGTAATTTTCTATAAATATTTGTTATATTGTATGTTAGTCACAATTTCAAATGAAACCATTAGACAACAGCTAAAGTGGATGCATTTTATCACTTATCTGAAGCCAGAATTTTAACTGTGTACAAAAATAGGTGACTGAAACACTTCTTGATGTCTTCAGTGAGTGTGGTATGTTAATACATTTTCTACATCTTTTCTGCTACTAATGGTGGGGCACTCCCACATCCATCCATTTGTTAATTTTGAGTGTTGAAAAGTCTCTATTTCAATCCTTCACACTCTAATGGTGGCCTAGATCCGAGGTGCTCTTAGAGAGAGAAACTCGGTAAGATTTGATAACTAATTGGACAAAAAAGAGATAAGAGAAAATGAGGACACACAGCTGACACTGGATGACATTATTAGGGAAAGGGAACACAGACCAAACAGACCCAAGTTACCGGACCGCCAGAGCTCATCAGGAGCAGCCAGAAAGCAAGCACTCTGTTCTCTGACTTCCAGATTTTGTTCACCACTCGACTTTCCACCCCTTCCTCACATTTCAGTTTCTAAAACATCATAGGATTCAACTGAACTCACGCTCTTCTCTTTGAAGAAAGTATTCATTATGCCAATTGCAGGCTTTTACTAATTGTGCAAAATATAGCCCTTCCCATCTATGCAAACATGATCTTTTCCAAATGGGCATATATTAATTTACCATTTTCAAACAGAGAAGAGAAAGACTATGAATGAATGAAAATTTTAAAAGGCTTAATTGCCGAAATACACAGTCAATGGTAGATTGCGCTACTAAACTTTAGAAAGGATTTGAGAATATCTCAGAGCCAACCACATTAAGAACCAAATGAGCCTGCTGATGGGGAGCTATGTGAAAAGATAGTGTTTCTCTGGAAAGTAAGGTTACTGAAAGTTGAATTCCCTGTAAAAAGAATGGTTTGTCTGACCCATGGTTTGACTAGTGAAGTCACTGGTCTATTCCTTCTATATAATTAAATTTTTGTTAGTTGTTTTAAAAACACAAAAACAGAATGAATCTTTTTTTTGTGGTTTCTCTTTGATGAGTTTCTAAAGGGAATATTTTGAGGTTTTTCTGTTGGTGGGATGAGGGAAAGTAAAACACAGCAACTAGTGTTGTGTGGTGTTTTCCATATTGAATTATATTTTTCTTCTGGGTAAAAAGGTTGAATTTTGCAGAATGATTAAAGGACTGTGCTTTAAGATAATGACTTCAGCGTTACTGAGAAAGGTTACTCCCATATCAGGATATAATTTTATTCGATGACTAATCTGATGTGCAAGTTTATGATCACCCTCTTGTTTGGAGTTTAGAATTACAAATAGAGTTCAGCAATACTACACAGATTTTTGTTCCCAGTGCATTGTGTTTCAAGATAATAGTTGAAAGGTAAGTGTGTAACTTTCAAGGAATCTTCAAGGAGAAGATTCAGGATTCCTTGAAGATTCCTTGAAGGTTACACACTTACTAGAGAGGAAGAATCTTATGGTGGCTGAGCCCTCAGCCTCCAGGGCCAGAATGTGTGGACTCCGAGTCTGGCTTCTCTTCCTGCTAGCTGTTTGACTCTGAGAAAGTTACTTGACTTCTCTATACCTCAGTTTCCTTATCTACAGAACCATAATCATAATGGCAACTACAGCTAGGGTCTTTGAGAAGATAAATGAGTTAGTATGTACAAAGCACAGAGAAAAGTAGTAAATGTTATCTAGGTATTAGTTACTATAACTATTGGATATAAATATTTATATTTTAATTCTGAATTTTTATCAAGAATACAATGCACACCTCTAATCCATCTGCTATATATAGCTTATTTTTCCAAATACCATGTTTGAGACCAAGTACTAATTGATTTTAAAAAAAGGATTAGAACTTTCAGACCATCAAGTTAAAGACGAAATACATGAAAGTACTTAATTATTAGCAAGTATCTGCTTGAGACTTTCCCATTCTTCTTTAAATCACTCACGGTAGGATTTTTTTTCTTCTCTTGGGTCACTTTTTCTGTGTAAGCAAAGCCTTTGAATTGAAGATCTATTGCTAGCACTAGAAAGATCTAGTGAAAAGCTGCGGTGGGGAGAAGGAGCCTAGTGCCCCATGTGCAGGCAGGGAAGTAGTGCCGATTGGTTTGGCTTGTTGATAAAATTTTAGATGCTATATAGGGTTCATTGAGTCTCTGTTTCTGAAGGTGCTTTTTGATTGGTTGGCGACACAAAAGTTAATATGATGAAGTAGCATTTTTCTTTGTGAATCCTGTGATAATTTACGAATTTCATATCATATATAAAAGCGTTTTAATTAACTTTTAGTTGAATAAATCTAGCTTGCTTTATTTCTAATTTGTAAAATTCTCCACAATGGAGAACAAAGAAAGTTTGGCTAGGATTTCAGCTCGGGAAGGTAAAACTTCATCTTGAGTGCTGGGAAGGCAAGGGGATCCCGCAGAATATTATCTGGGTAGACAGATCTGAATAGACGTAACTATGAGTCAAGCTCAGGAAAACCAGACACTAACGCAGCAGACCCAAAGGAAGGAACTGAGTCCATTAGGAACAAAGGTACTTATTTCAAATTGTTTTGAATAATTAATATTGGGGTAACCTCAGCTTAATTTTACAGTAAAAAAAAGATGCATTCATTGTCAAGGTGAACCGATCAAAAATACAGGGTGAAGTGAAAGTCAACTTTTATATTCCTCAAGGCCTACGTTATTCTTTCTTCATTTTGGCCGTTTCACTCTTAAGAGGACAGCAGTAAGAGAAGCTGGAGAGCAGAGAGGCAAAGCAACTGTGTCCGTCACCAGCAATTACGGTCTTATTATCCGTGATATCTTCGTCTTATTAACATGGACAATTGAAATTTGATTTTCCTCAACCAGTTTTATATATTTTTTGAAATATAAAAAATCTTAGTATACCTCACCTACTTTCAGTTGTTGTTCTTTACTGAGTTTAACTGCTCTCAGCATTCTGACAAGCTCCAAAAATAATGACCTGTGTTGTGTTTTGTTAAATGTTCAGTCAGACAGACAGATACAGATGGATGAGTGCTGTGTTGCACAAAGACAAGTCAGCATTATTTAATCAATGTTTGTTTGATCCATGTAAAACGAGTATAAATGTAAGCTGCATCCCATCTGTTTTATCATCCCTGTGAAGCCAGCCTCATTTTTAAAACTTGATTTCTTATGTAATTGCCCCAGAATGACACAGGATGATAAGTTGGGAAGAAATACCATTTGGACTGGTGAGATAAAGGATAGTGATGTGTAGGTGTGTTTCATAAGTTGGGCTTTTTCCTTTTGCAGTGGCATTCTGGATAGTTAAGTAGCATCATGGCTTAGTCATTACCGGCTGTTAATTATCAGCTGAGCTTTGGAATCACACAGACCTGGGTTTAAGGGTAACTGTATGAATCTAGCCATGTGAGCTTAGCCAAATTACTTAAATACCAAGTAGCACCGAGCCTGTCATGAAGAAGGCCCTCTGTAAGAATAACTAATCTTTCTTTACTTCAATTTTCTCACCTGCCAAATGGAAAAAACAATACCTACCTCATAACAATTGTGAAAATTAAGCATAATTCTTCATATAAAGCATAATGACCTAGCACATATTATTGTAATTGTCCTGTTATTTGTTGGTCTTCATCTCATGGGCCACACTTTAAACCAAAGCATATTATCTAACATATGGGGCACACAACTCATGTTTCTATTACTTTTTAAAGTCTTCAATGTAGGTGTGAAATAAGTCCTACAGAAAGATGAAAACGTGGCAGGAGTGGAAATGGACATGAATTAACAGTGTCTTTCAGTTAATAGATGCGATTTCATTATTATAAGTAAATGCATGCCATCTTACACATCTGTGGGTGATCTTAGTGTAAGTAAAACAAGGATATAAGAGGGAGTAATATCTTCTACCAAAAGCACTGTACATATATCAGTGAGCTTAGTAGCTTCTTGGGAATGTTTAAATGATGTGTTGTATGTATCCAATAATGTTCATCAGTACAAAATGGAATACCAGTGGTAGTTATGATTTCATGGTCACATACTTAATCACTAAGCCATATGATAATAGATGTTAAGTATTATAATTTTGGATTCTGTACAATAAAGTTTCCATAATTTGTTCTCTAACTCCCATGTTATACAGAGGAATTACTCTGTGATTTCTCTTTATAAACTTTTCTCAAAAATATTTATTCATCAATTCTATTCATTTGCTTAAATAACACCTGTTGAACCATTTACTGAGCCACGTATAGTATAAATGCAAAGATGAAGAAAGCGGCATAGGTAGGAATTTAGAATTTAGGCTGTAGGTCACAGAGACAGTGGAAGTTATTAAACAGGGAGCTAACCTGTCCAGAGCTATATTTTAGAAAGACAACTTTGGCAGCACTATGAACAGTGGATTGGAATAAGAGAGTAGAGAAGGGATTTCAATCAGACAACAGATACCAATGTTCTGGATGTAGGAAGTAGCAATGAGATTGCAAATTTGAGAGGTTTTTAAGGCAGGCCTTTGCCACTGAGTGGAACTGCTCTGTGTGGACATGGTTCAAGGTTGACTTGAAGTCTTCCATCAGGGCATCTGAATGCTTCAGTACCTTTGGCTCATAGGATGCTTGGCGAGAATTAAATTCTGCAAGGGAGATGAAAAATTTCCCTGGAAGAGCTAACTAGAAAGCCCTTTAATTACATTATTTTTCAGACTCTAAGGTATGGATAATTATTAATATTTTTCTGAATACTGTTCAGTGACTATTTTGTATAGTCACTATTTTGTATAGTCACAGGCTAAGAAAGGAAAACCGTTTAATAATCTTTAGTAAATTTAGAGGCTGAAATCTATACTGCTGAGAATTTTAGAATGTTTGGAGGCTATTCAACACTGCTAACAGACTTGACTCTTTACACCTGTGAGTTTTACTGTTACGCTGAATTCTCTGCCTTTTGACAGAAAGTGTGCATATCTTTAATATTTCGATAGCTGATGGATATGTTTTACTCTCAACTTCTACATACATACATAAGGGCACTGAAAATACCCAACATCAAAAATAACTACTAAACGTTCTTTTAACATAATACAGTATCTTTACTTTAAAAAAAAATTTACCTGGGTATAAACCTGTTTTATCATCATTCTTGAAATCCTGATTTTGATTATTTGAAATTATGTCTGTATAATTAATGAACTTGTGTTTCCATATGTCAATGAAATTATAAATCTTAAAAGGTATCAGTATCCTATGATGAAAGAAAAAGTATTTTGATTCCCATAACGTTTCAGGAAATTTGAGTCCTCTAGAGTTATGTGATCAAACCTGAATTTAGTCTTGAAATAACGATTCTACTTAAATATTTTTAAAAATTACATACTTTATATCTGTGAGATATTTATTTTAGATTGTTGAATAAGTTTGGTTGAACTTCACCATCAAAGAAAGACATAAAATCAGAAAAAGAACTAATATTTATAAAAAGCAAATTATAAGCATCATAACACATAATGATAAATAGAAAAGATATAATCATAAATAGAAAAACAATTTGTACTGAATTACATGTTATTAATTTCAGATGAGTATTAAATTTAACTGACCTCCCTTCTTTACTGTGTGTATTAACTGTTTGAATCGTACAATTTGCCTTGTAATATTGGTTGTTACGGAGAAACAGACAAAACCTTAAGTAGCCATTAAGTTGTGAGCATGTAGGTAAAGAATGAACAGTAAAGCCTGTGTCCATTGAAGCCAGTGAAAGACCAGTCAACTTAAAGACTCAGCTTAGCTCCAGACAGGAAAGAACAGGGAAGAATGATCAATATAAAATAAGGTTTACAGAACCGGAAGGACTATTGAACCAAGATAACTTGTAAACTACAGCAGGAGAGAGGGAAGTAGAAAAGTAAAAAATAAGAACCTGCCTTTGCAATGGTAACGGAACATCTGTATTGATTTCCTTTTTCATTTGAATCAGTGTTGGTGACTATCACTATTTCTGCTACGATTAATCATTTTTTGTTACGCTAGTTATATTAGTGTTCAGCTTCACAGTTAGGATCATCTTGATGAAGTATGGCTTCAGAATTTTCCTTTTAAATCATGTTTATTACTTGTGATAAATGCCTATAATCTGGTGTTTTTCAGTATTGATTTTGTTTGTCTGTGTTGTTTTTCTTTTAAAGTCAATTGACCCTGGCCAGCAGTTCACATGGGAGCATTCAAACTTGGAAGTAAACAAACCAAAGAATAGATATGCGAATGTGATCGCATATGATCATTCCCGGGTTCTCCTATCAGCTATAGAAGGTAAGGAAATGCAGACATTACTGATACCTTTCTTTTTATGGATTTGAGTGTGTGCACTGAGAATACTGTTTTAGTGAAGTTATTAACCATCTATGAAAAGAATTAGAATGGCCATGCCTGGTGGCTCACGCCTGTAATTCCTGCTCTTTGGGAGGCCGAGGCCAGTGGATCTCCTGAGGTCAGGAGTTCGAGACTAGCCTGGCCAACATAGTGAAACCCCGTCTCTACTAAAAACACAAAAATTAGCCAGACATGGTGGTGGTTGCCTGTAATCCCAGCTATTCAGGAGGCTGAGGCAGGAGAATTGCTCGAACCCGGGAAGTGGAGGTTGCAGTGAACCAAGATCACGTCACTGTACTCCAGCCCCAGCCTGGTGACCGAGTGACACTCCATCTCAAAAAAAAAAAAAAAAAAGTAATTAAAATTCAAAGATAGTTTTTTCCTACTTTTTGTTTCTCACACAAATATATTATACATACGCACACAATAGCCGTGACACCATGTGACAGAAATGTGGATCTCTCATTACCTTCTTGCCTTTACCCTAGATTAAAGATTTGATAATGTAGTTGATGTTTAATATGGGAAGCAAATTGAGGTTGCCCATTTTACTGATGGTTGTTGGTTGTTATGAATGGACAGGTGATTGTCAGAAGAGGCCCATAAACTAAATGGTTGTTTGTTTGTAAATAAATCCGGATATCCACTGGGGACTGTGTAAAAGTTCAGAGTTGGTAATGTGGTAATTAATATAAATTAAGCAGATTGGAAATGTCTAATTTGTCTAATTTGTGGACTGGTTGGTAATCTGTCTCTTAGAATTGCAGTAAGGAGTATGTTCCAGAGGGAACAGCTGTTCCTAAAAGATGAGGGTTACTCCTCATATCCATCCAGCTTCATTAAAAATTCACAAAGCGGGTAGTTTCCATTCACCTGTTTCCAGTGATAAATCCCATTCGCATGGCATGTGAAAGCAACTAGAAGCTCACGTTCAACACACAATATTTTATTAGTTTTTCTGGCTATAGTAGCACATTGGATTGAAAAGTCCTTAGAAAATAGTTGAGGAGGCCACTTAAATCTTCCCCTGTGTTTCAGCAGCCAACCTGGGTCACCCGTGTCACATACCAAGTTCACCCTCATTGGTGCCCAGAAGAGTTTTATGGCCTCTTCATACCTGAAGCTTCACTGTTTACATTCTTGAAGATGTGTTATGAAACAAATTATACTAGCTTCAGACCCAATTCTGTTAGGGACTTTACAGTTGAAACATGTTTATCTGTAGTTATTCGAATACCTTTCCCTTTTTTCTGCTTCCGAAATCTCTGATGACCACTGCTTTATTTTGTAAATCTGACCACATCTCCTACCTGCTTCCTCAGTGTCCAAAATTTATTTGAAAGTGAAACTGCTTAAAAGCTTTCTCAGTAAGCACCATAGGCTATTAATACATTTGTTTCCAGTTTTTTGGGAAGAAAAACTATCTTTCAGCATTTGAGCAGTCCTATACCTATGGCCCTCCCTACCTCAATGTGGCATTGTTTCACATAGATATATTTAGTAAAATTCTCATAATAAATCTACTTTGGATGGTGGAAAATACTACAATCCCTTTTTTAGGCACCCAAAGATACTAGGTGTTCAAGAGTTAGCCCCTTTCCACACTGAAAACAATGATTTAAATTTGTTGACATTTTACCAATACTAGATCAGGCATAATAATGTCAAGTGAGTAATTGCTTCTTTTCAAATTCTGTTTAAAAACTGTAATTAATATTTGCGGATGATTACCTTACATTTATATGTTTTCCATTTTAAAGTGTGAAAATAATAGGATTTCTTTTTTTTTGGTCTCAAGTCTCTTAAATCATGCCCATAATAAATAAAAAACTAAACTGAGCCACAAATAGCAGAGAGAAATCTTTTTTCCATTAGCCAAAGCAAGGCAAATTATAGAAATAAATGAACGTAAGTTGAGAATCTATTTGACATGATCTTGCCTGGAGAACTTGTCAGTCTGCCTTTGCTGTATTGTAGCATTGTTTCCACGAAGAATTAGGTCATTCAATAACTACACTTCCCTGTACTTTTGCTCACTTTGTCATTATTTTTCTTAACCTGTTATTTTCCACATCTTAACAGTAAAGTATGGTGAGGGATAAAAAAAATATACCTCCTGGTATATTGATTATGATGGTTAGAAACTATGCACATTTCATTCCTATGCTGGTTTTATAGTGTAAAAGCAGAAGCACTTGAATCACACCCAAACCTGCCTTATTATAGCTCCGTGTTCACAAATATACCCTAAATCTAGAGCTGACCTAAAAACCAAATGCCTTTCAGTGTTGTGTTATGCAAAAGGTTAGAAGTATTTAATTGAAGTTTATGAGCTATAGAGAGCTTTAATCTAAATTACAACCATGAACAGCATTTTATCTTAAACTAAGCCCTAACCAGCAGGTATTCATGAGGGCAGTCAATCATCCTGTATCTTAAACACAGAAGAGAAAACACTGGCAACTGGAACCACAGAGCCACTAATTGAGACTTCTTCTCTAAAGACAGCTTTAATAATATAGGGCCAGCTTTTAGTATATTGAAATATTAAGTGACTTCATGTACAATTTATAAAACGTAATGTGCTTGTTTTGCGTTCCAACCAGTGTTACTAACTTCAGTGGCTTTGGCTTAGAGTTTTAATTTGGGAGTTTTTGTTCTATTCTCTCAGTGGTGCTAGTCACTCCTTAGATTATTTTGCAAAGTGATCTGATAGACATTAGAACAACAACAACAGAAACCAAAGTGGCCACAGTGATTGATATTGTTTTTATATTTGTTTAATAGAGCAAGTGTGTACCCTCCTTCCGCTGAAAATAACGGGGAAAAATTAAAAGAATCAGGAATTGTGTGTGGGCACTAATGTGCTTATTGAACTTTTTGAAAACAGTGACACTTGGTGACATCTTACCAAATCACAGTCATTTTATTTAGGCTAGGAAAAATGCAGAATAAATTCAAAAGAGTCCTAATTACAAAGTGGTTTCAATTGTTTAATTATAGGGTAAGCAGTATCGAAACAGAATTGAATTTTCGAACAATGCAATTACCATTGGCATCCCGTCTATGTTTAAGCAGTTCTTAAGAGAAAATAGTAATTCCTGAAGAAGAGGGCAATAGGATTTATTTTAATGAGTTAAGATAAATATATTCTACCAAAAACTAGCTGGTATGATGTTATGTGCTTATCATCCCAGCTACTCAGGAGGCTGAGGTGGGAGGATTGCTTGAGCCTGGGAGGTGGAGGTTACAGTAAACTGAGATCACTCTACTACACTCTAGCCAAGGTGACAGAGCCAGACCCCATCTGAAAGAAACAATAAATATTTTCAAATAAACACTAAATGGAGGCTAATACTTTAAAGTATGTAAACAGAATATGTTGTATTATGCTTACACTTGTAGAATCCACAGTTGTTCAGAAAGTATATTTTTATTAAAATAAGAAAAGAAAATGGACAAACCAAAAGATGAAGAACAAGGAAATCTGAGCTTGGGTCACTAACTAGCTAGGTCACCTTGACTCTTAGCATTAGTTTTCTCTGCGGTAATCTCTTTCATTTCTGACTTGTAAGAGTTATCTCTATCATTTGTTTTATTTGCTGTATACAGCAGTCTAATGAAGCAGCAGCATAATTATTTTACTAAATATATAGGTATTCACATTTATAGATGAGAAAGCTGAAGCTCAGACAGGATTAGCCCAGAGTCACACAGGATATAAATTATATAACTCTCTAGAATCCAGCTCTTTTGATTTCTGATCTGGGGCTTCATTTGCCCACATCACTAATAATACTTTCCTACTGATGCAGGATGTGAGAGTATCTTAAGTTACTTACTATGGATTGAAAAGCCCAATCTTATCTTTCTGCCTAAAAATCTGTTTTATCTTTTGGCATTAGCCTATGGATAACATAAATAGATTTTAGAACTTCATTTCCTATTTCCTATTTCATTTCCTATTTTATGGCATGGCTAACCTGAGGCAGGGACACCATATGGGGAATCATCAAATCCATCATTCAAATAGATCAGAGTCATAGATTGCAGAACAAACGTCAAGTGGATGTATACCCAATAATAATACAGGTGATCTGCTTACCTCAAATATTGTTTTGTGTATCTTTAATTTCTTATTAGCCAAGGAATATCAATTAGTGGGAGGTTATTTATTATAATGCCTTGTAATTAGCAAAAATTAATTATTGCAGTCCTGGATAAAAAAGAGATGGTTGTTCTAAAGTATAATTAATCTTCATTGCTGCCAGTACTATGTTTTCATTAGTAGGATTATAATTAACATTTTGTTTTAAAAGCCACATTGGCATGGATTTGTAGAAAAGTGTTAGCCAAGTCCAAATATAAAGCAAAATTAAAATGCTATTTTTCAATTCTGCAACAAAGACAAGACATTATAATAGATATGATTATCTGGTCATCGATCACGTGTCGAGCACCACATTATGGAGGCCCAACCCCCAAAGCTAGTAGTCATGCTCTAAATTTACCGATGAGGAAACCAAAGCATTTTAAAAGTCAACAAACTTATGTATGATCCATAACTAATAAGTGACAAAGTTGAAATACTAATATATGTCACTCTTAAGGCAGCTGTTCTTCCCATTAGTCCGCGCAGGCCCAGAGCCGTTTTTGAAGTCCTCATAGCCCTGCCTGTGTACATCAAACCTAATTCAAAAGTGATGCCGTTTTGGCTGGGAAGATTGTCTAAGAATTTTGAAATATACATTTGAAACACTTACGTTAGAAATCTTAGAACTAGAGGTCTTCAGTTGTGTTCTTAGACACCAGTCAGAATGAATTTTTCCAAAGAATAAATGACACAGAAATGATTTTCAGGTTTGTTTCTTTGTTTGTTTAATCTCATTTTTAAAGGTATATGGGGAAGAATACTGAATAAACACACAGAAAACTGAAAACTGAATTTCAGTTTAAACAACAATGTGTCCTTGAGCATTTCACTTAATGCTATTCACAGTAACTCTTTGGGGAAGCTGGATACTTTTGATAATGTCTTGAACATTTTAAACCCCACTTAAAAACAAAGAGCATTTACATACTTTATTTGTACACTAATTTCAGAAAGTTCGTGGATACACAATGTCTTTTCAAGCCCATTCTCCAGTTTAGGAAGAACCTATGACTTGGTGTCTTTAGTCGTTTTCTCATAAAACAAGAAAGTGTAAGATAGTTTCTGCCATCTCCAAAATTCTGAACATTGAGTCTAAATCCTGAGATCAAAAGATAAATGAGCAAATAAATATTAAATCTTAGACAGTATGAGATTAGCTTTTTCAAGGAAAAAAAAAGTGAGCTTATTCTAAATAGGATTATTGGCTACCATGTGACTCTCACCAAAACAGATTTAAATGGTTTTATCCTTGAGAGGGTTAGACGTGATGAAGAATAAACCTAGTATGTAATATACATTCTTTAACACTAGGGCTTATGAATCTGATTTTTTTTAAAAAAGCTTAGTAAAATAGGGATCCATGCCTTAGTCCATTTGTGCTGCTGTAACAAGATACCACAGACTGGGTAATATATAAACAATGGAAATTTATTTCTCATAGTTCTGGAGTCTGGGATGTCTAAGATCAAGGTGGCAGCGGGCTCGCTGTCTGGTGAGGGCCCAGTCTCTCTGCTTCCAAGACCGTGCCTTGTCTTGCTACATTCCCCTGAGGGAAAGAATGATGTGTCCTTATATGGCCAAAAAGATAGAAAAAGGGCAAATTTTATCTTTCAAGCTCTTTTATAAGGATCCTAATCTTACCCATGAGGGCTCTGCCCTGACAACTTGAGCATTTCCTAAGTCCCCACCTCTCAATACTATCACATTGGTGATTAAGTTTAACATATGAATTTGTGAGAACACATTCTGATCAGAGCAGTGTGTTAATTTGTTCTTTTAGAAAGGGTCATATTTTTAAAGTTTCAAAATTTAATATGCTTATTCACTTCATCTCTCTAATAAGTACCTTCTTAGAAGGGCCTCTATGCTACTCAGGAACCTCTTTCCTAAAAAGCATCCTGAGGTCTTCTTGCTTCTGCAGAGCTTGCTTGGACAAGTTGTTGTGCCTTGGCTTCCTTATCTGTATAATGGGATTATTAATAGTCCCTACTTCCTAGATTTACTAGGAGGATTAAATAAATATATGTAAAGCCCCTAGAAGAGCACCTGACACAAAGAAACTGCCTAATAAATATTGGGAATTGTTAAGATTATCATTAGTGCTATGCATTTTATTATTACTATAGATAGGAACTTTTAGCTGCAGATGGAATTTCTTTGGTATATCACCTATGAAAAAATTAATAATATCCAAGTGAGAAAGCTGCATCTATTTGAAGTATTCTGTGATGCAAAAGAAAATGCTGAGGCTTGATAAATGGAAACCGGACCCATAATAGCATTACAAATTTCAACAGTGGGAAGAATCTATTATTTTACATGGAAGTTCAAAATATATCATCTGCTGTTTGATTTGCAAAACAGGAACAATTCAAAAAAATTCCAGCATAAATAATGTAGATGATATTATGATAACTTGATTATTTGTGAGATGGGCAATTTAGCACCTTTAAGGTGAGAAACCTGCTCACTTGGAATCCCTGCCTCTAAGATAAATCCAGTTAAAAATAAATAAAGACATAAAGACAAGAAACTGCTGTTTTTCCTTCTGTAATATTATCCATCATTTGCCACCACACTAGTGCTCTTGTTTCAGTTTCGTCTTAGCCTTTCTTCTGCAGAGTGTTCTGTGGGTAAGTCTATAGCGATTCATTTAAAACAGCTGTCAGCACATGCTATCGTATTCCCCAATTTCACATTGTACCCATGGTGTGAAATATCTTTTTCTTTTCTTTTTTTGGGCAGGGGGCATATCTGGTAACCGGATGTATTTTCAATAAGTAAAAACAAAACCAAAAAATCCTAGGAAAATATGTTAATACAGTCTGTCCAACATCTTCTAATGGAATGTTATAGTGAATATAAATGTTCCATATGAAGTTTAATATCAAAACAATTACAATTATTTAATCCAATAAAGAAGTCCTTTGATAGCTGCTGTGTGCTCTTCCCCATACAACCTCAATAAATATGATCCCCTTTTTGCCCCCTGGATTTCTCTCCCCCTCTTTCCCAGTCACTAGTGAATAGTTTGTTGGCACCTGGTGTTTGTTTTATTTTGCTCTTGAAATTCTGTTTGAGGTACTAAAGGAAAGTTGTTAGAATGTATACCCTATCCCTTAAAAAACTCATTTAAAAAAAATAAATCCCATCCAATTACTGGTTGAGTTCATTTCTCTCATACTGTTCAGAACATCAATCATTGATTTAGGCTGATAGCATGATTTCTTTAGCATTTTCGGTCTTTCTGTTTTCAAGTTAATTGTTTATAACTGTGATGAATTTCATCATTTTATTTCAGGGTATGTTTTCAAAAAATACATAAAAGCATTTTTTTGAGGTGTGGTGAATAGACAAATTTTTTATAGCTTAATTTGTTTTTAATAGAAAGCTAGATAGCACTTAATCTGGGAGACCTGCAGCAGTTTCTCAGGATGCTTGCAGTCTTTCTATATGCTATCTAATTTGAGCTGTGTAAATGGCATCTTTCTCTTACATGTAGCCAAGCAAGTGCTGTTATATCTGTTATTCCCTAGTTCCTACCTTAGACTATACCTGCTGATGTTTCTTACCCAAAAAAGAGAAAAAGCATTTTTAAGGAATGGCTAGCTGTGCTGTTTTTAACTTTACTCTTGTTCTCAGAAAGCTAATCAAATAGTAAAATCACAAAGCTCTGGGAGCGAGTTTATTTTTATCCCTCTTGTCTTTAGCTCACTGGAGTTTGTTTTATGTTTTTTGGGGTTTATTTTTTTTTTAATTTTTAATGTACATCTAATGAATCTACGCTTACTCTAATGAATCTACGCTTCATTACTCTGAGGCTGTAGAGAAACCTATGTCATCTATGGCCCTGTTGTTAGAATATAGATACAGGTAGTAGATTGCTGGGAAATTGTAAAATAATTGCTTTTATCCTGTCTGATAACTTTTTAAAATGTAGAAGCCTGAAAGGAGCCTTCCAGATTTGGAATTACTTTTTATCAGTATTTAAGAATAAGTAAACTTTTTCCATTTGTGTTTATTACATCAATCATAATAATAGCTAAAATCCATATGACATTTTGGAAATTTCAGATGTATTGATTCATTTAATTCTCACAGAGGTGTTGGTTCCAAGACTTTTTAATCATGATATTCATATTAGTGATGAGAAGACTGAGCCTCTGAGTGTTTCCTACATACAGAGCTTCTGTAGCCATGTCTAATGCTTGAGTGTGACTACTTCATTGCTTGATGAACCTCTGTAATAATTTTCCCCTTATTAGTATAAGCTAATTGGACCACAACTCCATGATGTGGCTGAAAAGGTCCACTTCAGTGGCCTAACATCTGCTTTATTTTAAGGCAAGTTGCTGTCTAACCATAAAGCGTGCCCCTCTATCACACGTGATGATAATTCCCCAACTCATGTTGACGATCTTACAGTGTATTCCAAGACATTTCAATCACGCATCTACCTCCCTGTGTCCATTCTCAAAACCCAGACTCCTCAGCACTGTGGGGGTATGGAAAATCAAGTAGAGGAAGACATACATTAATGAGGAGTTGCAGGTTGGGTTCACAATACTCTGAATTTCATCTGTTTCTCCATTAGCTCACTGTGGGGTTGAGCTATGATGCCTACAGAACAAGGCATTTTTTTTTAAATGTATGTGTTTTGTAGCAACATGAAAAGACTGCAGCTATATCAGGGGATACCCTGGCAAATAATAGACTGTGCCTTTGCAATAAATGTTTGCTTTATTTTCTGTGTTGCAAAAAGAATCTTTCATGTCACCAGGTCTGATGCAGCCATGGATGGCTGTCATTGTACAAGTGAAGGGTGAGGGGAAAGGCCTGTGTCCTTTAGAATTAAATCCATTTACTTGGTAAGTTTTATTAGATTTTGTTTTTCTATTTTGTTTCCTAGTTTTGCTGGTGATAGCAAAGTAAACATTTTTGCCACATTGTGAATGTGGCAAAAATTGCATTCTAGGTCTTAACCAGCAATACAATATTGTAATGCTTTCTTGTTTGTGTGTTAGAGTAGAGGCAGGGACATTATTTACCAAATAAAAGGTAGCTTTTGTGCTCTATTGGGAGTTGAGTACCTCTGTCTTATGACAGAGAACAAACTAGTTTACCAAAAAGCAGTTTCTTTTTGACACAGTCCTTACTTCATTAGGGGTTTGTAGAACTTAAAGAAAACAAAAGTACCTGGGATTTGAAGCCAAATTGTGAATTGGAGCAGAGGAAGTTGCTCAGCTGAACATGCATCTCCATCTCTGCAGTGCAGCAGCATCCATTGGAGCCATGGTGGGATTCTGCTTTCCCTCCAAGGCTGCCTTGTAGTTATTCTCACCCCTGAAAGTCCAAGGCAAGCTTCTTTCCATGGACAGACCACCTAGTACCAATGCTTCCTCTTGTTTTTTGCTTATTTTTTGCTCCATCAGTTTCCAATCAAGCTATGAAGTAGCAGCCTCACTGAAAAATCTCATCTGAGAACATCAAAGGTAGAAGCAATAGGAATCTGCTTGAAAGAGCATCAGAGTGCATTCCTACCTAATCTGAGAGACACAAAGCCTCTATTTATCTGAAAATAACTTCACAGTGATTTCCAAGTCCAAGAAGGTTAAGAATAGCACAGAGAGACACCTTATTTTAGAACTCAAAAGGACTCGAGGGAATCAATTTGTCCAGCACGCCTTGTTTAGCAAATAAGCAATTACAGGTCTGGACAAGTTGAGTAGCTGGCCAAAGGTCACAGAGTAAACTACCAGCAGCCCTAGACAGGAGTCCAGGTTTCCTGGTCAGTTTCTTTAAATTCTTACCAAGTGCTTGGTATTGTCCCAAGACTTTAAAATGCACACACAACTTTACCTACAGTGTAATGTAATGCAAAATTGTGAACCTTCCCCTTAGGATTACTTGATTTCACAAATAATTCAAGTACCATTTTGCATCCTGCTTTTTCACTTAATGTCAGGACTTAAGGCTTTATTACAAACCCCTTATCATTAGCAACACCTTTTCAACAAAAGATATCTTTTCAAATCAAATTACCTTCTGACTTTAAAAAATCAAATCCGTGGCAAGTTGGGTGTCCTTTTTCTTCTTGGTGATTTTAAAAAATCCACATGGCCCAATTATTCAAAGTCTATGTCCAGGCTCATTTTTTTCCACTGAAACTGTAAGTAGCAATCAACAGCAAATAAAGTAAGAACCTAAAGCTTGCCTATTTCTGTTCAAATCGCTGTTTGCTATGGCTTGTTGTGCATGAAGGACAACAGAAGCACAGCTCTACCAATCGCCTATCACAGTCTCTGCCGGTTTCACAGGCTTGTGTTTATAGCTCCAGGTTTCGTTAGCCCAAAACACGGAGACCCAGCATAAAGCATCTAAGTAATATTTTTAAAGGCCACAAGAAAGAACAGTCCATTAGCTGGGGAAATACCCTTTAACACAGGAAGGGGGCGTGTTGATGGAATATGATGTTAGAGGGTCTAGCCTTAGGTTTCTCATGTATAAGGTTAGAAGGGTAAACATTTATGATGTCAGAACTACTGACATGACTGTTACTAATTAGAGAATGCACATGAAACAATGCATGAGAAATCATGAAAACCCACTCAGTGTTATAAATGCGACACAGCCACGGACTCCTAGGGAAGAACCAGTCTTAGATGTAAGCTGTTCTGAGACCAACTGAATCCAAGACAGAGTTTCTGCAGCAGGGCCAGTATCTTCTAAGATTTTGCCTATGAGGAACAGAAGGCAAACATCTTTGTCATTTTCCTTTTGTTTTAATAAGTTTTTCCTCAATCCAAAAAGAAAAAAAAAACAGGCAAACAGATAACCCCAAAAAACAAATCAAGCACTGTTATTCTAGTATTGGAGGAAGATCTCCTGGACTCCAAGAACAAAAAGCAATCACCTAATTTATAGCAACTCTACACTCTTTCAGTACTACATTTCTAGTTAAATTTCTATCCTTCATAATCCCAAAGGAATTCAATTAATTCTCACATACTTCTCTTGGATTAGAAGTGCACTGTGATTAATGTTGCATTAGCAGAACCAAATCATTTTTTGGAAAAGGCAGGGAATTGAAAATTAAATAAACAAATATGCACTACTTAGAGAAAGTCACCCCCAAAAAGTGAAAGAATGTTATAGATCCAGCCTTCCAGCAGAAACATCCTAATCAAGAACTACTGAAGAAGCATTTCATGGCAGCAAAACATTTGGAAAGCAGCATATTGTTTATTTTCACAGTGTTGGTTGAAAAGTCTTTCTAAATATGTCACGTTAAAAACCAGTCTCATCTACTTGAAATGGACTGCTGATTAACTTCAGCTTCCAATCTGGGGTTAATATTTTTAGGACAAGCCACCATCCTTTCTAAAAATTTTTCTTCTTCATCTTTCTGCACAGTATGTTATATTGGGCTTTATGAATACAGGACTCATTAGATCTTAGAGCTTCTGGAGAACATAACCATCTCTCACATCTCCACATTGCAGAGGACCTGTGAGAGAGAACTTACCTGAAATGTCTTTTCACCAGAGCGGGTAAAGAGATTTGCCAGAAGGAGGCTTTCATTCCATGTACTACCTTCTAACAAATTAGGTATCAAAATATAAAAGTAGCCTCAGCATTGTTTTCAGGATATAAAGTATTGGCTTAATAATTTGCTGTACCAGGTATTCGATTTTAAAATTTTTCAATCACTTATTTTTCAAAATATTAATTATTTCTTTTTCTTTGAGACACAGTCTTGCCCTGTTGCCCAGGATGAAGTGTGGTGGTACAGTCATGGCTCACTGCAAACTTGATCTCCTGGACTCAAATGATCCTCCCACCTCAGACTCCCAGGTAGCTGGGACTACAGGTGTGCACCACCACATCCAGCCAATTTTTTAGTTTTTGTAGAGACAGGGTCTTTTTGCCATGTTGCCCAGGCTTGTAATGTCCTGTTCTCAAGAAATCTTCCTACCTCAGACTCCCCAAAGTGTTGACATGATAGGCGTGAGCCACCATGCAAGCCCAATTTTTTATTTCTTATTTTTTGTAGAGACAAGATCTCACCATGGTGCTCAGGCTGGCTTAAACTCCTGGGCTCAAGTGAACCTCCTGCCTCAGCCTCTCAAAGTGTTGGGATTACAGGCATGAACCACCACACTTGGACCAAATTCTTAAATTCTTAAAGCATTTAGTGGTAGTATTAATCCCTGGTGCCTAGTAGTCTTCAGGCAACATTTTGGTGTTCTTATCCTGGGAAGTATAACCATTATTGAGTAGCAGCCTATCCCCTCCTTGTAAAAAAAAAAAAAATTTTTATTATTCAAACTTGAACCATATAAAAAAAAAAAAACAGTTCATTACATAATAACTGATTAACATTTACGCAAAGAGGGTGGGTGGGTCTGATTCCCCGTCTTTGGGAATGATTCTCCTGTGCATCTTCTCTGTCCTCAGATGCATCATTCTGACACATTTGTTTTCCTTGATAAGGGGGGAGGTGGCAAAGGGCCTACTTGATGCATTTTCTGAGTCATTTAGCCCAGATTTCTCCATTCTGATTTTTCTTGGAAAAAAGTTTCCTGTATACTGGCAGCTGAGTGAGGCCCTTAGCCAGAATCCTTTTTATCAGTTCTTTAATACGAAATTAAAATTTAGAAAGTGGGTTTTTCCTGTTAGATGGATTCATTCTTGGTTCAGAACCAAATCCTATGGATATGTAAGATGTGTGTACTTCCCCATGTTTGTAACCTGAGAATTTTATTTAAACTGTCATTTGAATCTACAATAATCTGGTGTTGGGGAGGAATAGGATCTTTATCAACAAAGGGCTGCCAAAACCCCAACTGCTTCTTGAGTAGCTGTAATAGATGAATAACGTTACAACCAACTGTGCGTTTCACGTTTTGCTCAAAAGGCTTTTCAGCTAATGCTGGTGATATTCCATACCCATGTGTTCATCTCAGAGTGCAGTAGCTTCCATCTGACTTTCATTACCTTTCTTGAGAGGATCAGCTTTACAACTGGAATCAGAAAAGCAGTCAAAGTCACTGCAAGTGGCAGTCAGTGCAATCTGACAATTTTAGCTTGGAAACATATGTTTCATTATAAAGAAAAAAAATAGTTACCCCATAATTCAAGACTCATATTTCCCAGGGATAGAAGGGATTGTGCCGAAGTTCTAGTGCTAACTCCCATATCATACAGATATTCCTATAATGTACTTGTTCCCACCTAGAGATAGCCAACTCACTACCTTCCAAGGAAATTTACTCATTTTTCGATTCTGGCCATTTGAAAATGGTTTATTGTCTTAGAGATGAAAGCCACGTCTCTGTAGTTATATCCTTCAGAATTTAAAACTTGGAACTCAACAGAGTAAATCTAAACCTCTCTTCTTATTCTCACAGGCAGCTCTCATCCCCAATTCCTATCATTTCCTTTGCTAGGCTATAATATACATTCTTTCCCATATGGAGTAGCTTTGATTCCCTTATTCACTGTGGCTACTCTTCTTGGAAGAAGCTCAAATTTGCCTCTCTCTGTCTTAAAGGCATGTGTTGATGGAAATCTAGGCTTTAAATCACAGTATCTACATTAAATTGTATCTCTGCTACTTATTAAATGTTGGCACTGGGGCAAATTGTTTACTCTTTTTTGTCACTAGGGTAGCAAAGGTGAATAAAAGAGACATGGTAAAAATAGGCAATAAGCAAATTCACCAACAAGTTAATAAATAATTACCACTTGTAATCAATAGTATAAAGGGTTTTCAAGGGAGTTCTGATGTATTAAGGTACTCCAGGGCAGGCCTTCTGGGATGGAGGCTGGGTGTTATGTGATGGGAAGGAGACAGTATATTCTGGGATATGGATTGAGCTAAGGAAGGAAATTAATGTTTTCTAATAACTGAAGCAGGCCAGTGTCTAGAGTTTCAAAGGCAAGGAGGTGAGTGGAGTGAGATGAGTCTGGGAAGTTGCAGAGCTTTGTAAGCAGTGTTCAGAGTTTGGAGTATGAAGGGAAGCCATTGGTGGGTTTGAAGACACTACAGTGTCTGAAATAAATTTCTTAAAATTGATCTCCTGTTAGATAGAGAAAAAACTGGAGAAGACAAAAGAAAAAGTTAGACTTCCAATTAGGAGGCATTTGTCCTAATCCAAGAAGTTTGTGTGCTGCTTAAAACAAATCACGAGTTTTAAATGAGAAGCAATATTTTACAGAGATAAAGATGCAGACAACTAGCCTATGATTAAACCTGACTCCACCAACTTTAGCAGCTTGCTCACTTTTTAAAATTTCTTTGCACCTCAGTTTTCTTCTTTGTACAAGGATAATCATGACAGGACTTACTGCATAGAGTTATTGTGAGAATTAAATGAGTTTACATATGAGTTTCCTGTTAACTAAATCTACAAAGAATGGTTCCCTGTTATGGTGTGTTCCACCCTTGCATTTTCAGACTCGGGCCTTCTTTTATCTAGTTTTTGTCTGGGAGTGGGGAAGCACATGGGTGAGGAATGTTACCAGATTGTTTATTGTTCTTTGCAAACTATTTTTTTTTTTGCCGGTGCAACAGAGAAAACTGATAACCAGCGAGAGAAAAGGCGTTCTATGAACCATCTGTTGTATTTTTTGTTCTTTGTCATACTAAAAAGACCTGAAACTTGTTTGCATACCTTTTTCTTAACATGATGGTTCTAATAGGACACACTTTTAATCTTGATTAAAATTCTACCTGCAATATATTGTGACTCCTCTAGTGTTAGGTGGAACAATGAGCTAGCACTGCCATTGGGTCACGTCCCAGACTGTTTACTCTTGTGATGTGCACACCTGGTTGAATAAGCCCCTTGTTTTCCAGGAATCCCAGGAAGTGACTACGTGAATGCCAACTACATAGATGGCTATAGGAAACAAAATGCCTATATTGCAACACAGGGATCTCTCCCCGAAACATTTGGGGACTTTTGGAGAATGATATGGGAGCAACGGAGTGCCACAGTTGTCATGATGACAAAACTAGAAGAAAGATCAAGGGTAAGCATAAGTATCCACCTCTTTCCATTTAAAAATTTTCCCTCAGAGTCTGTATATTGCATATTTTATTCTGTTCAGAATCTAACCCGTCCCTAAGGCTTAACTTTCTAACAGATACTAACTATGAATGGACATCAACAACTCTAATTAAAGTGTTCTTTAAAACTCTTCTGGGTCTTTTCAAAAAAGAAATTCTCCCCTGTTATGATGTGTGTGGTTGCTAAAGGGGAAAAAAAAAGGATTATTCAGAGGAATAGAAAACTTGGTTAGAGAAAATAAGTATTAGCGTGAACCTCTTTCAGAAACACCATTGAACAGGAACCCACGGGCTTTAAGGAGAATCCCACCAATATGTACTTCCGCTATTGTCAACTTTTTCTTTCTTGTAATCTGCAGTGCAAGACTTAAATTCTGTGAAAGAGGCTCTTAAATTATTTGCATTAGTATAAATTAAGTCAGGGCAGCTGGAAAAATGATGTGGCTGAATACACGGCCGAGAAAACACATAAATGCATAGCGGGCATTTTGCTAGTTTAAACTTCTCCAAAATGAGTAGATTTTAATAATGGAGTCATTGCTTGGTAATGTATAAGAAAAGAGTTTTATTCATCATATGAGTCCAATGTTATGGTACATGGCACATTAGTTAAATGCTGTTGATTTGAAAGACTAGAAAATAATGGGTAAGTGGTATACCATATTCCTGAGTACATGTGTACCTACTGTAGCCATCTGAAGAAAATCAACCTTTAACCTTGAGAATTTAATGAAGGGGGTCTCTGAAACTTCATTGAAGATAGCAGATACTTCCACTGAAGTGTTGAGGACATTCAAGACAGAATTTGAAACTGCAAGTGAAAGGTCTCTTTTACTGTGGTTGTGATAGTTTCAGAAAGGATATTGAAAAGAGAGAAAACCTGATTCCCTATGTATGAGAGTTGAGGTTCTATAAATGTTCTTCTAAGCTCAATGCATGGCAGTTTCTGTACTCCTAGGTGCATACATGAGGGACAATTGAAAAGCTGCCCAAGAGATTTATAAGGGGAAAGCTCAGACATAAAAAAATATTAAAAAGCCACAACTGTAACCTCAAAGGTGGGAAATCAAAAGCAGTATATGTGGTTGGTTTAGCAAACCAAAAAAGCAATTAGATCATTTCAAAACATCTGAATTTTATAGAGATGTTGAAATATTGTCTCAAAAGGAATTAAGATAAAAATGACAGACTCTCAAGACAACTGTCATACTTTACATGCAAACCCCATTCAAAAGATGTAAATGGATCTGTTCTCGATTTGTACTTAAGGTA
Source organism: Sapajus apella (assembly GCF_009761245.1). Taxonomy (NCBI): domain Eukaryota; kingdom Metazoa; phylum Chordata; class Mammalia; order Primates; family Cebidae; genus Sapajus; species Sapajus apella. Next base: position 24,425,039 of record NW_022436964.1, on the reverse strand, counting down.
ACTCCAATATAACAAGCAATTTCTTTGAAAACAACTCTCCTTTCAAGCAATCCTTGGATATAACAGTTAATAACTATAACAATGTCTAACATTACAAGAAACACTACTGTGACCTCCGGTTTACCTGTGAGTACACTGAGGCCCAGAAAAGTACAGAAAGTTTACCTAAGGCCATTCAGCTACCAAAGTCAGGGCTGGGAATTGAAGACAGACACTCTGGCTCCAGAACACACGTGCTGTACCATCAGGCCATACTGCCTGTTGACACTTCTGTGAAGCCGAGACAGCTGAACTATTGTATTATTGCATGCATGTAAATCCGACCTACCGGGTCTGTTCTGCCTAGAGATAACTGCTGGTAACAAGCAGTCATTTGCAAAAGCTGTTTTCAGTAAAACACACATTTTATCTTGACACTGCAGGCCTTCATTAAACTGTGCACAGAAACTTGTTTTGAAATAACCAAATGAATTTCTGCCCCCTTTCTCCCTAATTGCTTCTAATAATAAAGTTAGTTCTAACTGGCCCCACTGCCACTGCACCATCTGATGGTAATGAGCAGTTCTTGGCGGAAGGCACTGTGACTTAAATACCTACAGTTTATCTTTCTGTTGCAGGCTACCTTCCCTCCCAACCCCCCTCAGCCAGAGGAACTTATTTGGAAGTTGCTAAATGAACCTCTGTTTGCTCCCTTCATTAATTACTCTTTGCTCTTGCAGGTTAGCTTTCTCCTTTGTTAAATGGCCTAAGGAGGCCAATTAAAATGCTGTCTCGTCATTTTTATTCTGTAGTGGTTCAGCCTGTACCCAGACTTATGATGACCTGCATAAGCCAATAGGCGGTTGGGGATTCTGAGCCACCACCAATCTGACATTACACAGGAGGCCTCGGCCTCAAGGCCCAAAAGCCCTTTGTTCTCCAGTCTAGCACACTTGGGACTGAATGACCAAGTGTCCTGGTGAGATTTAACACAGCACTGGAGCCTCATATTGTCTCATCTGCTCCTCCGTCTTCCTCCCTCCCATCATTCCCATCTCACTCTTTCCCTATACAGTTGCTTTTACTTAAAGTAGCCAGAAGAAAGGGGAAGCCATTCCTGGATTCCCAAACAAGAGCTTGAATTGGCTTTCACTTTAAAAGCAATGTTATAAATAGGGAGTGAGTTGTTAACGAAATCTATAGCTCCAGACTTTAGGAACGTGGTGGGTTCTGTGGGCTGACCTCTGGACTCAGTGAATTCTCAATTCCTGGCAGCCAGCTTCAAAGCAGACATTTGAACTAGCCTGGCCCTATGAGGGGAAGTGCCGCTAGTCTTCCTCATAAAGGGAGGTGTTCCAGGTAGTTTAAACAGATTACCTCTCTAAGAGCTGAAGCTTGAAATGTCATTATTTATTTTAAGGCTCAGGTTCTTAAAATAATATTTATTCCCCTGGTACATTAAGAAAACATGTGTACGTGTTGTAAACGCTTCTGTGAATTAGAAGTGTGCTAGATGCCACTGACCATAGATTTGCGGCAGGGAAGAGGGGAGAAAAAGAGAAGACAGCTTGATATTATACAAGACTGCATGGGGATACCACCATGAGAGAGCACAGCTGCGGGACAGTTCCAAGTACGGCACTTTGCAGTCAGATGTCTGAGTTCAGATGCCAACTCGAGTCCCTACTAGCTGTGTGACAATGAGCAAGTTTACTTGACTCCTCAGATTCTCATTTTTTCCTTTATTAGATTACATGGAAGGGTAATTATGGGTATCGTCTGAGATAGAGGATGTGGCAAGGTGGCTCGATGAGTCTTAAGCGGTATTGTTCGGTAAAGCAGTTGGGGGTTTATAGTGACAACTTCAGTTTCCCCAAAGGATGGCCTCCAAATAATTCAGTCCTTGTTCTCAAATGAGAAGAGTTTGTTTCTTTGTGGTTGACGATTAATCCCAACCTCTCCAAGTCACTGAACATAGTTAATTCTGCCCACATTTCCCAGTGTGGCACATCCATGCATTTTGGTCAAGAGGAGAGTAGAGCTCAGACCATGAGATTCTTTTCCGCTTGGTTTTCCCCAGGACAGGATCTCCAGAAGGGAGATCAGTCGGGGAACAGACCAAAATAGAACATTCTGGCTGCTACACTGACCATAATACAACATGAAAATCATAAGGGATATAGACAAGGGTTACATGTCGTGATAACTGTCGCTGAAGATACGTTTCCTTATGGTTCAGTTTTACATTCCCTCTCCCCTTTTTTGGTTATTTTATGGTACTAGGGAATTCTCCTGCCTTAGAGCCCATCTCTCTTTTCAAGCTGCCTGTTTTGCCTCAGCCTGGTTCATGCAATTTTGTTTTTCTTTTAAAGACAGATTCTTACTCTGTTGTCCAGGCTGGAATGCAGTGGTGTGATCATAGCCCACTGTAATCTAAAATTTCTGGGCTCAAGCCATCCTGCCTGAACATCTGGGACTACAGGCACACACCACCACCCACAGCTAATTTTTAATTTTTTTGTAGCGACTAGACTGTAACGTTGTTGCCCACGCTGTTCTCAAACTCCTGGCCTGAAGCAGTCCTCCCATCTTGGCCCCCAAAGTGTTTGGATTGCAGGCTTGAGCCAGCACATGCCTGGTCGGTTCACTCTTAAGTTGTCACTCAGATCTAAGGTTTATCAACAGTACTTGTATTAATACATTTGGTGAGTTAGAACAGCTCACTGAGACAAAAGGCTACTGGGTTCCTTAGCAGGTGTTAGAAGTTTCCCTTTCATCTTTTTTGAGAACTGATCATTCTTAGTATTTGCATGGCTAAAGAAACCCTTTTAAGTGTGAAGTATGACTTAGGACTTAAGTTGATTACTTGAAAACATGAGTTCTTTGATTTTCAAATGCCATTACTACCCTTCACATGTGGCCTTTAAACAATCCCAAACTTAACTAAGAAGACTCTTTGCCTGGTGTATACATTCAGCTGTCAACCCTGAAGGAAGTCTATGTTGAGTATTTCATATGAATTTCATTAGGGCATATAAAGAATTTTTTTTAAAAAATGATAGAAACGAGATTTTGAAGGTAAAGCGTGACTGCTGCCTGAAACACACAGATCAGTTGAAAGCTGTTGTAGACTGTCTTGTGTAATATGAAATACTGTTAGTGGGTTTTATTCCACAGTTTCCATCTTTATTGCCAAATCCTCTCAAGTTCTGCGTAGTTCATTGATTCTGTAGCAAGTCATTCTAGTGCCCTAGAATGTGGTTTCTAATTGTTTCCATGTTTCATAACATGCCAGTAAGCACACAGTCGAATTGGTCTGAGCAACCACATGGAAGGAGGAAAAGGTTTGGAAAAAATGAAGCATTTGGAGGGAAAGTAAAATGTATACAGCTGGGATTTCCACTCCAAGGATATTATTTGTGGATGACTGGGGCACATGATTGGCAGCCTTGCCTACAGACTTGGAATCTCCGAGGTGGGATTTGTCTGCTTTTTTAAGTGTACATTAAATTATTATTTAGTGTGTGTTACTTAGTGCACTTTTTTTCCTTTATGTATCTGCTCTTGACTCTCTCCTTCTCTGTCTCCCATCTTGAAGTACAGAACACAGAGGGAATGTATCAGCCTCATGCTTAGAAAGTTCTTGAGTAATCCTGGTTAGTGTTAGAAGTTCAAAGGCATAGTCAGGGTTAGCGTATATCTGACTTTCACTTCACCTCACCAGCCTGCCTTCATTCCTTGCCCGTTGTAGAGACTCATTGCTCACCTTGTCTTGCATGCTTTATGGTGGGGGTTGATTCCCTTAAAGAGCTGTTTGTAACTTCCTTAGTGTTATAGGTGTTGGAGATGGGAAGTGAAATTTTGACACGCATCAAATGGATCATGATTTCTGTTGCAATCCAATGTGGGCTGTGTCAATTTGGAGTGAAAATATAGGGCTAGAGATGAAGAATTCTGTTCTTGGTTTCCAAGCTATCTTAGGTCCCATTTTCTGTTTCCAGATAGGGAATCATACAAACCAGATGATGCCATACGTTAGTAAAGGAGATCAAATGTTTTGTGCATCATGACTTCAGTTGTCTCTTAGGCCAAAGAATGGGAAAATTCCTGCCCTACCAAAATTTTGTGGTTTGTGCTAATGAATGGAGATTAGATGCTGTCAAGGACAAAGGGACTGGGCTGGTGTTAACTTCATTTTGTTAACAATGTAGGGAACTTGACATTTGCCTGGTGGGACACTTCTGACCTAATAACCATTCATTCCTCCTCCTATGTCTTCCCCAGTCCTTGAATGTCACCTTATTAAATTTCCCCTAGCACACAGTGAAGGTGAGATGTAGACACGTACACATTTTGTTTTGTGGCTAAGAGGGCAACTCTGAGCAAAAAGCAGTAGAAAAAGAGATTGTGGTGAAGCATTTTCTTCTTTTCCTGTAAAACAAAGCTTGAGATTCTTTTCAAATTGTGAGATCCTTTTGGTTTAAAATTTGACAGAATCCCACTGAAGATTATAAATGGCAGTGTTATTGTTTTCATTGCTGTTATCGGTTTTGGAAAGCCCAGCCTTGGCCGGTGGCAGACTAATTCTTGGCCCTTCTGGTTTGTCAAGGTTCGGTAAGTTTAATGGAGAGCAAATGCTTTCCAAATGCCAGGTCTGTGTCCTTTTCCAAATGGAACTGGAAGCGCCAAAGGCCTTGAACATTTAATTTCTCAAACTGCAGCCTAAAGCGCTGCCTATCTAGGGCAACAGAAACTGTCTTTTTTTCCTTAAGCAACTTGAGGACCAGCAGCACAAACATTGCCTTTGGAGTCGGCGTGATGTATGGGATTGTTTTTGAAAGTGGTGGATACTTAATGTAAATAGGACACTGGTAACAAAAAGAATGATGCTCGTGTTGGCAATCTAAAGGATGTTTGGGTCCTTATCTAGCAAGTTCCACACTCTTGGTTTTCTCTTTTCAGCAGACACAGTGTCAGATAAAAGAGAAAGAAACCCACCAATTTCTTGCTGTTTGTTAGCTTTCTGGATTATCTACCTTCTTTCCCCACCCCACCTTCTCTACTTAGAAAGGCAGCTGACAGATCCTGGCTCAAAGCATTCCTCTTAAAGCCAATTAGAGTCCTCATGGCCTGAGTAAAGAGCAGGAATGGGAGGAGGAGATGCAGTTTTTCTCCTGATGACTTTGTACAAAGCCTTTCTCATTCTCTGCATTCGTGTCTGTGGTTCTTCTGTGCTGGATTCGGTCTCATTTCTAAGGTTTTCAGAAGTAGGCATTAATCTCTATGTTTACGGTTGTTTAGGGTCCAGTGTTTCGTTATTCTGTGTCCTTTATTAGGAGAATGTCTAGAAAGGACAATATTCCACCACTAAATACCCAGCATGTACTGGTTGTTAAAATATTGAAATGCATTGATATTGGCTGCTACATATAAATTGTCTTTTTACTGTAACACTGAATCATCTAATGATACTGTTTAGAAGAGATGACACTGGAGTCAAAGGCAACTGCTGGGAAGACCAAGGCAGAAGCAGAAGTGGCTATAGGGCTATGTGGGGCATCCAGGTGCTTTTCAGGAGTGTTTAGGGCTGAAGTAGAACCCAACCCATGTGGGAAGAGCTGATACCAAAGTGCTACTTGGAAGTGAGAAAGGGGCACCTCACACAGCTCTGCTCTGGTTAGGACAAAGTGCCAGAAACTTGAGACTTAATGACTTTCAATTTAGTGGGGGGGAAGTCATTGGAAAAGTTGAGGGCAGCTCCCTATGTCAACCTCTGGCAGACACACCAAACAAAATTTATAAAAAAACTTTTAGTAATTATTGGACAGTTTGCAAAGTGTTTGAATGGTTCAATGATCTGGTAAGCAATTTTATGATATGTAATTTGGTTTATTTTGAGAATAATATTTTTCAGCTTTATGGCTGTATATGTGAAAAGCTGTAGTGGTGGTCAAATGCTTTAATATCACTCTCATTTCAAATATTATAGTGCCTCTTTGTCCGCTACTAAGTAGTGGTTAGTAAAGATAGCTTAAAAGCGGGAAATATACAAAACAGACCGACCGCCAGTTGGAAGGAGATATCGCCAAATATTGATTGAGTGCAGAGAACTACACTGTCGTTAAGGGAATCACTGAGAAGATCTCTGTCCTTATTATGGAAATCAAGTATTCAATCTGGTCTTAAAAATTTCCAGAATAGTTATTATAACCTGTAGAAATAAATAGTTCAGCATTTAATATTTCTGTCCACTAAAATTTCTGATACTTATCTAAAACTTTCTTGTTATAGTCTCCTTGGGTATTTACAAAAGGGTACCAACATTTCCTTACTCCTAAAAATAATTTTGACTTGTGTTATCTAATGTTAGCCTGCTTGTCCGTTCCTTACAGAATGCTAATGCTTAAACAACCACTGTGCCCAAACTTACTAGCTGTGAATTTACAGTCACATTTAGCAATAAGTTATAGCACCCCACATATCAGTTATTGCCTATTCTAAGTCCTTCTTTGGCTAAATAATCTTGTCCAAAGCAGACTCTTCAAAGTACCATGTGGCAGATACATTTTGGATTGGCAATACCAGAACCCTTTGTAGGTTTCAGTTTGTTACAGTTGGAATTCTGAGGCCTTGCCGTGTTGCCATGCTCAGTAAGTCTTTATTAAATTGAGATGAGGTGGTTTTGTTTTCAGAAAGTTTTAGACAATTTAAAAATAAGCAAATCTGGACCAGAGTTAATTGACTATAAAGTTGGCCTACCACTCATTGAGTGCCTACAATATGCCGAGCACTCCCAAGATAAGCTGTATCAAAGTAAATATAGCCTAGAACGAGAGGCAGCCTTTCTCCCAAAGCACGTTCAGCAGACCTGCTAGATCAGCTTCTACCAGATACTTGCACTGACACGATTTTTAGAAATGCATTTAAATATGTTTTATTCCATCAGCTTGATTGTGATAGTTTGTCATGAGAAAGGTAAAATAAATTAATTCCATAGCATAAATTTAGCAGTGATCAACCTGTTCTTTTCAGAATTATAGAAAAATGCAAGCTTCACTTAAGGGAAATTACTTAGTGATAATAAAAAGAAATGCCCCCCCAAATTCAGCCAAAAATCTGAACTGTCTCATTCAGTTTTAGCTTCAAATAAAGTTACTAATTTCTAGTTTTTCTAAACTACAGCTGATGTTTCTAAACTACAGCTTGAGTAACAAGTTCTGCTGTTCTTCTTTTCACCTCAGAGTTGAATACATTCTCCTCTCAGAAGAGTTGGGGGTGCAGGTAGATTAAGGGAATTTTTTGGAATCTCAGAACCACCTATTTGAAGAACCAGGAGGCTTAAAAACACCTCCCCTGAGTCAATAAGGCTGATGGGTTGAGGCCAGAATGCCATGGACTGATAGTCAATAATAGCTAGTATTTGTTGAGTGCCTGTTTGTGCTAGTCATCGGGTTAAGTGTTTTAGGTGCACCATATTCAGTCTCCACAATAGCTCTGACATGCTGGAGATACTGTTCCCATTTTACAGATGAGGCGGTGAGGCTTTGGTCCTGGAGACAGAGAAGCAGTTTTCCAGGCATCCAGGGAGACTCTGCCTGACCTGCCTGACTCATAGGTCAGTCCTGAAGGCCGCTTCTGTCTATTCTCAATCGAATAGAAAAAGGCAAAAAGCGGTATTTGTATTCAGTAGCTCCTGCTTTCTAGTTCTTATGTACTCAAAGGGAGCTGCCTTCATTTCTCATCTCACAGTCAGCTCTATGTGTGAAGCCTAACAAGCAGTGACTCTAGAAATACCTTATGAGATTTTCTCTTAGGAAAACCGAGTGGGGGAAGGGCTGTTGTCAAAGGAAAACATTTTAAGAGAGAAAAATGGAGGGAGTTCATTTACACTCGCAAGTTAGATAAGGGTGCAGGAATTTCAGAAAGAAAAATTAGAAATTAGGAAAGTTAAAATATTTCTATTGTTTTCCTTTTCTTTTCCTCACTGCACTTCATACTTGCCCCCAATGCTGAAATCGGAAATCATATTTAGCATGTGGCAAAAGATGAGACTTAAAATAATATTCATCAGTAATCCTAAGCCCTTAAATTCAGCCCTCCAAAATCAGATGAAGGTGTGCAGGCTGCTCAAGGAATGAGGTCAAGAAAGGAAGTGCTGAGGTGCTTCCCCGCAAAGGGAAAAGTGTATTGCTGTCGCAATTCAGATAACCTCAGGGAAAGCTTCTAATCCCAATGCTGAGGCCATGTGTGTGCATTTTCACATACGTTAGGGTATTTATTTTTCATAAGATCCTTTTGAGAAATACTTCCTGAGAGAAAATGGTAATATTTAAATAAACCCGCTTTAACAAATTGCTCCTGATTTTTGCAGTTGGGTTTGAAACGTTTATTTTTCTTTTGGTAAATAATAAGATTAAAGTGCATTATTCAAATTGAGTACAAAAGCAACTTTTTTCTTCTTCTAGCTAGAAATTTTCACAGCATTTACTCCTTATAGTAATGCTTTGTGGTATTTTTCTTCTAAAGGGGTCAGAGTCTAAGCCAATAATAGCTGCAGTTTCAAACTTATTACGAGAAATGTAAGGATTAGGATAATTTTATTTTTTCCTGCTTCTTAGGTATGGAACAGATTTGTAGATGGAGAGTCATTAAATAATGGAGTGATTTTTCCAAAAGTTATGTGGAGGTTGGTTTCTCATTCTTTCCTTCACCTCCTCTTCTTACCTCACTAAAAGGTCTAAGTGTAACCAAGTCCCAGTTCTGAAGTATAATTATATTTAATTTGGTTCAGTGCATTGAACTGACTGCATCTATTGCATTAATGTGCTGTTAACATGCAACATGTTGTTGCATTAATGTGCTGTTTAGGGCACATCATAGTGATATTTGTCCTCAGGGATTTGATTCCTTTATTTTAAATTGAAAGGGTTGCTATCCAGCTGAAACCATTAAATGATGAGTTTGAAGTTCTCTCTTGAATCTTTAACTCAACATATTGTTGACATCTTCTCGAATATGACAATATGAGGCCTCCAAAGTTACTTTTTTGTCCTCTGCTGGGAGACGTCAACTTGACATCTATTTCATGGTTTAAAACAAAGCCTTTGGCATAATTTTTGTGGTTTTTTTCTTTCTCATCTAAATCATGACTGCTTATGTAATTATTGGTTCTGTTCAGATGGTAGCTTCTGCTACATATGTCTGCTGTGACCTGGGTTTAGCCGATGGTGAAAGAATGTATAACGATGGCCATGCCTGGTCACTCTACGTCAGTATTCTCCTTCAAGAATTGTCCTTTCTCTGTGTTGTTATCTCTTTGAGTAAGGACAAATGATAGAAATAACAAACACAGGGGACTGGGCGCAGTGGCTCACGCCTGTAATCCCAGCACTTTGGGAGGCCGAGGTGGGCAGATCATGAGGTCAGGAGACTGAGGCCATCCTGGCTAATGCGGTGAAACCCTGTCTCTGCTAAAAATACAAAAAAATTAGCCGGGTGTGGTAGTGTGCTCTTACAGTCCCAGCTACTTGGGAGGCTGAGACAGGAGAATCGCTTAAACCTGGGAGGCAGAGGTTGCAGTGAGCCAAGATCACGCCACTGCACTGCAGCCTGGCAACAGAGCGAGATTCCATCTCAAAAAAAAAAAAAAAAAAGGAAAAAAATAAGAAACGCAGAAGGCTGTTTTTGTACAACTGTACAACTAGGAAACACACAAAGTACTTTTTTAAATCTTATTAAGACAAAAGTTTTGTCTCATTGTGAACCATATTTGTTTGTTTTCATTAAAAAGGTGATGTTTATGTGGTCTGAAAGTTGAAATCAAGACGTGGGAATCAAACCTTTTGAATTTAATATCTGGCTTACTATATAACTGTAGAGTAAAACGCCTTTCTTTATTGTCTTGTCTAGGAAATTGTGTACAGGATAAAACCTCTCCCTTTCTTAGAAGGTTCAGTAGTTTCATGGAAAGAGCCCAAATCCTCAGAGGAACAGATGCTATCTCTGCGAAAGACAAAATTACAATATTATTCACGGAATGCTGTGAATACTCATATTAAACAAAAAAGCAAATCATTATGTAATAATTCTATTTGCTGGACCAAAAAATTTCTAGTGTCTATAATAATAATGCTTTATTGCTTTCGTTTAAATCCAAAGATTGTGATTTTACGTTCTTTCTTTTTCAAATAGAAAGGTGTATTCCCTTTTGAAAAATACTGCTAGGAGCTTTCTTTACCTAGAGAAATGTATTTCAGTTGGCTTCTCTTAAGAATTACTCCCATTAAAAAGGAATCTGAGATAGAAAGGATAAATATAGTCTGATCTATGACGTTAGTACAAAAATATAGTGCTGTGTTTGTTATTTTTCATTGTACTTTTTAATGTCCCACAGACTCATTCAGTAAATTTGAGGCTTACTACAGACTTGGAATTATCCTTTGTTGTGTGTTAAACTAATTAGGTTGAATACTTTGTATGTATTTTTGTTCCACTCCACATAGAAATTGTAGAGTATTCATCTTGAATGAATTTTAAATTATTTAAACTTTGTAATGTTAGTGTATGACCCTCTGAGACTCTTTTTAAAGAACAGACAGCTCTTTTCCCTGTAGACATTATAGGGTTCATTTGCTTTGGATACAAATAGCATTTATCTTGTGTTTAAAAAAAAGGACATGCTTATGTTGTTTAGTATACGTTGATAGATTTCGCAATTATTTCTACTTTTCTTTAAACAAGCATATTTGGAAGTGGTGATAGCTCGAGATGAAATACCTTGTGCCTTTTAAATCTTGATGAATTAACACTAACTATCTTACCATGTAGTTTAAATGCCAAAGTGTCATCTTCCTGATGCGATTCCTAACGTCTATCCCAGGATAAATTTGTTTTCTTTTCAACCACACTGAAGTTTCAAATCCTTCTCTCTATTTTACCCAGCAACGATCTGCAACTTATTTTTCTCCAGGAAAATTGAATCTGTTACTGTTTAGTATTCCTACCAGTTTGAAAAATGTGGTTTATATTGGCATCAGAGCAGTAATTTACATATATTGGGATAACAAAAATGCATGCCAGAAAAAGATCAACATAAAATGAAATGCAGAAAAGCTGTTTTCCTTCCACAGCAACTCAAAGTAAAGTTAATAGAGAAATGGATGCGCATTTGCCCCGAATGTGTCACTTGTTTCTTGCAGGTGAAGTGTGACCAGTATTGGCCCAGTAGAGGCACTGAAACCCATGGACTGGTTCAAGTAACGCTGCTTGATACCGTGGAGCTGGCCACATATTGTGTTCGAACGTTTGCACTTTACAAGGTTTGCTTTTTATCTTTTTCTCCTCCCTTTCCCCTCTCTATTGTTTAAAGAAAGCTTCTTTTGAGAAATCAAATCTCTTAAGGCTTTACTTAAGTCTTGATCCCAACAGCAACAGTGAAGAATGAAACAAATCTTCCATTATCACTCAGCCATTTTTCTTCTTGTCTGGCGATTTATCAGTAAATATAAAACTCTTGCTCTGAATGAAAGTTTCAGCCAATGAAGAATAGATGAAGAAGAACTAGCTCTTCCTGTAAAATAAATGTGATGGGAGCTCTCCTGGTAGTTAAACCTAAAAAATGTAATGCTTCTCACCTTAGAATTTTGTCTTCCTGAGCAAATATTTGTCACTTACAAATAGCTTGGGATTTCTACCTCCAACGATTGTGTCTTCCCAAAGGATATAGGGTGGGAGAAAGGAATTAAGATAGCACATTTTAGCATTACTTCTTCCCTGTTATTCGTCATTACCACCTGAGGCTGGGAAAACAGAATTTCAGCTGATATTCCTTCTTCACAGAATGGTTCCAGTGAGAAGAGAGAAGTGAGACAATTCCAGTTCACCGCCTGGCCTGATCATGGTGTTCCAGAGCACCCCACACCTTTTCTAGCTTTCTTACGTCGAGTCAAAACCTGCAACCCTCCCGACGCTGGTCCGATGGTTGTGCACTGCAGGTAAGAAGCATGTGTTTCACTTGCAGTCAGGAGGTTTTTGAGGAAACAGAAAGCTAAATGGCTGTTTTTACAACTTGTTGACGTTCGGGGATAGAAACTGCCTTTATAAATAATATAGCTCTCTTTTGGTCAAATGAGGCCTATGCTAACATCAAGGGGTTGGATTTGACATAGGTGCTTATTTCCCCTGGACAGAGTAAACAGCTGTGGCCCATAGCTATTATCTTTTCCCAGTAAAAAGAAACACAGAATTAAGTGTGCACATGGCTATAAATATGTAAAACAAAAAATAATATGTGGCGGAATACTCTTAAAATCCAATTTATATTGTTAAGTTCTTGGGGCTGGACTGATACAACCTTTTTACCATTGATAGGGAAAAATACTGAACAAAAATAATTACTGAACAAAATAATAAAGCATTAGGGAGACTATCTTACTGCTTAAAGATGCCTTCTGTATATTAGTAATATCAAGTCTCATACAACAAATCATTAATTTGATTTTTAAAAATTCATTTACTAGATTATATACAAGATCTATAACTTGGAAGAAGTTATGTACTCTGATGTAATAAGCTTGCGTTTCTCTTGAAATGTATACTTTGTATTTTTTGCTTAAATCTGACTAACATCTACATCACCACTCAGACTGCAATATATAAATGTTTAAAGATTTTTAAAGATTAAACTGATTTCTTCCAGTTGCTTGAGTACCTATTAAGTAACATTTCTAACAGACTGCTCAAGCTATCTGATAAGAGTCTATTTATTACTATGTAAATCTATAGTACATATGACTTCATGATAGTTTTTTATAACCTGAGTAATCCTAATATGAAAAAATGTGCTTCTTGCACAGACAAGTAAAATACAAGTGTGGCAGTATAGGAAAAACACAAGAAAGCATCAGTCCAAAATCACTTCTCTCATGACTTAATACCATAACTTTCTTTCATACCCCATGTTATACTGTAATGTAATATAATAGACCCTAGAAAAGGGGTTAGTTTTTTAGAAGATGGGGTCAACGGATTGATCAGATTAAAAGCAATGAAATTTACCTAGCCAAATTATGCTACAGTGCTCATTATTAAACAATGGACTGGCAAATTCCAAACAGGATAAAGGTACTCTTTTCCAGCAAATGTTTTCCTCGATAAAAACCAGTAATAACATTCCCTTGTATTTATGTAGAGTGTGTCACTAATTTCCCTATGCTTTTGTTTGATGTTCATAACAACAGTATGTTGGGTTAAGAGAATTATGTTGGGTCAAGAGAAGTGAGAGGCTTCAAAGTTTGCTTCAAGTACTGATAACGAAGAAGATGGTGGCACAATAGTCCTCAAGTCTTATCTAGATGTTTGTTTCCCTGTATCCAAGACAGGATCCTTTGAGGACTGACCACGTAGTTGCAGCTTTCTGCATGATTGTAAAACACTAAAAAATATTTTTAATTTGAGCAAGTGATTTTACATCGAAAGAGATTTCTGTTTCTCCTGCCTTTTGGTTTTAATTCAGGTGCTGCTTTGATGAGTCTGTATGCTCTGTTACACACAGTTCTTTGCAGGCCTCAAAGAGCCAGTGCGCCTGATTATATGGTGCCTCTGCTTGGTAAGAGCTGAACTTGATTACAAAAAATCACACATGAAACACATGAAATGTTTTCAGACAGAGTTTGGCCAAAGGGTAGAGAAACAAAATTTGGGTTGGAAGAAGAAATGTCACCCTTATATGCCTGATGGCAAAAATATGGTACACACACACATGTCCCTGCACGCACACACATGTAAGTATATGTTTAAGATAATAGGAACAAAAATTAGAGACACATAATTTGGAAGTTCATTGAAAAACAGCATGATGATTTTTTTCAAATTGCTTTTCAAAATACAGAATCCGTCCTTTCTCAAAATGTTCTTCCCATTTCCGTAAAGTGGAGGCTTTAGAAAACGGAGATAGATCAATAGATCGATAAATCAATCAATAGCTCAATCACAGATCGATAGATCAATAAAGACCTAGTTTTTAAAATGCATTTCACCCTCTGTAGCAAGGTATAGGTTTCATGGTAGATACCATGAGGGATAAAAAGATGTTTGCAAGCTAATAGCAAGCATGAGAGATAAGATAAATGGCTGTAATGCCTCATTTTGAGAAAATATACACACTTGCGTGCATACACTCACATACACACACACACACACACACACACACACCCACATCCATGTTATGTTAAGCCACCTGGACTCACCTCTGAGAAAGACAGGCTACTCAGGAGAAATAAGGAAACAAAGATGAATGTGCTGAGCTAATAGCTTCTGACATTTGGAAGCGCCGTGCCTGAGGCTCTGGAGAAGCGCTTATTGAAACGAACAACGGAAGAGTAGGTATATTGGTGGAAGAAATTTGTTAGCAACTTCAAAACAATGAGGGAAAGAACTGCATAAACTGAGCTCTGTGAAGTAATTACCCATAGGTAATTTTATATGTCGGGTAAGAAATTTTGGCCTTTTTATTTAGGAGGGTCACGTCAACATTGTCAACATGCATATTATGAATCCTTGAGTTGAATACAAGTCAAGTTAAAACTTGACAGTATAATTTTTTGTGACAAAGCAGCAGATTAAAGTCATTCTAAATGACAGTTCCTAGTGTAGCATCCCAAAAATGCTAGTTTAGGAACCATTTCTAAGCAGAAAGAAACTATGCAAAAAGCCACAGTAGCCGTGTTACAAAGGGATCCTGATCACAGTTAACCGTGAAATCACAAAAAAGTCTGGAAATTAAATACTGTATTTTGTGTTGTGATTTCTTTTATTATGTACCAGACTTTTTTTTCTTTTTGTAATAAAGAGGTAGTGACAAAGTAGATCCAAGCCCTCTGCTCGACATGTCCTGTTAGAATGGAGGAGATTTTAAAGAAGTCGGGTAGTAGCCCAAAAATGGTGGGACTGGGGGTACCGTAAGAAAAAGGCAATTATGGTAGTATGAAAATAAGCCATTAAATAAAAGAAATTCTAACAATCAACCACAAGAAAGAATTTTAGGGATAGCCTAGTGCAACAAGAGCAGATAGGACCTCGGAAGGCCAAGGAGGACAGAGTCTACCACACTCCTAAAAGAAAGAAGGCCTGGTTCAACAGGCGAACAAGGAAAGGCCAACTCTAGTTATCCATCAGTTCATATAGCGTGTAGAATCTCAACGTTGAGAGTACGCACACTGGAGAGATAGACTGCTCAAGTCAAACATCAGCTTGTTTACTTACGGGTGCAGGCCTTTGGGCAGATTGTTTAACCTCTGTTTCTTCACTTGTAAAATGGGGTAACACTGTATATAGCAGTGAGGATTTTATAAAAATTAAGTGAAATGACATAAAATAGTTACTTATACAGCACTTGGGATGGTGCATAGCATATAGAAGCATGCAGTAATTTTAAATTATTACTATTCGTTACTGAGTACCTTTTAAAAGCTGTATGTATATTTAGAACTCTCAGAAGAAAAATTCAGCATGAACTTGGATATCATCTGTGTAACCTGAGCCATCCATTTTATTAAATAGCAGATGTTTATAAATATACAAATCATTAATTGAATGAATTTTTCAAATGCACATATTTTCCACTATGGTGATTCCATAAGACTTGTCTCAGTGAGAGAGAACATGTTGGTGCTGTATGTTAGAGAGTCACTTATAATAATACATCTGTTTGTATAAAGACCTGAGAAACCCTTGAACTCTTAAAATGATGCTATGAAAGGAACTTAATGCAGTGGTCTTTGATGCCTTCAAGATGAGGGCTTAACTGCTTATCATTACATTCATGGCCTTTTGTAATCTAGGCTGATCTCACCCTTCGCACCTCATTGTTGACTCCCTGGCCCATCTTCTGATAACTGCACATTCCAAGTATCTTCATCTCTGGCTCTCAGCAAAAGATATTTATCTGGTCTAGAATTTCAACAGTTCCCCTTCTCTACCTGATGATGTTCAACCTTGATACGTAATCCAATTTAAATAGCACTTCCTTTTTGTATTGCAAAGGTTGCAAACTGGCTTCGAATGGTTTTGTTGATATACATGATAATTTTTTGAAAACTCGACCATGAATTTCTGTAAGCTGGAGTGCGCTATCCAGTTTTCCAAACCCTTCCCACTCCCTATTATTTATGCACGGTTATGAAATTACTTCATTAGGTAGACATTTGAATTGTAACTCTGGAGAAACATTTGAAACTTATTCCCCATTCCTCTTCCCACAGGAAGAATTAAATACTTTATTCTCTAAATTCTGATAGAATAGGTTCATACTTTGCCTGTTTAGCGATACGTGTGCAGATCATATGTGCCTTGAGATCTTAGAAGGCATGAGTAATGGCTTATATAGGTTTTTACCCCAGCTCTTACATCTTAGTGGGTACTTAATAATTGCTTGTCCAAGTTTGTTGAATTCCATATGGCATTTTAGTAATTTTTACAAAAATAGTAAGAGAGTTTCAAGGCTGGACTGGTTTTGTTGGTTTGTTTTTTAACCCGAGAGACTATGTTTGTATCCCTTTATATTGGGCTATTTATGAGAGCTTAATTATTTTCAATTGTTTTTGCCTTATAACTATTTCTGAGTTGCTTTTTCTATTACCCTACATTTCTTATTCTTTCACATACCATCTATTCCATGATTACATGTAGATGTAGTTCCCCATTCTGTAGCCATACTAATAGTTCAGGATAGTTGAGCCCTTATTCAACCTCAAATATTCTTTCTTGTCAACTGAAGAGGCCCTTTTGTAAGTGCTTTATATATGTTACTGCTTTTCCCTTCCAATGGTATCTACAAGAAGAAACATTATTCTTCCATTTCACAGAAGAAAAAACAGCAGAGGCCAAGTAAGATCCATTTACTTGCCCGAGCTCATACTACTAGTGGTGGCAAGGGCATTATGTTCCCTGTGGCCCTATAAATCAGGCAGATTCTGCAGACTTTAGGTCCCATGAGAGTTTTTAGCTCCCCCTTCTGCTGTCCCCTTGGGGTCATTTCTCTGGCAAGCCTTCGCTGTTGATCCGGTCAGAATGAGTCACTCCTTCCTTTCTTATTCCATACCATATTGCCATATTCTAGCCTTTCCTTCACTCTTTCTAAATCAAAGGCAATTGCTAGCATGTGAGTCTCTTTGATTCCTTAATCGCTTCAACATAATTATAATAGCAACCAGTCATGGAGCCATTAATGTTTTCCAAGTATTACTGAGCATTCATATGATCCAGAAAATAATATATTTTGCTTGCAAAGAGCATTAAGCACAGTGAGGTAGTAAGTGATTTGTTCAAGGTCATACGGCATATACAATTCATCCTGAATTCAAAGTCCGTGGCCTGTTTATCTGTCATTATATCCAGTTCTTATTCTTCACATTGCAGAGACCACCTAGTCCCTTACACTTAACTCTTTATTATACATGTGTAAAGGTTGTCAAATAGATACTTGCCATTTTCTCTTTATGAAACACACACACACACACACACACACTCACACACACACATCCATATATGTACATATATATGCAGTGCATGAATAGAGACATACAATATTGTTTTTATCTTGTTTATCAAATTCAATTTTGGAGGAGAACTTTCTATTTATTAAACTTAGATTTTCTTAGAGGTCATCCATTACATTTTCCTATATCATCTTAGTCTTTCCCTTAGAAACTAAGGCCATTTTGTTCCCCTTTTGAGCCTTGTTTTTTAGAATAATGTATGGCTTACATTCTAAACCACATATTCTATAAAGTTTATATTCTAGTGCCAAAGGGACATGACAACCGATTTGCTCTAAGTATTTGCATCTGTTAGGAATGAATACATTGGGGAAAAGCTATAATTTCAGTGAATCAGTTATAAAACCTTGACCCATGATACTAAATCTCATGTCACATTAACTTGTTTTAAGACAAAGACTTTTTCTTTATTAGAGAAACATGCTCATTTATGAAAAACATTGGAATGGGGATAGATCACGACTCCTGAATTGATCTTCTAAATGAAACAATCTCAAGGAAAATAAAATAAGCTTCCTGAGTATCACTTAAATCTATCACAATCATAGAATCAAACCACTCTTCAAAACTGGAAGGAATAGGAACTGCATACCAGGTATAGATCAATACTGTCCTAGAAGCATCAACAGACCACCAAAGTGGTCCAGTAAAAATCAGATGCCAGTTTGGGGTTCCAGAAACTCCAAAGTTCCAATCTTCATAATAGTCTTTGATTTTGCCAGTGGAAGCACAACTGGGAAACTATGTAGGCCGTATTCATAGCATAACCGTGTACCCCTAAGCCCAACCCAATATTGATGAAAATGGCCTTTTCAAAGTCAAAAGATTTTGGAAAGCATTGCATAAGAGCATAAAAGCAAAAGACCTTGTGATTCAGAGAAGCTAAGAGTGCTGTGGAAAATTGTTTAATGCATTTTAGCCATTCATCCTAAATTCCATTTTTTATTTCTTCTAATGTTCCATTCAGATGTCTCCAGATCAAAGACCACAAGTATTGCCAAAGCATGTGATAGTTTTGAGATGCTGACAAATGTGAACCATAGACCCATATTTTCCTTAAACCTGGGGTTTATTTTCATATGTAAATTAGGTAATAGGAGATGCTAGCCTTCTGTAGATGAAAGGTGGGATTGTTAAAAATGCCAACATCTCTTGATAAGAATGGGTGGAGGGTCCAAATTATGTCCTTATTTATGGAAACCTTTTAAGGTGAGGAATATTATACCATGTGGAACTCATTATGCCACATTCTTTTTTTATACACCAACTATTCTGTATAAGAAGCAAATGCTTAGTTTATGAAACAACATAGTGATGTGAAACAGGAGACTGGGTCTTCAATGTATTGATGGCATACTCCTATAAGAGAAAAATACCTTACTTCCACTGAATAGTTTAAAGGTAATGGACCCCCCCCTCCAAAAAAAAAAGCCATTAAAAGGAATTGCATAGTGTCCCCAGGTAGGTATAAAGTGTAAAACTCAAAATGGAGAAGTTGAGGTGCTAGGAAGAGCTCTCTGGCGGCCTGATTAAATGGAGAATTTATTTGAAAAGAAGCATAATAGATATAAACACAGTGGAGGAGAGGTGAGGCCAATAGTAGTGCAAAACTAACTTCAAAGTCTGTCAGTCTTAGCTGTCAGGTCTGTATGATAAAGGTTCCTTCAGGAGCAACTGAGAACCTATCACCAATCCTATTCCCATTCCGTGCCTAAGAATAGCAACCAACTCACTTTTGTGTTGTAAGTGACTGTTTACTGAGCATCTCCTCATTATTTACTTGGTTTGATGTGTACAGTAAGAGTGGCATATGTGTACTATTGTTGTCCTCAGTCTCCAGCTAAGGGGATGGAAACTCTGAGAAGTTAAGTGCTTTGCCGAAGAACACGTACTTCACTAGTAAGCTGAGTCTGGAGGAGAACCCCTTTTTAATCTCTGTGTCTACCATACTACCACTTTCCATGTTGCTCAATTTATATCTTACAAATGAGAGTTGAACTGTCCCTAACCTACAAATGAGGTGGCTTCTAGCAGTTAGAGCTGCTCTTAGGACCCAGCAATGCCTGGTAGTGCAAACTCCGCAATTGAAATTGTTCAAGAAACAGAGTTGAAATCTCAGCTGTACTATTTACTGCATCTGTGACCTTGAGCACATTAAATAATCTTTCTAAGACTCAATTTCCTGATCAGTAACATGGGGATATTAGTGGTATTTCTTTCACAGTATTGTTTATAAAGATTAAATAAGAGTTGTGTAAAGTGATAAATTAGCCTGTTACATAGAAAGAAGTCAACAAATGTTTAGTTACTTTTAAAAATTGTTGTTTTACCTCAAAGAGTTATTTGAATTGCTTCTTCATACCAACAAAGAGTACTATTACATTTTCTGAAATGTGAGTTTGCGTTGTAGGTCATTGGTGATTCAGAAGAATAGAAAACACGTGCATGTATACATTACCATAGAAGATGGGTGGCAACTGGAATATTTAACATGGAAAAATGTGTTAACTACTGTTATAATTATTTCATAGCACTAAAATAAATGCTGTGCTTATTAGAACCAATTGTTTCTATAAACAGGCTTTCTCATCTTCAGCAGTTTGGACATTTTAGATCATAGAACTTTTGCTATGAGAGGTGTCCCATACATTGTAGGATATTTAGCAGCATCCCTGGGCTTTGCTCACCAGATGCCAGTAACACGTCCCACCCTCACCCCCCTTCCCCATATTGTTACAATAAAAAAATGTTCTAGGCATAGTCAAACGTCCTTTTGTGGGTAAAATCACCCTAGGTGAAAACCACTGCTTATGGTAATAAAAGTGATTTTTAATTTTGGCGGAATTATCGTTTCCAAATGATAGTCCACCTCAAAGCTTTTAGCTTTTTTTAAAAAAGCTTATTTGAATGGCACTCTTATTTTATAACATTTGGAGAACTTCTTTGTGATACTTACTTTAATTGTAAGCTTTTAAAGTATACACAGAGCTCGGATCATTACTTGAAAAGTCATCTAATAGTGTTTCTTACTTTGGTCACTAACCGTAGAAACCAGACATTTGGCTCCAGGTGTCTCTTGGCACCAGAAAAATAAATAAATAAATCCACCTTCAGGGACAAAGATGTGCCACCATTACTGAATTCAAAAGGACAGGCAATAGGTGTTCAACTCTACTGCCAAAAAGGAGTTCCAAAAATATTTTTTGTACCATGGCAGCATTGCTGCAGTAAATCTTCACCTTCTCATGGTGGCTACTTTTAAGGGCCATGCTCTTTGGAGTTAATAAATGCTAGTCTTTTGTGCTATGATATCAGTCACCTTGCTTCATATTCACAGTTGGTATGACGTCCGGCATTTTGGCAGCCCCAAACAGTAAGCCCCAGGAGTGCCCTCAAGTGGCATATGACTTAGTGACTGTCCCTTTTTCATTGTTCAGTGGAGGCCGAAGAGAACAGATGAGATGAATGGAAGGGAAGTGAGTCACATTGTCAGACCTCCTGCCCAGGTTTGCAGGTTCCTGAAATTCTTTGCCCTTTGATTTTTGGGGGTACAGATTTCTGGGACAGCACCCTTCATTTTTACATCATAAAAATGTACCAAAGCTAAGTTGCTTATCAAATACTTAAATTTTTTTTTATTGTTTTTCTGTACCTTCTTTCAAGGGACATGAGCAGCCTCTCTTTTTCTCTGTCTTCCCGTCTCACCTCCCTCTATACCTCTTCTGCTTCCCTCACCACTTCTCTACATTGCACTTCATCAAGGGAGAGGCAGCAGTTAAGTGTTTCATCAGTGCACGGTATTGCTTGTTGAGTCTGTGGTTTGTCCATCTCTAGTATATTAGAAAAGATGAACCAGATAAAAGCGGGCAGGATTAACTGTGACTCTTCAATTCTGAGGATAAACAGCCACATGCTCAAATTTCTTTTAATAACCTGAAAGGGAGAGGATTATGAGAATTATGATTATTTTGAGAATATTTCCTTTCTCTGTTTTTGTTCGTTTGTTTTGGTGTTGAGCAGCGAATCGTGTTTTAAAATACTATAACAGCCTTTTTGTTTCTGGTATACCTGTGTGCGATAGGTGTTGGCAGAATGGATGGTATGTCTATCAGTTAGCATTACTACCTACAGATACCAACCCAAGACACAGTGGCTTAAAACCACAGTCATCTGTTATTTCTCACAGAACTGTGGGTTTACTTGGGGCAGGACGTGGATGTTCTACTGGTCTCTCCTGAGCTGTTTTTCTCAGTCAGCTTAAAGGGCTAGGAAGGCCAGATGGGGTCTCTCTTTCTTGCCAAGGCCTTTCATCACGGTCCAATGGGCTCAGGGTTCTGAAGACATCAAAGGGGAAGCTACAAGGCTTTTGAGAAAAAGACTTTTACCACATTCCTTGGTTTAAAACAAGTCAGGGGCCATTCCAGATTTAAGGAGTAGGGAAGCAGACTTCACCTTTTCATGGGAAAACAACTAATTTATGACCTCTTTTATTCTACCTGTGAGTGTGACATTGCTGAACCTTACTGACTGGACTGGGAGAACTCTGCTCCCTGTGCTCATCAGCCTGGCTAAATACAATGTGACTTTTCCTCCTCAGGCTGGATGAGAGGAGCAAAGACCCTTAAGCTGACCCCAAAATACAGGGTTTATAAATAGTATATGAAATAGGTAAGTAGGGGAAAAAGTCCATTCCCAAACAATGTATTTTATAAATTCTACCTGATTACTTCTAGTACAGTGTCAGCTTATGGGTAGGAGAAACTTGTACTCTTAACTCTCCTTTCATCCTGACTCAGAAATATTTCCTTTACATCTTCCTGTTATTCCGGATTTATTGGGGCTAGTGGGCCTCTTTTTGAACTCAGAAACAGGGCTGTGATTCATTCACAGTGAATCATAAACCTGAAAGGGGCATTTCCAGCCTCTCAGACCACTTCCCCTCCTGCAGCCTTTGCTTTTTGGTTTTGAATTTTTTTTAATTTCAGAGTGGAGAAAACAAAATTAGGCCAATGAGGTTGACAGCTTTCCCATAGACTTCTGCTGGACTCAAGTCCTCAGACTGCTGGTCTAGTATGTTGTCCAGACCTTAAAATTTTGTTCAAATTAATTTGATTAAAGAATCCCTTAACATTTTCTAGATACATTAGGAAAATAACCAGAAAGCATCCATATAATGAGAGGAGGTGTTCTGTTTGGCACCAAGACGGTTGAAGTAGGTAATTTTGACACATTAGACCCAATTCAGCATCCCATATCTTCAAGCCTATGACTAATGGAAAGAAAGGCTGATGGGTAGCCAGGGAGCACCCTGAATGCACTGGGCACCCATTTGGTCAGTGCAGCTACAGCAGCAGAAAATCATAGAGCGATGCTAAATAAAGATGGGAGAAGATGTCAAAGATAAACTTGCCCTGCCTTGCAGCAGTTCCTGTAGTCATGATGGTGGAAAGCACTTCAGGCCATTCAAAATTACTTTACATGCTGTCTTGGCAGGCCCTACCCTGGTTCACAGTGGCTGCCTGGTGTATCTGCCGCTCCCGTTGGAGTGCTAGCCTGACTGTGCCGTGGCTGTAGCAAGAGCCTTTTAGTGTCAGTATGCCTGGGAGGCCCATCATCTACAGTTTCCTCCACTCAGGCTCCAGCCAACTGCAGCAGATGCTATTGTTACCTCTTCTATTGAATAAAGTAGGAAGCAAAGAGAGAAAGAAATTTGTCAATATTGTTTTTCTGCTGGAACCGAAATAAAAACTGTGTGTGGTACATTGTCCAATGGTAACCCGTGTGCCAAATCTCCATTTTGTGTAACATGCTTATATAAGACTCTGCTTCTGTATTTCTTAACGTAATGTAAATGACCTTCTTGATTCCACTGTAGAGGTGCCACAATTATAGCCATTCAGATCTCTCAATTTGGATTTGTGCTGTTTACTTCTTGCAGTCGCACACCCTTTGCTTCTGACCATGCCATCTGCTGGAATCATTTATATTTCTTTCACACGCTCAGAGTGTTTGTTATATGCCTAAATTTAGCTGTGTAAAACTCTGAAATCTTTTATATAAATAAACAAATGTTTAGCAAGTATTTTTAAACCTTTTGCCTTGATAACTAGCATTAATAAGGTGCATTTGCGTCTCTAACGTAAGTACAGCTGAGAGAGTTTCTTGTTACAGAAATGTATGAAGTGACACCAAAATCAGAAAGAAGAGAATCCCTTTTGAAATAAAAGCCTGCATATGTAAGCAGTCTCTGTGCTGAAGACAAAGTAAATGATGATAAATTGAGCTAACAAAAAGATCCTTTTTGGATACAAAACATAACTGGGGGTGAGGGGTGTCTTTAAACTCTACTAAGTCGCTGGACTTCCCACGTTATCCCATCAAACTTTTGAGCCCCAATATGACATTGATGAGCCTGCAGAGTCTGACCGATCTCTTTCTCACGGCTCTATTCTCATCACCTAGTTAAGAGCAATGTGAATGTCCTTCACAGGACTGGATGAGAAGAGAAAAATGCCTAAATACAACCCAAACTGAGGGTGTTTTGATCAATCTATAAAATAGGTAAAAGAGGAGGAAAAAAGGCCTTTTAATTGTTTTTCAAAATGGCCACCTGATTTTTTTTTTTTCAGTTGCATTTTAGGTTTGATGGTACATGTGAAAAACATGTAAGATTGTTGCATAGGTACACACATGGCAGTGTGATTTGCTGCCTTCCTCCCAATCACCTATATCTGGCATTTCTCCCCATGTTATCCCTCCCCAACTCCACACCCCCTGGTGTTCCTCCCCCTATTTCCCCCCCGCCCACAGACCCCAGTGTGTGATGCTACCCTCCCTGTGTTCATGTGTTCTCGTTGTTCAACACCTGCCTGTGAATGAGAACATGTGGTGTTTGATTTTCTGTTCTTATGTCAGTTTGCTGAGAATGATGGTTTCCAGGTTCATCCATGTCCCTACAAAGGACACGAACTTATCATTTTTTATGGCTGCATAGTATTCCATGGTGTATATGTGCCATATTTTCCCTGTCCAGTCTATCATTGATGGGCATTTGGGTTGGTTCCAAGTCTTTGCTATTGTAAACAGTGCTACAATGAACATTCATGTGCATGTGTCCTTATAATAGAACGATTTATAGTCCTTTGGATATATACCCATTAATGGGATTGCTGGGTCAAATGGCATTTCTATTCCTAGATCCTTGAGGAATCTCCACACTGTCTTCCACAATGGTTGAACTAATTTACACTCCCACCAACAGTGTAAAAGTGTTCCTGTTTCTCCACATCCTCTCCAGCATCTGTTGTCTCCAGATTTTTTAATGATCACCATTCTAACTGGCATGAGATGGTATCTCAATGTAGTTTTGATTTGCATTTCTCTAATGATCAGTGATGATGAGCATTTTTTTATATGTTTGTTGGCCTCATATATGTCTTCTTTTGTAAAGTGTCTGTTCATATCCTTCCCCCACTTTTGAATGGGTTTCTTTGTTTTTTTTCTTGTAAATCTGTTTTAGTTCTTTGTAGATTCTGGGTATCAGCCCTTTGTCAGATGGGTAGACTGCAAAAATTTTTTCCCATTCTGTTGGTTGCCGATTCACTCTAATGACTGTTTCTTTTGCTGTGCAGAAGCTGTGGAGTTTGATTAGGTCTCATTTGTCTATTTTGGCTTTTGTTGCCAGTGCTTTTGGTGTTTTAGTCATGAAGTCCTTGCCTGTGCCTATGTCCTGAATGGTTTTGCCTAGATTTTCTTCTAGGCTTTTTATGGTGTTAGGTCTTATGTTTAAGTCTTTAATCCATCTGGAGTTAATTTTAGTGTGAAGTGTCACGAAGGGGTCCAGTTTTTGCTTTGTGCACATGGCTAGCCAGTTTTCCCAACACAATTTATTAAACAAGGAATCCTTTCCCCATTACTTGTTTTTGTCAGGTTTGTCAAAGATCAGATGGTTGTAGATGTGTGGTGTTGCCTCCGAGGCCTCTGTTCTGTTCCATTGGTCTATGCCTCTGTTTTGGTACCAGTACCATGCTGTTTTGATTACTGTAGCCTTGTAGTATAGTTTGAAATCAGGTAGTGTGATACCTCCTGCTTTGTTCTTTTTGCTTAGAATTGACTTGGCTATGTGGGCTCTCTTTTGGTTCCATATGAAGTTTTAGGTGGTTTTTTCCAGTTCTGTGAAGAAGGTCATTGGTAGCTTGATGGGGATAGCATTGAATCTGTAAATTACTTTGGGCAGTATGGCCATTTTTACGATGTTGATTCTTCCTCACCATGAGAATGGAATATTTCTCCATCTGTTTGTGTCCTCTCTTATTTCCTTGAGCACTGGCTTGTAGTTCTCCTTGAAGAGGTCCTTTACATCCTTTGTTATTTGTATTCTTAGGTATTTTATTCTCTTTGTGGCAATTGTGAATGCAGTTCGTTCTTGATTTGGCTCTCTTTAAGTCTCTTATTGGTGTATAAGGATGCTTGTGATTTTTGCACATTGATTTTGTATCCTGAGAGTTTGCTGAAGTTGCTTATCAATTTCAGGAGATTTTGGGCTGAGACAATGGGGCCTTCTAAATATACAATCATGTCATCTGCAAATAGAGACAATTTGACTTCCTCCTTTCCTGCTTGAATACCTGTTACTTCTTTTTCTTGCCTGATTGCTCTGGCTAGAACTTCCAATACTATATTGAATAGGAGTGGTGAGAGAGGGCATCCTTGTCTAGTGCCAGATTTCAAAGGGAATGCTTCCAGTTTTTGCCCATTCAGTAAAAATATAGAATGCTTCATGAATTTGCCTGTCATCCTTGCGCAGGGGCCGTGCTAACCTTCTGTGTGTCATTCCAGTTTTAGTATATGTGCTGCCAAAACAAGCACGGCCACCTGGTTTTTTGTTGTTGTTGCCATTTTCACCTCACTGATTTGCCTTTTCCTCTTGGATCTATAGCTACCCCTAGATGTGTATGTAAGAGTGAACCAGAGTGCCTTTTTCTGTCTGTAATTTTTCACTTCACTGCAGTAAGGCTCCTCTTTGTCACTGAAGCAGAGCTTATATTGAGATTTGACTGATGTGTTGCCTAAATACAGATTATTTGAAGATGCTGGGTTATTTTAAAATTACACTGTCCTCCAAGCTCAGAGTGAATATCATAAATGAATATAGAAGATAAATGTATATAAGATGCAACTTCAGTTGGTCACAATTGTAAGCCTCCAAATTTTATCAAGAGCTAGGGTTGTTGGATTTTCATGTGAACAAAGACCCTGGATGGTCTCCAGATATAAGCTGGGTTTTACACATGCTCTAAAACACTGGTAAAAATAAAGTACTTCCTAAAGCAGTAGGCAATTGCATATACAGTAGGCAATTTTAAAATGTAAACTGATAAATGAAGCTCCTGTATCTTTAAATCTTCATTTTAAGTGTGTCCTAATAAAAAAAAATCTGAATTCCATGACTTTCACTGGATATTTGGGTTTCAGGATTTAAAAAATGATCATTGTAGAACTGTAGAAAAATAAGAGATATTGGACTAGCCTAAAACTGTATGAACTTCTGCAGGTCACTGACTTAAGTTATATTTCTGTAGGAAAGTAGAGAACATTCTGGTCATTTGCCAATGGCATCATCTTCTCAGAGGAACACTGGATAAAATCTGGTAGATTAAGTGCTTGTTTATTTTGATGATGATCATGATGATGATGATTGGTTTTCTGGAATTCATAATAAAAAATTTTCTCTGTTTCTTTGAAGAAACAGCTTCAGTCCAAATTTTGGCTTATAGATGGTCAGTCATTCTTCACATCTTAAGCTCTCACTTTGTCAACCTGAACCCAACTCCAGTTCTAATCAGGTGGGCACAGTCTTTCTCAGTCTGGACTCATGCTCACGACTTAGATTTGAAAAACCATAACCAATCATGTTACAAACCACAGAAATCCTTTACAATCTATGGTTAGTATTTCATCCCTCTTCTGTGTGCCTGAAAATGATTGACCTGGTTTCAGACTATTTCTCTGAGGTACTATAGTCTGAAATCCATTTGCTATCTTGGTTCAATTAAACACAAACTTATTGTGGGTACGATAGTAACGTGTGCAATAGTAAAGCTACAAGCATAGCAAACCATTTCCAGAATTCAGTAAGGAGCTCTGTGAATGTATTCCAGTTGTAAGAGATTGGTATGTATGCCTTTGTTGTTATGTTTATATTTTCTGAAGGCTTTGGAAAAAATATGTTTTTTTATATCAGACATAATTCTGCATGTAAGTCATTTTTAGAGTGAAGCTTTGTGGCCTAAATAATGTACAAAGGTACAAATTCTTAATATGGTCTTCCTATCTCTTGCTGAATTCTCTGCCTGCATTTCTACATGGGCAATCTTATCAAGTCACACAGTTCTCTGCTAAAGCTTCACCATATCACAGTTTGGCTGTGGCCTAAGAAACTTAAGTTCAGTCCTAGCTATTGGAAAGAAGGTGAATGGGCCTGAACAAGATCCTCTTTGTTACTTCTGCCCTGTGGAGGACTTTACATTTAGGAACTGCTTTACCTTAAGGGGGAACAAAGGAGGCTCTTTTTTCAGTTTTTTTTTTTTTTTTAGTTTGGTCATTTTCAAACATACCCCAAAGTGGAGAGAATGTATAATGAACCCCCAAGCACGAATCACATAGCTTCAATTATCAATATTCCAGGCAGTGTTTGTTAAATGGCAATTCATTTTCTATTTTTCAAAGAAACTCATTACATAACTGCCATTCAACATTTGAGATTTTAATAGCCTGGGCAGCCTTATCTAAGGTAAATATTCAATTTCCATGGGCAGAGGTAGTGTAAAGGGTATTCATTACTGCTTTCTTGGCTCTAGGTTGAGTGCTCCTAGACTATGTATTCTGTGCTGTTAGAATCTGACTTTCTAAATCTGAAGTCTTACAGCATGAAGTTTCAAAATGATTCCAGACTATTGAAACCACCTCCCACTTTGGAGAACTTGTACCCCAAATTGTCGGTAGCAACTATTTGGCTTGCAGTCTTTTAAAATTTTTACTCAGCACTTTCACTTTTTTTTGGTTTTTTTTTTTGAGATGGAGTCTTGCTCTGTCACCCAGGCTGGAGTGTAATGGCGTGGTCTTGGCTCACTGCAACCTCCACCTCCCAGGTTCAAGCGATTCTCCTGCCTCAGCCTCCCGAGTAGCTGGGATTGCAGGTACCTGCCACCATGTCCAGCTAATTTTTTGTATTTTCAGTAGAGGTGGGGTTTCACCATGTTAGCCAGGCTGGTCTTGAACTCCTGACTTTGTGATCCTTCCACCTCAGCTTGTCAGAGTGCTGGGATTACAGGCATGAGCCACCACGCAGGCCAGCACTTTTAATTAGGCTCAGTTCATCAAAGGTCCCACCACTCCCCTGTTATTTGATATCCTGTTTCACTTTCCTCTCCTTTTTTTAACCTATGAAAGGAGAGCTAGATTGAAAATGTTCTGCTACTTCATTGAGAAGAAAGAAAAAAAAAGCAGTTTTACAAATCTGTGTGTTGACCATTTAATCTGACCCATTCATAATTGGCATACATAATTCCCACCTATTCTGGATTATTAAGAAGTATGAGAAAATCTACAGAAACAGAAAAAAGGTTTGAACATAAGAATGAAAATCACTCAGAAAATTTGGGAAACCTCATCAATACATTTGTATACTGAATCATGGATTATTAATTGATGCAAGGGGGTGAATTGCTGTAGTCAAATAAGTATGGATAAAAATAAGTTACACTGGTTTCTTTACAGCAGGGTTTTTCAACCTTATGCATTCGGAGACTTCAAGAGGAAATTTATAGAACTCTTTTTGCCCCTCTTGGAATTTCTCTAAGGACTCCAGGAAGTGCTGTCATAAAAGAAATATTGCATAGCCTGGATAGTTTGGCTTACAGTAATAAAACAGGATGATGAACTACTAAGTGTAATTGGCTAAAGAATTAGCAGCATTCAATTAAATTTATATATAAATATCACCAGAAAATATTTATTACAGCTGCACTGTGCAAAACTCTGAGTTATACAGTATAGAGATGAAACAGTATAGTATCTCCTTCAGAAAACTTAGATCATCATATATGAAGAGATCTAAAGCAAGACCATTCAGAAGAAACCTTGATCTGTATGTTCACTTAAGACTTGGTCATTTAGAGAAAATCTCAAGTGAAGCAAAGAACCCTAAAATTGATATATATAGTTGACACTAACTTCAAATGCATAACTGTATATTAGATTCACTAGTTTTTAAAATTTGGGACTAAGAAATCATCTTTGAGTATGATCAATGATTAGCAGATTTAGTGTTTTTAATATCGACAGCAAACAGTATTTTGTTTCTAAAGTTAAGCATCCTAAGTTTAGAATCCGTCTAGATTTTTATAAATATTTTCCCATTTGCCCGCAGTTGTGTCACCCTTACCTAATTCAATGGTACTTTATTGGTGGTGACGGGCCACAAATTACTTTTACATCAGTCTTTCCAAAGTAGTTAACTTGATTTTTACAGAAACAGCTCATTTATTTTGTAACTACATCTCGTCATTTTATTTACATTACTTAAATAAAATGACTGATTGTTTTTGGAATAAACATGGTGACACCACAAACATCCTGGTGGCACAGACATCTTGGAAAGTAGCCTAACATTGAGCTGACCTAGTGCAGGGAGCAACGGGAGGCGCTTTTAGGAGGAAAAGGAAATTTTGAGTTAAACTGGTTAAATGGAAGTCAGATAAGACCATTTTGGTAGCCGTATACCTATGGAAAGAAACCAATGATGGAACAAACAGTAAGTGGTACTTGAGATAAGGGGAGGAAAACAGAACTTTGATACAAGCAAAGCAATGCAACTGAAGTCAGAGATTTTATTTTAGTCTCTGTTCCTGAGTCTCTCCACCTGTAAAATACAAGGGAATGGCCTGATGGGTGGCTCTTAAAATCTTAAAACTTTAGCAAGCGCCAGAATCACCTAGGGTCTTTTTAAAATTCAAATAGCTCACACCTATAATCCCAGGTGGCTCAGGCCTGTAATCCCAGCATGTTGGGAGGCTGTGATGGGTGGATCACAAGGTCAGAAGTTCAAGACCAGCCTGGCCAATATGGAGAAACCCTGTCTCTACTAAAACTACAAAAATTAACTGGGCATGGTGGTGCGTGCCTGTAAGGCACTCAGGTGCCTGAAGCAGGAGACTTGCTTGAACCTGGGAGGTGGAAGTTGCAGTGAGCTGAGATCGCATCACTGCATTCCAGCCTGGGCAACAAGGGGAGACTCAGTCTCAATAATAATAATAAAGTAATAAACAAAATTCAAATTGCTTGGCCCCACCCCTAGAGTTTCTGATTCTCTAGATTGGGGTGGGGCCTGAAAAACTGCATTTCTAACAAATTTGCACATGATACTGATGCTGTTGGTCATGGCGGTACACTTTGAGAACCACTAGATTTCTAAGATCCCTGCCGAATCTAAAATCTGATTCAATCGTATGTTACATTTTATTTTCCTGAGAGGATTTAAACCAGAAAATAATGTATTAGTTTCATAACATCTATTCGTGTAAGTCTAATAAACTATGCAAGTTTATAAGCTATGCATCAATAGAAAGGTTGCAGATCTACTCTGCGATTAGGCCAACTGAATAAAATATTCAATTCTAGGTCATTAATTCATAGAAAAAAAGAGAGTAATGAAATTAACATTAAGAAGCTATTATTTAAAATGCTTTTTGCTCACAGTATCATAGCAAACTTAGGAAATGGGTTTACATTTTACAGGTGAGAAAACAGAGACTCAGGAAGGATAAATAAATGACTTATTTAAGACACAACCTGCATGTGGAAGAGCCAGAGTGTCTCTAAATTCCCTAAAAGTTTTGTTTGCCAAGGTGGTTCTTTCATAAAATGAGCACATCACATCAAAGACCAGTTGCTCTGTCATGCTTACTTGAAAACAAAATAGTCAGTTTCATGAACTCAGTCAGGACTTTAATTATGTTTAAACTATTTGAATCAGTAAGAAGTGACGCTTCAAGGAAAAAAAAAAGTAGGCGGGGGGTGGATTTTAAAGTGTAACAAGTCTTTAATTCCATGAGCAAAATCTGAATTTCTTCCCCAGACTGTAACTTTCAACCATTCGAGATCTGTGGTTAGAGACAGTGTCTATGAGGTCACATTGAATCCTCCTCCCTTAAAACTATGCCAAGCATGAAACAGACACTAAATAAAGTGAACATTAGAGTAGAAGTGTCACAGTCCAAAACAATGCCAGGAGCCACACCATGCAAGAATCTAAAGGGTATAATGATCTATATGTATAGATTAAAAAACAAGGGAGTTAGTAGAATTACTCTTAAAGACCAAGAAGTAATGGTTTCCTTTGTTACTTAGGGGAAAGAGGGAGGGACCAAAAGTAGGCTATTGACCAGACTTTGTGAGTACCAAACCCTGTAGGATACTTACATTCATTGTGACAGGGTTGGTAAATGTTGAGTCTGGGGCTTGCATTCTAATTAGCATTATGTCTCGTATTAATGGAAATGTATGCTGCATCCCTGAGAATTATCAGGGCTAATAAGCATCCCATTTCCAATGTCTTCTTCCCTATATGAGGTAGATTAAGTCTGCAAAGAGAAGCATTTAGTGGAAAAGGGATGCACCATATAGCGTCCCTAGTATTAAGAAAAAATTTCATTTTCCTTGAATGGGTTCCTTACTAAGGAGCAGTTTGTTCATCCCTAATCACCACATTCTCTCCATTTCCAAAACAGACACAGAACCAATAAAAGGAACTATTGCTTGTCTCAAATGCAGTATATTTGCTGCTTATATGGTCTTTGATGAATTCGGCCCTCGGTTTATCCCTCTTCAGGGGGTTCCAGTCCAGTAAGGAAGGCAGCTTGGGGTCTCCAAATTGGCCTAGACTCCATGAGTGCGGCTGCCAAGGCATTTGATAGAATGAATATTGCCAAGCTGTTCCTGCATCTCTTGGGGAGCTGCTAAAATGAGGCACTGTCTTACAAACAGAGGGAATAGCTTTAACTTCAAAGAATTTGTATTCATTTTCTGGTAAAGTCAGGAAAAGCAGCTCATCCACAGCAGTGACTGGAGAGTGAGGAAAAGAGTTGGTGTGTCCCCAGAAACTCTGCCCTTCAAAGAAGGATTGTTGGCATTGCAAAATGATCCCACAGCGTGCTGGATTCCTCATGACTTTGTCAGTTATGGAAGACATCTCGGGTTCTTTGTAGCATATAGCTTATGGAAAATAGATATCCATGAGTTAATCTATCAGCAGATTAAATACCCTACCAGTAACTTAAATATAGTAATTTTATAAGTTTCTTTAATAAAAGAGTAGATTTTCAGATGCTGCCACTCATCATCTATATATTTTAGTGCTTTTGAGTATTTCTATATAATTATATTTATTACTGTAAACTATAAGTGCTGTAATTTCGTTTGACCTATGTTGCAGTTGGATACATTATTTGATCAGAGCTCTCAATGAATCATTTTATGCACACATATTTAGTTAATTGGTCCCCCCAAACCCCCGCCTGTGTTTATATGTAATATAGTCTATAAGGGAAAGGAAATCAGCCTATGTGCCCCTGAGTCTGGTAGAAGAGCAATTAAGTTCTATCAGAACAAACAGCTGTCAATAATGAGGTCTGAATTAAAATTACTACCAAAGAAAGAAATCTAGACATCTGCAGGAAATGTGAAAATATTTTTATAACCTAATAGCTGAGATCTGGACAGGGGTATCACTGAGTTTTCCCAGCTGTACCTGCAATGTATTTTGAAATATTCCCAGACTGAAAGAACACTGGAATTCATTGCATGAAGTAGATTGCATTTAAAAAGATGATGTTGGCAGCCTTTGAACAGTGTGTATTTTGATTTCATGTAATCAGCATGAAAATTTTCTATTTCAAACTATTTTGCTGTGCCCCTTGGCCATAAAATGAAGCTTAAAAATAGTTCTGTTATCTTTGTTTTGTATCTTTCCAATCAGGGTTCTATTGCTTGGATATTTTTGTTTCTGTCTTTGGAAAAATACTTTTAGGTCTTATTACATGATATCTGATTTCCTCGCATTTGGGGTTGTTTCTTGCAAAGCAAATTTCACAAGGTGGGCTTCAGGCATCAATTACAACATAATTCCATATATTTTCAGGTATCTGAAGATAGTAAAGTATTTGGTCTTTAAAAAAAAAGAAAAAACTTTACATATTTGAAAGCAGCCCTTTGCAGTCCCTCCTTTCCATTCATCTTTACATTGCTGAGGACAAAATATCCATATGAATGAGAGATTACGAACATTTATGTATATGTAAATATACACATATGTACATTATTATGAGTGTTTCTATGCATCTTTTTTACTTTTACGTATAAAAACATTAGGAATGTTTTTGTATCCTCATTACCCAAAGTGTGGCCCGTGGACCAGCGGTAGCAGCATCACTTTAGAACTTGCTGGAAATGCACAGTCTTTGGGGCCACCCCAGACTTACTGAATAAGAACCTCTGGGACAGAGTCTAGGACTCTGTGCTTTCACATTCCCTAGCAGCATGTTCAGACTACTCGAACATATAATACGTTTATTCTATGTATCTATTGCCATGCAGGGGTACACTGCACGGCAATTGATACATAGAAGAGGAATCTCTCATTTTGCATCCATGGAGTTCAATGATTGAATATGAACTTTCAGCTCTTTGGTGTCACAGTCTTCTGACTCTTTCCCGTTTTCTAGTATTATTCTACATGCGAGGCAAACCCTATCCTCTCTGCTGTCATCCTGAAACATGACCAACAGGTTATTCTAAATATACTTAATACTCGTTTTTATTTATTAGTTATTATGTACACATACCACAGTAACTAAAAGTCAATCATAGACCAAAATAGTCTAAAAGAGATAGAGCTGACATAAAGGTAACTAGTTGATACATAACCAGGTAGGTTAGTCTGAAGAAAAGAGGTTTATTTGGCCTAAAATGGCTTCTTGCAGGCTGTACAGAAGCACGATGCTTCTGGTGAGGGCCCCAGGAAGTTTGGTGGAAGGCAAAGTGGGAGCCAGCCACATGGCAAAAGAGGGAGCAATAGAGAGATGGGAGAGGTGCCACCTTCTTTTTAAATAATCAGGTTTCCTGTAAACTCAATACCTCTCATTACCACAGGGAGGACACCAAGCCATTCATGAAGGATCCGCCTCTCATGCTCCAAACACTTCCCACCAGGCCCAACTCCCAACATTGACGATCATATTTCAGCAGGAGATTTCCAGGGTACACATATCCAAATTATATCACCAGGTACACAAAGATCTATTTTGACAGTGCTTTTAAAACCATTTTTTTATTTTTCAGTAGTGGAATAGAGTGGGCGAGCTAATGTTTCATAAATAAAAGACAATTACAGGAACAGCATTTCTCTCTTGGACCAATATTCTTATAGCTTAAATTGATAGAATTGTGAACCTTGGGTTCATCTGGGGAGCTCCAAGGAAATCTGTCATCTGTTCACACTGAAATCCCACTGGTGGGAGTGAGAATCTGGGGGAAGGGGAAATGTGGAATCAAGTCTTAGCTCCCTAGTGACAGCCACGTGCTCTTGATGAAATTATTAAGCCTGTAAATACATGCAACTACTTGAGTCAAACCAACGAACAAAAAAAACCTTATATTTTAACAGTACCTGTATTCAAGGAGATCAAAGGCCCAGATGCTCAAAATTCATTAGAAAGTAAAGTTCAATGATTCGTAGAGAAAGGAAAAAGAAAATTCTTTGTCTTGAAGCAGATTAGAAGAAAATTCAGTTATGTGGATAGCAATTTATAACTGAAAATTAGAAACCTTTCTATAATTTTTTTTGTATTGGTGTTATTTCATGAAATTTTCATTCATCTTTTAGGATTACTGTTACCAGTCATGGTACATAGTTATTTCAGTGGATGAATGTATTACATAACATTTTTCTGCTTATTTTGCTATTATTTTACTGCATTTGTTTGAGAAGGTGAATCCCATTTTACGTTTTGCACTGAGTGATTCCAGCACCTTATCATTACAATAGCAAGGTTATGAAAAAGTGAAAAAAAGAATAAGGAGTACTTAGCAATGATCCTAAACTTCTAAGTTTTGGTGAAATCTAAATAAGGTATTAAATTTTTCAATTTACTATTTAATTTTTTAAAAAGGCATATTTTAAAAATACGATCACTTGAACCCGGGAGGCGTAGGTTGCAGTGGGCCAAGATCGCGCTACCTGCACTCCATTCTGTCAACAGAGCAAGACTCCATCTCAAAAAAAAAAAAAAAGAACGTTGAGTAGGCACAAAGGTTAGAAGAGGCAATAGGCAGTACTGGCCAGGTGCAGTGGCTCATGCTTGTAATCCTACCACTTTGGGAGGTTGAGGTGGGCAAATCAGCTGAAGTCAGGAGTTCGAGACCAGCCTTGCCAAAATGGTTAAACCCCATCTCTACTAAAAATAAAGAAAATTGGCCAGATGTGGTGGCGTGTGCCTCCCAGCTACTCAGGAGGCTGAGGCAGGAGAATCACTTGAACCCAGGAAGTGGAAGTGAGTCCAGATCGCATTGCTGCACTCCAGCCTCCTAAGCGACACAATAAGACTCCCTCTCAAAAAAAAAAAAAAAAAGGCATACTGAATCATAATTCAGAAACCCATGAGTTTAAGAAGCGAGATCAGAAGCCAACAGGCCTCTGTAAAACCAACACAAAGGCCCGCTGGAGGTTGGTAGGGTGAAGCAAACAAACAATCAAAGCAGGCCCCTTTTTAAGGCAGTAGGTAAATTGATTATATTGAGAGTGAGATTCTTGCTGCCTAATAGAAGCCTGCAGGAGTCAAACAAAACAAGGAACCATGCATTTAGGGCCTTCCAAACGATTGGACTATTTATGTTTAAATAAAGATAATAGCATTTTAAAAAAGCAAAACCGAAAAACTCCGTGCATTTGTGTACATACTAAAATCTTGTCTGTGTGGGAAAATGATGATATGCCTTAGAAAATAATCAAAGTGTGCTGAACTTCGAACACCCTCCACGTACCTTTCAGTGGCTCGTCTCTTTGAATTTTGCTTAACCGAATCAGGGGAAATAGCATTTGTATTGCTAATGACAAGCCTGCTGTGTGGACCGAGCAGCTTGCACACATTGTATGTAGTCCCTGTGATTGTAACTTCCTTAGTCTTGAGCAGCATACAACCCACGCAGCTTTACTTGGAGGGCCTGGGAAATGGTTGTCTCCTCTTTCAAAAAGTGGGCAATTTTGTATCATTCTAAATAGAATTTAGAATATGGACCGAACTGATATGGTTTGCAAGGAAAAGCTCTGTGTGAATGACATAGTTCTCTAAACTTCATTCGATTGACCTCTATTCAGATTCAAGTTAACTACCAATTATCAGAGCCAGCTGAGTCTGCTCTATCCATGCCTAATAGCCTGTTCTATCCATCTGTAAAATGAGACCTGCTGCGGCATATTCAGGTGTTCTTTATGCGAACATATTAGCCTTGTAATTTATCATGAAAATCCCATTTTAAGAATAATAGGGAATGTGTTCAGCAGATAATGTTGGGACAAAGCCAAGATCAAGCAGAAGTCTCTGGAAGATTTTAGTTTGAGTCTTCATGTTTGAAAAAAAATAATAATAAGATTAGGCCCATGTGGATTTTTTTTTTTTTGAGATGGAATTTTGGTTTTTTAAGAAATTGCTTTTTCACCCGGCATGAAAAAATAAAATGCCCAAGGGGATGTAATCTGATAGCTCATCCCTGACCTCTCAGTATTATATACAAGGTTCTTTATCAGGCAGTTGGGGAACTTTGTGCTTAGTCTCTGCCCCTTCTCTGTTGATGAAATGTGAAGTTCCTTTGATCCTCAGAAGACACCACCCAAGTGTACCTCATTTTACCTTTCTAGAGTGATCATGGCTCTGGGTCATCTCCCTAACACTAGATTTCTTTTTTAAGTCTTTGCCAAGCATTCTCCTACGATAACTTCTGTATCCCCTTACTTTCTGAAATCCACTCCTTCAAAGCCAGCACCAGATGGCAGGATTAAGTCTGGGCTGCAAGGAGCTGCCAGCATCACCCAGTCTTCTAAGAATCCATCACTGAGCAAGGCAGTACTCCTAAGCTAGAGTTAATTAAGTTCCATATTTTCTCTCTGCATCTTTGGAGCCTCAACTCTCTATGGAACTTTAATTATGATATTTATTATAGTAACTTTTTACCCATTGCTTTATATTTCTTTTTAATTCCATTATTATGTTATCTTTAAAAAAAAAATACACTTCAATGGGAGTGAAGGTTCATCTCTGTACTGCCACCATCGCCAGTTCTTCTCAGAAGTATCGTTCTGATTTGTGTATCTTTTCAGATCATGTTCTGTGCATTAACATGTGTACAAATAGAGATATATAATCTAGAATGGACTTTTTAAAAAATGTAAGTGTATTTTATATATGTATATGGTGTTCTGCAATATGTTTAAGTAGGCTTAACAATGTCTTAGAAACTTTTTTGGAGGGGATCAATACAGGGATTCAACCTATTCTTTTTAACTGCCACAGTGCATCCATAATATTGATATACCATGGTTTGTTCAAGTATTTCCCTAGCCTTAATGATTGTTTTACCAAGTTGATTTGCTATGTCAACAAGCTACAATAAAATCTATTTCTCCTCTCTTTGTGCATATGTGTACATAGACCTCCATGCTAGATTTCTAGAACTGGAGGTGCTGTGTCAATGAGTCAATTAGCATTTAAAATGTTAATGAACATTGCAAAACTGCTCCTTGAAACAACTATAAAAACTATATTTTAATTATTATAGGCATATAGTGTATATTGAATAGCATGGATAAATTTGACTGCATTTCCATGACAATTTGTTGAAAATTTTTTTTAATTTCAATTTTGTAATATATAAATTTTAATTAGACAGGTGAATATTTTTGTCAAAGAAACTAATGTAAGTTTTCTGGTTATCGTAGGTAAAAGAGATACTAAGAGAAACTAAACTATCTGTGGGTCTGTTTTTTGTAGAGAACCCCAATATTGTAGAGATGCCCAATATCTGCATATAAAGTTAAATGTTGATATTTAGCAAAGAGAGTTTCAAAATGGCATCCTCATCAGAGTCACATCACAGTTTTATTAGAACAGTCACCTAATTAATCTTATAAACCTGAGTCATAAAATGCAACCTATGCCCATTGAAGTCAAATACTTGTAGTTCCTAAATACCATTCTGATAGGTGAAGCATAATATCCAATCCAATTATGAGCTGACATAGGTACAAAATGCTCACAATGATTTCTTTTAGTCCGTATTTTACTGTCTTTGCACCCAACTAAATGATCTGTGAAATCTCCTAATTCTGTTGTCTTTCTTTGTCAGATGAGTGAAGTACCAGTAAAGGGTCAGCATCATAACTCCACCACATTAATCAAAGCAGCCAACTTTTAAACACATCTCCAGAATGACTTTAGCATAAAACAGTCCCCGTATGCCTCTTAATTTTTTCTTTTTGCACATTACTACTGTATCACATCACGGGACATTAAGCAAGTTTTAACTCATGGGACTAACTCAATCATGTTTTTAGAAATTGAAAACAAATGTTGTAACTGGATGAATGATAATATTGAAGTAATAACAATTTCCTAGTAGGCATACTTGTTTTAATGGATTGCATAGTCTTTTAGCTTGTAAACACGGGAATGTCTATCAGTCACTGGATTTTTTTTTTAAACACTAAAGTTTAGCAATAATTTGGTTTGCTGCAGAAGTCAAAACAAATACAGAGTTTATTTGTGTTCTGATTCTCATTAGTGGAATCGTTTTCCTCACTGAAAAATAGCTTAAAAAGTTGATTTGACTTTAGGGATAACAGATACCAGTGTAATGCTAGACTCGATTTAAAAGTGCTGTTTTCTTTTTGCTGGAATTTTCTGTAACATAATAAATGTACCATATTGTGCTGGCCTCAGCCTGAAGCACAGGGTTATGCACTCCTTTTTTTTTAAAGATATTTAGAAAAATCTGTCTCCGTGCTTGGCAACTACTCTGACAGAAAACAGATAAAAATAAGGGTGGTTTATCAGTTTTGCTGTTCTTATCATGTTTCAAGTTGAAGGCTGTTGAAATGATGAAAAACAAACAGCACTAAATAGGGTTCTGTCATTATCACTGCAACGGGGAGCTGAGTTTTTCAGGATCAAAGAAAAATGCATTTGCTTTTAGAACTACAATCCTTCATTTTGAGAGGTGCACTGCACTCAGATACCTGATGGGTGAAAAAAAAAGTAAATTGGAGAAGGAAACAAAATAAATAAATGCTGCTCTGGGAACTTAGAAATTCAAACAAAAGTAGGCTGGCACACTTTTAAAAGCTCTGAATTTTCAACATTCAGTTTCTTAAGAAAAAAAAATAGTGCCTGAGGTTTGTTATTTCTGAGCAACTGGAGTGAAGCAGAAGCAGG
This sequence comes from Sapajus apella, assembly GCF_009761245.1. Classification (NCBI taxonomy): domain Eukaryota; kingdom Metazoa; phylum Chordata; class Mammalia; order Primates; family Cebidae; genus Sapajus; species Sapajus apella. The sequence goes on along the minus strand of NW_022436964.1, from coordinate 24,384,964 downwards.
TTGTTTGCATCTCATAAAATTATAAGGACTCCTTTATCATTGTAAACATGTATCACAGGAATTTTCCCATGCTAGGGGGTTTGGGGAATGTTTCCATATGCGTTATTGATCAGGGAGAAGGCTTAATATCTTTAAACTTTTTTTTTTTTTATTTTTATCACTGGAGTTGAGCACCTTCAGTTTCCCTGGCGTGGAAATTGCCAAACAAACAGAGACAACAAAGCTGTTGTCTATTCCCTGGAGGACAGTATCAACTGGCATAAGGATAATAACCAGAGACCAAAACAAAAGTAAGGCAGGTTCTGAAAAAAAAAAAAGTTATACATTGTCAAGAATCCAGGGAGGAATAAATCAAAAGGAAATGTTGACCTAGGATGCAGCGGTTGAGGTGAATCTTGAAGGAAGGTACATGTCTGCAGGTGAGGAGGAGGTAGAAGGTCCAGCGTAGCAAACGTCCAGAGGTGGGAAAGCATAAAACATGTTTAATTTGACTAGTGCTGAGGGACAGTCAAGTATCTTACAATAAAAATATTACCTGAGGGCCCTGCTGTTTTAATATTGAGACTAGTGCCGAAGGCAAATCTAGATGACATTTTTGAACCTCCAAGTTTGTTAGAGAAACAACCGTCAATTACTAGGGGCAAAAATTACTATTAAAAGACCAGAAACCAAATGGGCCTATGACTTTTTCAAAGTAAAAAGAAAAACCATGATGCAGTATATTTCATGTATGAAGAGATAATATTGGAGCCCAACAATCCGGCACAAAACCAAGTTTTTGGTCATATATAAAGGAAAAAAAGAAAACCCATAAAGGATTTCCCAGATATATAAGGCATCAGAAATAATAGTATCCATGCATATGTTGTATAAAGCATTATTGAGAGACCTATTCCAGCCCACCAATAGGTGAATCCAAATAAACTCAAGAATAGATGAGCCATGTCAGAAGGCTAACCTGTGAAACATACAAGGCAGGATTATTCTAAGTAAATGCTGTTGATGTGGTTAATTTTAATAAAAATGATATAAGCAGTCCTTAAAAGGGAAAATAACTATGTGGAGCAAGCCCTTTTTTTTTCCTTCACTGCCTTCCAGCTGATGGCTTTCCATTAGTTATAGAAATGTGCTATTGTTTATTCTAGCACTTTTTTTAGGGTATCTTTTCAAAAGCTTTTCCATCCTCTTTATTTACCAGTTACTTGACCTTTAGGTATTGTGTTGGTCTCCTTGGGCTGCCATAACAAACTATGGGAAACTGAATGGCTTAAACAACGGAAATTTATTTTCTCACCATTCAAGAGGCTAGAAGTCCAAGATCAGGGTGCTGGCAGAGTTGGTTTCAGGAGAGGCCTTTCTTCCTGGCTTTAGATGACTACGTTCTCACTGTGCCCTCACATGGCCTTTCCTCTGTGTATGCATACAGAAAAAAATCTGATGTCTTTTCCTCTTCTTACAAGGACACCAATCCTATCTGATTAGGGCTCCCACCATTTAGCCTTAATTACCTCCCTAAAGGCCCTGTGTCCAATACAGTTACAGTGGGGGTTAGCATTTCAACATACGAATTTTGAGAAGAAAGACACAAGTCAGCCCATAACAGATTTCAGTGTCGATGTCACTTCCTTAAAGATGCTCTGCCAGCATCCTGCACATTTGCCTGACAGCACTGCTTCAGATTTGTAATTAGATGTTTTTTCATGTGATTATTTAATGTCAGATTCCCCCACTAAACTGCAAGCTCCAACAGGAAAGGATCATGTTTGTTTTGCTAATTCCTTCTTTGATGTCTCAGCACATGGTAGACACCCAGTAAATGTCTGGAATAGTAGGTGACAGAGTCTTATGAAAATACAACAAATGTGGATACAAGAATAGAGAAAGGAACACTTTTCTGTTTGTCCCTGGGTGGTGGGACTGTCATATATGCTGGTAAATGTGTAGAGACATACTCTCTGGGGAGAAGAAAAGTAGTAGTTGCTGATTTCTTTGGTGTAAATATTCCCATGGATGATTTTAAGCTACAAACATGAGGTCACTAGAGAGATGTGACCAGTAACACGTCATTAGTGTACTCCCTGCTTATCCCTAGGGGATACGTTCCAAGATCCCCAATGGATGCCTGAATTCCCAGAGAGTACCCCGTGACATGTTTCTGTTTGTGTCTTTCACCCAAAATTTAATGCCTTTTTCATCTTAACTAAGTGCTTATCACATACTGTGGCGGTGACGTTTGCAGCTTGAGGTGCAACAGCAGAATAATCATGAATTTCTTTTTCCTTCTTCACAATTTTACATATAAAGATTGATTCTTACCATAGATCTTAGCAACCTCAGCATACGATTTCTTTTTCTTTTCTTATTGAGAACTTCTACTTTTCCACTTAAAGAAAGAACTTTACAGCTGCTTTTTGGCATATCCAAATTGCCAGGATCACTGCTCTTGCACTTTGGGGCCATTAAGTAACTTGAAGTTACCTGAAGACAAACACTACAATGCCATGGCAGTCCGTCTGATAACCAAGATGGCTGCTGAGTCACTAACAGGCAGGCAGCCTGTACACGATGGATACACTGGACAAAGGGATGCTTCGCATCGTGGGCTGGATAGAGAGGGAAGGCATGAGATTTCACCACACTATTCAGAAAGGCATATCACTGAAAAGTTCATTTATTTCTGGAATTTTCCATTTAATATTTTCAGACTGTGGTTAACCATAAGTAACTTGAGATTGCAGAAAAGTCGAAACCACAGATGAAAGGAGACTACTGTATATGATGTTTTCACCTCAAGAGCATACAATAATTTGAAACAATTAAAGAACGATGAGTTTTGAATATCACCTTTATTTTTAATATATTTATTTCAGCAAATAATCCCTGAAAATGTAAAGATTGGCTTTTGCAAGCTCTAGCACACCACTGATGGATAATTGAAGAAAATGGTAAAGGTTGGATCCAGAGCACTTTATAATTTATTATTGTGCAGGGCAAGGGGCAAAAACAGACTGAGATGATTTTTCAATTTTAAACCCAAGTGTCAAGGAGAGCCTGAGAGTGGGAGGAGAAGATATGAAAGAAGAAGATGCTGATTAAGCTTAGAATCTTTTTTGTTGTACTTGAAGACAGTTTGAAATACCAGTCTCCACTTGTGCTGAAAAAGAGAGCCGTCACTTTAGGAATCCTTTGGAGACTACTATTGAGAGAAAGGACAGAACTTTGGGGGCATGATCCACATTTTGGGGACTGATAGAGATATGTAATCTGAGAAATTGATATAGATGGAAGAATCCAGAGAAGCAAGTAGAGAATTAGCATTGGAGTCAAAAAAAAAAAAAAATGAAACATACTGAGGCAGAGTCTGAACAGGTGCCAGTAGATTTCTGAAGATGACATTTAGAGTTCCTCTTTGATTTCAGTTTCAAATGTGGTAGGAATTCTACCCTGTTAGCAGAACCATGATACAGGATCATGATATAGTTATTTTGGGCCGATTTTGTGTACTACCTCTTTTGGATTATTTTGTGTATGGAGTATTTACACAATCTCCACCCCTGATACCATTGACCCCAAGGGAGTATCTGATGTTTCTCACACTCCCTTGACTAGTGTCCTTAAAACCAAGGATAAAAGGCTTTTCAAGGAACCCGCATTAGGGAGAGTCAAATGCTGCTAATGGAGTATTAGAGAAGAGCAGGCTACAAAAAAGTCAGCATATTTGGCAATGATTGCTAACCTAAATGGTGGAAAACATTATGAAGCAATGGGGGTGCTGGGAACAGGGTGCTAAATTTTAACACCATAGAACCTGCATTTGAGTCTGCTCTGCCATCCAGGCATGGCATGGATGACTGTAGGACTTCAGGGCAGTTCCCCAGTGTTGTGAGTCAGAGAAGGGGAAAGGAAACCAACATTTGCTGAATGCCTCTTAGGCGCCAAGCACTGTGGTAGGCAGGCCTTTGAGTGCCATCTCATTTGCTATGAAATAAATATGAAAGCAGACAGCTCCTCAGATATAAGGCACATTTACTGAAAAGAAGGCAGAGAAAAGGAAGAGCAGCTTGAGGGAGTAGATGAAAGCAAGATTTTAAAAGCCAAATCTCAAATGTTTTGGAAGTAACTCTATCATAATTTTCTCAGCATTACGTTGCCTGTTTCTTGTCAGCTTTATAGGCTGAATGTTAAAATGGAGTTTTTACCTAGAAATAAGTTACTCTTCCATTATGTTTGCAAAACACGGTATGTTTCATTTAGCCTTAAGACTTACTGGATAATTAGACTCAGTAGAAAATTAACGAGAGTTAATTGTGACCATCATGATTTAGGCAATATGGGAAAATAAGGAAGGAGTTAAGTGACTTTGTCAGGGACACACAGCCATTGATATCTGAAGAAGTACCTTGAACCTCATGGTCTCGCTCCCAACTAAAACATACATTTAATATTTAAGAAGTCCCTCAAGAATTCTTCACCACAGAAGAAAGGTAACAGGTTAAGTTCCAGAGGTCAGCTCCTTCCCTGTCTTCCATATGAATAGCAAGGTTGGGCAGTTTACAGTATTTTGAGTTTTGGGGGAAAAAAAACAGGTTTTGTTCAAATCATAGCCTCTGTTATTTCTTTTCATCCCACAATTCATGATTTGGACTCATACACATATTTGATTTTTTTCCCTTCCTTATTTTTTGGATTAAAAAAATCACCATTATGAAAAGGTTGACACTGTTTAGAGTTGGAGTTATTCCTACCAATTTTTCAAGATCCTGTAGTATCTTTCTGCCAGAGTATAGAACCATGCATCATCCAGACATTTGAATGGTCCCTGATGCATATTTTGAGAAAATAGTCCTGCCATTATCTAGAATTGACGTGATATATAGGGCTCAGTTATAAGGTTTACAGTGTGATTTCCATTGGGAAGAATGGCATAAAACTGTGTCCAATTAGAAACGATGCACAGCTGCAATGAAGACAGTTTAGAAAGACAACACAGAAAGAATGAAAGATGTTACTCAGAGTCTCGGGACCTGCCAAACACAGGATTTGAAAGAAACCCAGAAAGGGAACTCTTTTCCAGGTTAAGTCTGACTTGGGTTTAACTGCAATCCAATGGCATATCAGGAAACCAGCAGACACACTACTTATAAAGTGACTTTCCTGTCTGTTTATTCCAATCAAACACTATGCAGAGCAGTCCTCAGATACTCCTTACTTAGTTCCAAACCCTTGTCAAATGCAGGATTTTGCAGTGACGGAAGAGTCCTGGTTCCTATGTAGGCTTACCTTACTGGGATGGACAGCTCATTACTGGAGGCCTCTCAAGCCAGTCACTAATTTGTTTACTTATTTCACAAACACTGTTGAACCCTTACCGTGTGCTTTGTGTAGGACACACACAGGTTTTTTTAATGCAGTTCCTGCTCTTAAGATGATCGCTATTGTTTATGGATGGCTACCCTGAATTAATAAAGTAATTTGGTTACAACTATAGTGAAGAGGGGTGTTTGAGGGCCCCAAGAGATATGAGGCAGAGGGTGATTAAGACCACCTGGGAGGGTGGGAATGGGGAATGTCAGGGAAAATTTGCCGTCTAACAAGCTTCTTTAGAACCAACTAAATAAAATGAGACTTCATGGATCTCAATGAACCGGTCTATGCTAAGGTATGTGCTGTCATCTTAAGACTATGTTTCAGAAGGCTTTTGCATGATGTATCAATATCATGTCAATGTGTGTGTTTATACTTGGGATTGGAGTCTTAGCATCAGTATTCAGGAGCCCTCTGGCATAGGACATAAAAGGGTAAGCTATTTTAAAATACTGGTTATATCAGATTCCCAGTTAGCCCAGTCTGCAAACCACAGAGCTCCTGAATGGAAGCTAGCTTTCATACACACTGTTCAGCAGTTAAATAAAGGTATTATTTTGTTTAAAAAAATGCTCTTACTGCCTTGCAGCCACTTGACACCAAACAGAAACTGCCATTTCGGTTGAGACAGGCACCCTGGTGAGCGTTAACTCATTCATTTTGGAATTCTGGTATCTTCGTTGCACTGGTGCCTTGCGAGACCTATGAAAAGTTTAACTTGTAGCTCCCAGAGCCAGCAGTGTGATTACAAAAGCCATCCATCTTTTTTTCATGCTATAACATCTTTAATTCCTCATCCTTCCTGTCCTTCAAGTCCTACTTCAAATGCCACATCATACACAAAACTAATACATCATTTTTCTTTCTTGTATTAGAAATGGCTGTGTATAAAGTATTATGCTCCTTTTATACACTCTGAGCTCTTTTGAGATAGCATGTAAGTCATCTTTATTGCTGTATCCCCTACTTCACTTAGCAGAGTACTTCATTGTTCATTGAATGAAGAAATGGATAGATCAATGATGGATGGACAAATGAATACATAGATATACAGATGATAGGAAAGATGGCAAGTAGCAAATGAAGGAGGCTGTCTGTTGCTGGTTTTCTAAGGTGGTAATATATACCTATTGCTGTTGATTACCAGCCTGATAAACACGCGTGATCAGGAGGAGAAAGTATTTTGGATTGACCATACTTGACACATATGTGTCCTCAGCCTGAAGGGTTATGATAAATAGGAAATAGGTGAGGTTTAGCATGAGATAGTAAAAACAATCTTTATATTTTGTACATAGAACTTAAATAGACTGAGAGAGTTTGTAAAATCTATAGCCTAGTCAGATCTGGACCAATAATATAAAAGTATCTTCTCAATTCGGACAGACTAAATGTTTGTATTTTCTTCACGACTTGAAAAGACTTCAAAATAATGTCCACTTTGTATTGCATGATCAAGAAATATAGTGATTATGGATTTAATATTTTGTACATTTTAAAACTAAACTAATTTCACTCAGTCTTTTGTTCCCTGCCCTCTGATTATGACGCCTGGATAATAGTTTGGGCTTTAGAGTATTACAAAGTCATCACCGTAGCTATTTGAGTAGAAGTAATGGATGTAAGGTCTAGTTAATAAGAATAATAAAAACACTTTTATTTTGTATTGATTTTTCTGATAGGTTTATTTTGGCTTTTGTCTTTTATTTTCCTCACAGCGCGGGAGTTGGCCGGACTGGGTGTTTCATCGTCATAGATGCCATGTTAGAAAGAATAAAGCATGAAAAAACTGTAGATATTTATGGCCATGTAACTTTAATGAGAGCCCAGAGGAATTACATGGTTCAAACAGAAGACCAATACATCTTTATCCATGATGCACTGTTAGAAGCAGTGACTTGTGGAAATACCGAAGTGCCAGCTAGAAACTTGTATGCCTACATTCAGAAGCTGACACAAATAGAAACAGGAGAGAATGTCACAGGAATGGAGCTTGAATTTAAGGTAAGACATTGGATGTGATGTGGTTCTTCAGGAGCACGTCATTCGGGGTTTGTCTTTGAGTTGTTCCTTCGCTTTCTTAACCTTTCAAATTTGTGAAGTACAAAATCAATTTGACCTTTCCCTCAGGTGTCTGATTATAAAACACATCCCTCTCCTTTTCCTCTTTTATTCTTAGCTTCCTAACTACACCTTGAGCCCTTTTGTCTCCTAATTTAAATGAGATTATACTTTCAGAAAATACATAAAAATCCAATAGGCTCTAGGGAGTAATTCGGTAGATGTGAAAAGCAGTACAATTTGAATCGCCATTTACTTTCAACAGAAGATTTCTATCTAAAAGGGACATTTGGGGTACACTGCATTTAAACCATAGTGAAAATGATCTTTGTTGTTTTTTTTCTTTTTTCTATTCAACAGCGTCTAGCCAGCTCAAAAGCTCACACCTCAAGATTTATCAGTGCCAATCTTCCATGTAATAAATTCAAAAATCGCCTTGTTAATATTATGCCATATGAATCCACAAGGGTATGCCTGCAGCCTATCCGTGGAGTAGAAGGATCTGATTACATCAATGCCAGTTTTATTGATGGATACAGGTATCTACTGTTGCTCCTCTGACTATCCAAAGCCTTGATATTTACATGTGCCCTAGTTTTATAACCAGAATAAATTTCATCTCCATTCAAAGCTATTTTTCTGCATCGGTCAGCATTTAGTCCCTTGGTATTTGTTTTTTCTTATTTTGGGTAGGAGTAAGAAGCAATAGTTATGAAGCGTTTAATCTGGCCTTCTGCACTTTTCTTTCGGAAGCCAATTGGATTTCTAAGGAGTTAATAAAGAATCTATTTTGTACCATATTTCAGAAATTTAATAGATTGTGTGAGTAATTTCTAGAAAATGAAGCTGCACATCTAAGTGTTTCTTAAGCGATTTGTATGACACATGAAATTGGGCTATTAGCATTGCACTAAAAATCAAATAATAAAGACATACATCATAATATTAACAAGCAATTTATTTTGTAGAGTCCCCAAAATGTATTAAATGCTCTCATTCGATTATGTAATCTTCGCGGAAATTTACTGCAGTTGCATTCATAATATGTTTTCATTTTTTATTATGAGGTTGATATTTGTATATCAGGTGTGAGCTTTTCCATGTTCTCTAAATACTTTAACACGTTCTTTTCATTCTCTGTAATTCAGACAACAGAAAGCATACATCGCTACCCAGGGGCCCTTGGCAGAGACCACTGAAGACTTCTGGCGGATGCTCTGGGAACACAATTCCACCATCGTTGTGATGCTCACCAAGCTGCGTGAAATGGGCAGAGTAAGTGTGGCCTCCGTAAGACATTCACTCCGTGGAGAAATGAAGACTTTAATAACTCTTTTGCCAGAGTCATTTTTTTTTGACAGTGTACTGTGGACACAATCTAGACCATCCATTATTCCTTGTTAGTTTCTAAATTTCTAAAGCCACGTGAAGTTTTTAAATTTGTGTGTTTTAAAGAAAGATCCCGTGATTTGATTCCAGTGTGGTAAAAGCATAGAGACAAATGAGTAGCAGTTGTCCCTGTTTGACTTATGTCTGACTCTCAACATATTCTTACTTCCTTTTATTCTGGACAGGCTCGAGCCATAAAAAGGCACTTGACTTTTATTCCTGAGGCCAATTCTTACTTGCCTACGTTTCACCCCATTGAATAAAGTGTTGGAAAGTTAGTTTTTCTAAGGATATAATCTGGTAATCCTAGATCCCCTTTTTCTTTTAAATGTGTTTTTTCTTTCTGAAACACACATAAAATAATATTAGAAATACTTAAGGTATCTACTAATACTGCTATACTGTTATGACCTAATATTATTTTGAGACACCTCTTAGATTCACCTGATGTAAGCATTTTTTTGTATTTGCTTCAGATAAATCCTCCCTTTGTGTAAATTTCATAGTAGAAGTGCAGCTAAAGCCCAACTTTCAGAGTCCCCAGAGAGAGCAAAAGGAATATCAGACTAGGAAAGTAACTGACTGACTCTGATGTGGCCACTGACTCTGCAGGGTTTAGCCAAGCCAGTAAAATGGCCTGGGCCCCTGTTTCCTTGACTAGAAAGATTGGCACAAATCAATTCAGAGGTTTCTTTGTGTGTTCAGACTGGTGGTTGTCTTCATTGCAAACCACGGTGGTGCAAGTACGCTGTGGTGGTGCGGTGTATTACTGTCATGGCCAGCACTGTCCAAGGACTGATGTAATTATTTGGATAACTTGTAGGTAGGAAGATGCTTATCCTGTCAAAGTATTCAACTCATGTATATTAAGCAGCTAGTATCTGCCAGCTACTCTGCTGGATGCCATGGGCAAATACTGAACCAAAAGGTTTCCCTATTCTCAGGGAGCTCATGGTTTCAAAGAGAGAGTGAGTCATATGCAATTGGAATTACCTTGAATTTAGAAATGTTATTAATGGGAGAAATAAATCAGATACATAGGTAAATAGGTGGATTCTATACAAAATCTTCTTCATAGCTTGCAAAGTTTAACATTAATCTTCTCTCCTTTTAGGAGAAATGCCACCAATACTGGCCAGCAGAAAGATCTGCAAGATACCAGTACTTTGTTGTGGATCCCATGGCCGAGTACAACATGCCGCAGTATATCCTGAGGGAATTCAAGGTCACAGATGCCAGGGTAAGTTGGCACAGTCTTCAATTCTTAACCATTAGCTGACAAGCAGTGTAAGATACCTCTCTCTCTGGGAGCAGCATTTGCCACTTGACCATTGTCCCAAAGAGAAAAGAAACCACTTTTTCTGGAGAACTTTTTTTTTTTTTTTTTTAATATGTAAGAGTCACATTTCCTCTGTCTGGCAAGCTTTCTCACAAACCTAAGTTTGGCTTTCATTCAAACATAACATCTGGCAGCTCAACCTTGGGGATGCACTTGGTGAGTGTTTGTATTGGGACGCGTTTACTGATTGGTTGGCTGTGCTTAAGTTCACCTTCTCAGCTCATTCTCTTTGGAGCTTTTTTGACTTCTTCATTACTTGAGGCTGTAGATATGTTGTTGTTTTGCAAAGCCCTTTAGGTCATATGGACCCAGAGGTTAATTTGGTATGATTTTGAAACTGCAGAGCAAATGGCATTCTTCAGAAAAATCTGACAAGCTTTGCACATTCTAATGTGATTCCTGGCATGGTTTATTCCTCAGTGTGCTAATGTGTCTGTCCATGAGAGCTGTGCTCCCACGACCCTTGCTGGCTAATTTTCATTCTGCATTTCTTATCTGGATTGTTGAGTCCAAGGTTCAGCCCTGATGTAAGATATTCTGTGCATAAACTCTAATATCTTTGCCTTTGGCCACTTTCAACCCATGATTACAAACACAGCTTAAGGGAGACCAGGTCAGTTAAAAGACCTGCCTTGTGTTTGGAACTGTCATAGTGGATGGGTTGAATAAAACTCCTGGGTAGAGCTATTTACTTGATCCATTGTTTTTCCTGGAAAGCAGCTTTCTCCAAACTTATGGTTGGAGACAGTCTGCTAATCCCCAAATCCTGGCCCTGGCTGTTGACCTTAAGAGAAAGAGAAATTGCTAACCTTAAGTTAGCAGGAGGGACGGCCTTGGTGACAGACCTGTTAATCTCAGAAAGTCCTGTTAACTATTTTGAAGGTGACTGCATTCAAGGCAGCAGTTAAGTCTCTTGGTCTCCAGTGTGAGTTGCCCAGGCAAGCAAGCCTTGGTGATCTGCCCCACTGGAAAAAAAGAAAATCAAACTCTTTCAGAATTTGAAGCTATGTATGTGAGTGAAAATAGTAAGCAGATTTTGAGCAAACTTACCAACTGATCCTGGTGATAAAGACAAGGGACCAGGCCCCACCAATGGCAGAGATGCCTTACTCTACACATGCTCAACTTAAATCTGATCACAGAAAACAAAAGAAAGTTGAAAGTGGAACTTGCTCACATTTATTTTTTTAAGTCTCCCTGTGATTGTATAATTTTCTTAGCTACCACATTTGCTGTTTGTGCTCCTGGAGTGTTTCTAATCTCAACTTCCCAGTTTAGAACGCAAACTGGAACTTGAGAATACAGTATTTCGATGTTGTTATTGTTGCTGTTGTCTTCTCCTTTTCTAAAGAAATTATACTTTAAGCTCTGGGATACAAGTGCAGAACGCGCTGGTTTGTTACATAGGTATACACGTCCCATGGCGGTTTGCTGAACCTATAAGCCTGTCATCTATATTAGGTATTTCTCCTGTTATCCCTCCCCTAGCCCCCACACCCTAACAGGTCCTAGTGTGTGGTGTTCCCCTCCCTGTGTCCATGTGTTCTCATTGTTCAACTCCCACTTATGAGTGAGAAGATGCGGTGTTTGGTTTTCTGTTCTAGTTTGCTCAGAATGATGGTTTCCAGCTTCATCTGTGTTCCTGGAAAGGACAGGAACTCATTCTTTTTTATGGCTGCATAGTATTCCCTGGTGTATATGTGCCACCTTTTCTTTATCCAGTCTATCATTGATGGGCGTTTTTGTTGGTTCCGAGTCTTTGCTATTGTGAACAGTGCCACAATAAACAGACGTGTGCATGTGTCTTTATAGTAGAATGATTTATAATCCTTTGGGTATTTACCCAGTAATGGAATTACTGGGTCAAATGGTATTTCTGGTTCTAGATCCTTAAGGAATGCCAAACTGCCTTCCACAATGATTGAACTAATTTACACTCTCACCAACAGTGTAAAAGCCTTCTATTTCTCTACATCTTCTCCAGCATCTGTTATTTCCTGACTTTTTAATGATCACCGATAGTGAGCTTTTTGTCATATGTTTGTTGATCACATAAATTGTTCTTTTGAGAAGTCTCTGTTCATATCCTTTGCCCGCTTTTTGATGGGGTTATTTTTTTCCTTTAAATTCGTTTAAGTTCTTTGTAGATTCTGAATATTAGGCCTTTGTCAGATGAACAGATTGCAAAAAATTTCTCCCCCCCTGATGATTTTCTTTTGCTGTGTAGAAGCTCTTTAGTTTAATTAGATCCCAATTGTCAGTTGGGGGTTTTGTTGCCATTGCTTTGGGTGTTACAGTCATGAAGTCTTTGATCATGCTTATGTCCTGAATGGTGTTGTCTAGGTTTTCTTCTAGGGTTTTTATGGTTTCAGGTCTTACATTGAAGTCTTTAATCCATCTTGAGTTGATTTTTGTGTAAGGTGTAAGGAAGGGATCCAGTTTCAGTTTCCTGTATATGACTAGCTAGTTTTCCTAACACCATTTATTAATCAGGGAACCCTTTCCCCATTGCTTATTTTTGTCAGGTTTGTCAAAGATCAGTTGGTTGTAGATGTGTGGCATTATTTCTCAGGCCTCTGTTCTGTTCTATTGGTCTGTATATCTGGTTTTGCAGTAGTATCATGTTGTTGTGGTTACTGTAGCCTTGTAGTATCATTTGAAGTCAGGTGGCATGATGCTTCCAACCTTTTTCTTTTTGCTTAGGATCGTCTTGGCTATACAGGCTCTATTTTGGTTCCATAGGAAATTTAAAGTCATGTTTTCTAATTCTGTGAAGAAAGTGAATGGTAGCTTGATGGGGATAGCATTGAATCTCTAAATTACTTTGGGCATTATGGCCATTTTCATGCTATTGAGTCTTCCTATCCATGAGCATGGAAGTTTGTCCATTTGTTTGTGTCCTCTCTTATTTCCATGACCAATGGTTTATAGTACTCCTTGAAGAGGTCCTTCACATCCTTTATTAGTTGTCCCCTAGGTATTTTATTCTCCTTGTAGCAACTGTGAATGGGAGTTCACTCAATATTTGTCTGTTTATCTGCTATTTGGTGTAGAGGAATGCTTGTGATTTCTGCACATCGATTTTGTATCCTGAGACTTTGCTGAAGTTGCTTTTCAGCTTAAGGAGATTTTGGGCTGAGACCATGGGGGTCTTCTAAATATACAAGCATGTTGTCTGCCAATAGAGACAATTTGACTTCCTCCTTTCCTAATTGAATACCCTTTATTTCTTTTTCTTGCCTGATTGCCCTAGCCAGAACTTATAATACTATATTGAATAGGAGTGGTGAGAGAGGGTATCCTTGTCTTGTGCCTGTTTTCAAAGGGAATGCTTCCAGCTTTTGCCCATTCAGTATGATATTGTCTGTGGGTTTGTCGTGAATAGCTCTTATGATTTTGAGATACATTCCATCAGTATGTAGTTTATTGAGAGTTTTCAGCATGAAGAGATGTTAAATTTTATCAAAGGCCTTTTCTGCAAAAACTATTGAGATAATCATGTGGTATTTGTCATTGGTTCTGTTTATGTGATGGATTACGTTTATTGATTTGCATATATTGAACCAGCCTTGCATCCCAGGGATGAAAACGACTTCATCGTGGTGGATAAGCTTTTTTGATGTGCCGCTATATTCAGTTTGCCAGTATTTTAATGAGAATTTTCACACTGATTTCATGAGGGATATTGGCCTGAAATTTTCTTTTTTGTGTCTCTGCTAGGTTTTGGTATCTGGATGATGCTGTTCTCATAAAATGAGTAGGGAGGGGGTTCCTCCTTTTCTATTGTTTGGAATAGTTTCAGAAGGAAAGGTATCAGGCTCCTCTTTGTATCTCTGGTAGAATTTGGCTGTGATTCTTTCTTGTCCTGGGCTTTTTTTTTTTCTGGTTGGGAGTATATTAATTACTGCCTCAATTTCAGAACTTGTTATTTGCCTATTTAGAGATTTGACTTCTTCCTGGTTTAGTGTTGGGAGGGCGTATGTGTCTAGGAATTTATCCATATAGTCTAGTTTATTTGCATAGAGATGTTTATCGTATTCTCTGATGGTAGTTTGTATTTCTGTGGGATCAGTGGTGGTATATCCCCTTGGTCATTTATTATTTCTATTTGATTCTTCTCTCTTTTCTTCTTTATTAGTCTGGCTAGTGGTATAGCTATTTTATTAATCTTTTCAAAAAACCACCTCCTAGATGTATTGATTTTTTGAAGGGTTTTTAGTGTCTCTAGCTCCTTCAGTTCTGCTCTGATCTTATTTCTTGTTTTCTGCTAACTTTGAATTTGTTTGCTTCTCTAGTTCTTTCAATGGTGATGTTAGGGTGTTGATTTTAGCTCTTTCCCACTTTTCCTGTGGACATTTAGTGCTATAAATTTCCTTCTAAACACTGCTTTAGCTGTGTCCCAGAGATTCTGGTACATTGTGTCTTTGTTCTCATTGGTTTCAAAGAACTCAATGATTTCTGCCTTAATTTTAATTGCCCAGTAGGCATTCAGGAGCAAGTTGTTCCGTTTCCATGTAGTTGTACGGTTTTGAGTTTCTTAATCCGGAGTTCTGATTTGATTGCAGTGTGGTCTGAGAGAATGCTTGTTCTGATTTCCATTATTTTGCATTTGCTGAAGAGCGTTTGTTTTACTTCCAATTACGTGGTGGCCAATTTTAAAATAAATGCAATGTGGTGCTGAGAGGAATGTATATTCTGTGGATTTGGGGTGGAGAGTTCTTTAGATATCTGTTGTTAGGTCTGCTTGGTCCAGGGTTGAGTTCAAATCCTGAATATCCTTGTTCATTTTGTCTCATTGATCTAATATTGACATTGGGGTGTTAGACTCCCACACAATAATAATGAGAGACTTTAACTGTCTTTATAGGTCTCTAAAAACTTGCTTCATGAATCTGGGTGCTCCTGTGTATTGGGTGCATAAAAATTTAGCGTTGTTAGCTCTTCTTGTTACATTGATATCTTTACCACTATGTAATGCCCTTCCTTGTCTTTTTTGATCTTTGTTGGTTTAAGGTCTGTTTTATCAGAGTAGAATTGTAACCCTGGCTTTTGTTTTGTTTTGTTTTGTTTTTTGCTTTCTATTTCCTTGGTAAATACTCTTTTTTTCTGAGCCTATATGTGTCTTTGCATGTGAGATGGGTCTTGACTTTATCCAGTTTACCAGTCTGTGTCTTTTAATTGGAATATTTAGTCCATTTACATTTAAGGTTAATATTCTTATGTACGAATTTGATCCTGTCATTACGATACTACTGGGTATTTTGCTTGTGAGTGAGTTGATGCAGTTTCTTCACAATGTCAGTAGTCTTTACAATTGGGTATGTTTTTGCAGTGGCTGGTACTGGTTTTTTCCTTTCCATATTTAGTGCTTTCTTCAGGAGCTCTTGTAAGGCAGGCCTGGTGGTGACAAAATCTCTTGGTATTTGCTTGTCTATTGAGGATTTTATTTCTCCGTCACTTAGGAAGCTTAGTTTGACTGGATATGAAATTCTGTGTTGAAAATTACAGTATTGTTAAGCAGGTGACCTTTAAACAAAGTCAGGTGATCTTTTCTCCAGATAGAAGGCATTTGCACACATAACAGCAACTGTAGTCAGAAATGAAATCCCCAGGACATTCAGAGAATAAATCTGCATTACCTAGCCTCTGGCTCTCCTTCCTGTGCTTTCCAAATCTTTTCCAGCAATGGAGGGAAGTAAATCATGCTTCCTTGGTAATCATCCACAAGGGTAGCTATGGGCTCAAGTAGTTTTCTCTATTTCTCAGTGTTCCCGCAAAGTTAGTGTTATTCCTATGTGCATCTCCAAATAATGTCAGTGAGGAATCTGCCATGTGCCTTTGAAAACCACCAGGGAAGTTGATGAGTGCCCATCTCATGTTAAGACCCTCTCTTTTCTCAATATGAGTGAATGACCGGGGAAGATGTGTTAGTTAACAAAAACAGAGAGGAGGAACAAGTTGAAGCCTCTTTAATGAGAAGAGAGCATTTGGGAGTACGACCTCTTCAAATGAGATCAGTCCCTCTAGGCTTGGATTATTTGTCTCTGCTGATGATCAGAAGAGAAGGTTGGTGGGCACATGTATTATTCCTGTTTCTATAAACAGAGGCTCCCTTCTGCTTTCCTTATGTGTCTGGAAACACCTTAAAATTCCAGAAGAAATGCCTTAGTGGCTTTTCAACCCATGTAAACTTCATGAGTCAGAGTAGTTTTACCTAATCGCTCTGTAAAAGAAAGACAGACTCCTCTTGCATCTGGCTTTGTTTTTATTTCTGCCTTTTGGTTTATCTGTGTTGCAGCCCCTCACAGACTGCCAATTCCTGTGGTCAGCCAAGGAGAGTTCTTTTTCAGAAAAGGGCATTTGTTTGCTAATAGTCCTTGAGGGATGCTTTACTTCACACTTAACAGCACAGTCACATGGTTCATGCTATGTCCCCTGCCACGGCTAGAAATTGTATTCCCCTGAGACATGGGGGGCACCTAGGTTAACAGCAACTACTGGGTTTGTGTCAGATCTTTAAATGTCACTATTTGTCATTTGACAATGTTAGAAATACGCAAGCACAGCAGATGTGAAGTTATCATAACAGCTGCAAAAGCTCTAGTCTGGATGACATGCCTGGGTACGCCTTTCAATGTGACAAAGTGATTAGATTATGAAATTTTTGAAATGGAGTATATATATACATATGTATGTTCCATTTGGAAGGAATGCAAACATGATCAATGGTTACAAACCCAAACTTTGGGTTGCAGAAGCATTTGCTAATAGGGGAACTATGTGGCTGTTTACTAATGGAGAACCAGGTTTTTTTGTGATGCAAAGGTATGTGAATGTGGACAGTGTTCATAACAGATAAGACAGACACAAATAAGTTTGTAGTTAAAAATGTTCCTAACTAACTTTTTCTGCCCTTTTATTTCTTGGGGGGAAAATGATTGATTGTTCCTGTGGTCTGTGCACTTCTAACCCCTCCTGGCATCTTCATTTGTGGCCGGGTATGTGGCTTTCCTTCCAAAGGACGGCCAGTCCCGAACAGTAAGGCAGTTCCAGTTCACTGACTGGCCAGAGCAAGGAGTGCCAAAGTCCGGAGAAGGATTTATTGACTTCATCGGCCAAGTCCATAAAACAAAAGAGCAGTTTGGCCAAGATGGACCCATTTCAGTCCATTGCAGGTAAGTTACAATTCAAGAATGGTGACATTCCATTTGTGATTAAAGCAGTGATAACTGTGAAAATAATCAAAGGAAAATGTTTATTCCCAAAATTTGCTTCCTATTACACAAACCAAATTACCAATTTTACGTTAACAGGAATTGTTGGTACCCCCCCCAGTAATAATTTGTTCTGTTATGCATTTTGTATTTGCTTTAGCTTTCATAGCAATGCACTGATGACTATCTTTGTGGGAAACCCGTGAATAGCTATCAAACCTTAATGACAATACTAATTTTTGCCAGTCAATAAGTGCTTCCTATGGTACCTCAGTTAAAAATGCAATTTGCTTGAAAATTCTTGCTATGTCAGAAAACAAAGCACCTTCAAGTTAATTATTTTCAATAGTTACTAGAGCACTTTATATTCAATTCATTGATGTTAATAGAAATAGCAAGTAAATGGTTCAGACATTCATTCATCACAAATTTAGTGTTTTTGGAAATTGCTATGCCAAAACCTTCTAAACAAAAAGAATTCACCTACGTTTATTTAAACAAAAAATATTGAAAAAAATTTTTTTTCCTTTGGCACATCAAAAGTATAGTTCTTAATGACATAGAAGGCAGAATCTCAAGATGTCTGTATTCCAGTCTTAATCCTATTATTTAGCTTAATGGACGTCAGTTATCTTACCTGATGTTTAAAGTTCCTTCCGGCATCCTTTGTTTCTCAGGCATATTATATCATATGAAAAATGAGTTATTAAAAATATTTTGCAAACTAACCAAAGAGCATGGAGGAAATCACACAAGGAATCAAATAAGGGCATACCTCAAAAATAGTATGGGGGTTTAGTTCCAGACCACCACAGTAAGGGACATCACATACATTTTTTGGTTTCCCATTTCATACAGTGTGCAATAGCATTGTATCTAAACAACAATGTACCCTACCTTAATTTAAAAACTATTTTATTGCTAAAAAATGCTTACCATCCTCTGAGCCTCTGATTTTCTTTTGCTGGTGGAGGTGGAGGGTGTTGTCTTGATGTTGATGGCTGTTGACCAATCAGGGTAGTGGTTTCTGAAGGGTGAGGTGGCTTGTAGCAATTTCTTAAAAGAAGATAATGATGAAGTTTGCCCCTTCACGTGACTCTTTTTCAAGAGCCTTCTCTGCAGCATGAAATGTTGTCTCATAGCAGTTTTCCCACAGTAAAACTTCTTTCAAAATTAGTCATTCCTCTGCAACCTTGCTGCTTTTCTCTTCTTTATACACTATTCTAAATCTTTGGTTATTTCCAGTATTCACACCATCCTCACCATCAGTACATTCCATCCTGACAAACCACTTTCTTTGCTTGTCTATAAGAAGCAGAAGCAACTCCTCATGTATTCAAGTTTTACCATGAGGCTGCAGCAGTTCACTCACAGCTTCACGCTCCATGCTCCACTTCTAATTCTCTTGCTATTCTACCATGGTTGCAGTTTCTTCCTCCACTGAAGTCTTGAATCCCTCAAAGTCATCCGTGAGATCAGAATCAACGTCTTCCAAACTCCTGTTAACGGCAGATAAAATGGTAAATTATTTCCAGGAAATTTTCAGTTTACTTTGCCCAGGCCCATCAGAGAAATCACTATCTATAGAAGGAATAGCCTTATAAAATGTAGTTCTTAAATGAAACTTGAACGTTGAAATTCCTCCTTGATCCATTGGGCTGCAGAATGAGTATTGTGCTCACAGGCATGAAAACATATCTCCTTGTACATTCCATTAGAGCTCTTGGGTGACAACATATGTTGTCAATGAGCAGTAATATCTTGAAAAGAATCTCTTATTCTGAGCAGTAGGTCTCAAGAGTGGCCTCAAAATACTCAGTAAACCATGCTGTAAACAGACATATTGTCATCCATGCTTTCTTGTTCCATTTATGGAACTGGACTATTTAGTACAAGAAGTCTAGCTTTCAGCCTGTCTTGATGTTTGATGTGCCTTCCTTATTATTTCAAGCTTTTGACTTAAAGTGAGGGATGTATAACTCCTCTTACCTTCACTTGAATATGTTTATTGTAAATTGTCAAGAGCCCTAGGATTTTCAAAACAGTAAATGAGCTTTGGCTTCATCTTAATGTCACCAGCTACATTACCCCGTAACGAGAGAGTCAGCCTGTTCTTTGAGTTCTGAAGCTAGGTATTGATGACTCCTCTGTAGCTCTGGAAGTCTTAGATGGCCACTTCATCTAATAGAATGCTGTTCATCCACATTAAAGAGCTGTTGTTTAATGTAGCCACCTTCATCAATGATCTTACCTAGATCTTCTGGATAACTTGCTGTAGCTTCCATAACAGCACTTGTTGCTTCCCCTCACACTTTTATGTTATAGGGTTGGCTTCCTTCCTTCATCCTCCCAAGCTAACCTCTGCTAACTTCAAACTTTTCTTCTGCAGCCTCCTCACCTCATCATTCGTACAATCAAGGACACTTAGGTCCTTGCACTGGCCTAGGCTTGGATTTAAGGGAATGTTGTAAACGGTTTGATCTTCTATCCATACCTTTAAAACTTTCTTTGTATCAGCAGAAAAGCTGTTCTACTTCCTTATCCTTCCTGTGTTCACTGGAGTAGCACTTTTCATTTCCTTCAAGAACTTTGCACTCACAACGAGGCTGTTTGATGCAAGAGGCCTGAGGAGAAAAAGACAGATGGGGAAACCGCTGATTGGCGGAGCAGTCATCACACACGCGATTATCAATAAATGTTCGTTGTCTTATGGTCATGGTTCATGGCACTCCAAACCAATTACAGTGGTAACATCAACGATCATTGATCACAGATCACTATAACAGATACAGTAATAATGAAACAATTTGACATATGGCAAGAATTACCAAAATGCCACACAGAGACACAAACTGAGTATGTGCTGGTGGAAAAATGGCACCAATATAGTTCTTCAGTGAAAGATTGACGCAGACATTATCTGCAAAGCTTAATAAGGTAGAGCACAATACAACAATGTACGTCTGTATTTAGGCAAACTAGATGCTTTCTATTGGGACTGAATTGCCTGGATATTTCTTTTGTCTTTACTCATAATTTGCCCAAATGCTAATTTGACCTTTTCTAATATAATCTCTTAGGAAAAGAGTATCTTTAATTTAATACTATCTATTCTTAGCTGTAGGCATCCTCATATGTATAGGTACACCAATGTGTTTTTGCGTGTGTGTTCTCATTGCTTTTATCATCATAAAATGATTTAAATTTCCCTTTAGTATCATGCTATGACTTGTGATTCATATACCTATATATGTATCCATAGAACACTTCTGAAAATACTTTTCTTATTTACAACTTGTTAAACTAAGATGATAAAATCAATAAATCTAAAACCTGTAAGTCCAGTATCCATTCTTTTGTTGAAAATACTTAGTACAAAGACAGAAACCCAATGTTTTTGTTACATTCGAGTTATCAAATCATGCTAAGATAGGCTCTAGAGTACCCAGACCATTCAACAAAGAGATTAGAAATCTCAGTTTCTCACAACTAGAAGACTTTCAAGGTTAAAAGAGACCTTCAAGGTCATTTGTTTCATCTTAACAAAAGGCTTCACGGCTGCTGGACATCTTAAATCACTTCTTAAAGACTGTCTGCGCATGGATTTTAAAGGCTCACTTAACATTTCTGTTTAGACTGTAGAAATCCCGTTTATAAAGGGACACACTATTTATATATGCCTGTCAGCCACATCCTCCAGTAAATGAATCCATCTATTTTCTACAGCCCATGCCCAAGTGTTACACATGCTGTTTAATTTGGATCCAGAAATATAGGGATTTTTCACATTATTCACTGTATTCCGCATTACCTCAACTTCCAGATGCTTTCCTACTTAAATGCACAAAAGCTATGAATTGGTTTTCTTTCTTGCCGATGTGAAGATTCTGGAGTTATCTTAAAACAGTTAAGACAGCAGAGAGAAACTCAACACCTTTCTAATGTGGTAGAAAGGTTCTGAGGGTTTCAGTTGCTGATCATGTAAAAATGGTAGGTAAGTTTAGAGATCTAATCTTAAAAAAAAACCATTGTTTTTTAAGATTAGTTACCCCTGTGAGAATCTGTTGAAAGTTGTTAAGTCTCAAGAAATAAGAAAGCAATGTAGTAATTACTTCATCTGTACATACACTTATAGGATAATCATAAACTCTCCTGAAGACAGAGGGAAAATCACACACACATATACGCTGTTATAGAATCTTTCTCATAATAAAACCAATATGAACATTTGAATAGTTATAAACAAATATGTCTAGGTTATGGGGCATCACGTACATATTTTAGGTAACTATAAAAAGTGAATAAAGTGCTAGAAAAGTTCATGCCAAATTCATTCACCTTGGTCTGAATTATTTCATACTTTAAAGACGTTAAGGAGGCAAGTTCTGAATTTTAGAAGCTCCATGAATTATATGAAGCTGTATGTTGTTTACCCTTTCTTTTTTCATTTGTTATGTTTCCTTGGTCTTTCTAAAATGGTATAAGTCCCTATTGAAAAGACTTTTATCAGACTTACTCCTAATCAGACTTACTGCTCATGCTGTTATAACTCACTATCCCAAGAGTAATCATTTGGTGAATACTATGCCACATTTTCCTGAACATTCTGCTACCAGCTTCCAAATTCCATGCTGTGGAGAAACGTGGAACGTGGAAGCCAGTAGCAGTATGTCCACCCCCAAGCAAATGTGGCCAAGACGGTGCGCACCTCACCCAGTAACAATGCTTTTGTTATTGTGGCAGCGCTGGCGTGGGAAGAACTGGAGTCTTCATAACACTAAGCATTGTTTTGGAAAGAATGAGATATGAAGGAGTCGTAGATATCTTCCAGACTGTCAAAATGTTAAGAACACAACGGCCAGCCATGGTACAGACAGAGGTGAGAAAATCCATTGCATTTTTCACATCTCGGAAGCCTCCGTTTTGCTAGCCAGGACCTCCTGGAACCCAGACTCTCTCAACACCAGACAATACATACCGTGGGGCAAGCATCAAACTGTTTAATAATTTTGAACCTCATTTCCTCCCTTTTTTAAATGGGGTGAGATTATCAATGTCTTAGTGTTGCCACAGAAATTATGTGAGATTCTATGTTAGATTGAGCTATATTAAATTTCACTGTTGGACCATTTTTTACCAGTAAAATGGCAATTTCACAAAATTCATCATATTCATATTCCTATAGTATACAATTTATATACAAATATATAGAAAGCATAATGTTTAGTACATAATATAATCTCAGTCCATTTAACTTCTTCATTCTCCCTTTGTATGCCTACAGAGGTATCAGCAGCTCTATATTGCATGTCTTAACAATGACCGTTCAAAACATTTTGATTCTATTTGTCCCTCATTTGATATGCCAATAATTAATACGGAAATTTAGATATTTCTCATCATGATATGAGTTCATGATTGAGCCAGCCTGGTCTCTTGAGCATTCATATCTAAAGATAATATTACTGACGATAGAGTTTATGTTCTGCAGAAGGCCACCAAATTCTACAATTTATATGTGCTCCTCAATTTATCATCCACAGTATCTGCCAAACATTGATTTCAAACCAGTGCAACTATTTGACTTGCAATACTCAAAACATTGTGTCAGCCTGACAAACTTAACGGGTCTTGGGGGTGACAGAAGGAAACTGGACATTTAAAAAGCCTTAACACTTAGGCAAGCAACTTACTGTGACAAGACAGGAAAGTAAACACCATTTATTTTGCATTGTACGAAAATGCACATTTAAGCAAAATAGAAACTATCTACTTTCAGCCCGATTGGCTACTGAAAATAGGTTTCTTTTATGGGGAAAAAGCCTACTTTTTCTCATCCCTAAAGAGATCTATAAACCATCTTTTTCCATCTCTCCAACAATACTTTGACTTATTCCAGTATAATAGTGTTCTTGTCTGAAAAAGGCCATGTTTCGTCATGTTTTGTTTTAGTGTGTGCCTTTCTGAAACAGACAGCTAGCAATCACACAGAATTGAGCTGAATTCACAGGTATTTTTGGATGTGGGCAGCCAATCTTGTGATGCCATTTTCAGGGATGAAAAGCTTGGCAGTCCAGTGCCCTGTGTAAATGGACTTGTGTGCCGCACCAGCTACCTTTTGGCTGTCTCTCTCACTTACATATGAACATCGTAAACGACTGTGAGGGATTCTCAGTGCAGGCTCTACTGTCCAATCGTGTTTTTCCTTAATTCAAAATTCTGCTGGCAGTAGCTCAGAAGATAAATCCAGATTTTTTCTCAGGGCAGCTTGTCCGGAGAAATAGTTAAACAGAATAATTTATCACAAATATTAAACATTTTAAATATTTAAACTGAGAATTAGTTAACACAAATAAGCAGATAATTGTAAAAGATGACTTTGATCATTAACTGCTTATAAGGCACGTAAGAACTTTATGTGTTCAGTTGGTGGTCATTTTGTGCTACTACTTAGAAAACACTTGTCTGGGAAGGTAACGTTCACTCAACCTACCACTGCTTGGAATTGAGAGATAATTTTAGTCAAATTGATCGGTACGTTAATAAACACCCCATGTGGCTACTTTTTCTTTCTTCGTTCACTGTAATGAGCTGGTCATAGGATGAAATCGATTGACGAAAGTACTGATTTTGCCCCTATATAGATGTAATTTTGTTATCCAATATTGACGTTTATTTTTCTATTAAAGTATACTCATGGTCCCTTCTTCTGTTTCTCCCCATTCCTTGTCTCCTACAGGATCAGTATCAGTTTTGCTATCGAGCCGCACTAGAGTACCTGGGCAGCTTTGACCACTATGCAACGTAGAAACCCCTGACCCATTCCGGATTTTTACTACAGGCCCTTCAATATCCATGGAGTCTCCTCTGAGCCATACAGGGCACTTGAGAAGTCCTTCTTAACTTCTAGCTAACAACTACTTAGTGGGACTATTACACACAAAACAAATTAAAAACAAATTATTACAGGTGGACCAAGAATTCACAGTTTAATAATCTAACCTGAATAATTATGGAGAGAATCCTGACTGATGAGGCATCTGAAGGATTTTATTTACAGATACCTCAAGGATTCAAAATCAAGGGAAGAAGACATCACAGCAAAGAACCACCATCTTATTCAGGATTGCTTGAAAGGCGCAAGGAGAAATTGCCAGAAGGCTGCAGTTTGGCTCAAGATGGTGCCAGTGTGGCTTCTCACAATGAAATGGACTCTGCTTTGACATCACCCCTTCCCACCATACAGCTCATAATAACATTTTAGGGGGAAAGTGGGGGGGGGATGTTTAAGAAGAAAGTCCTTGATTTAGTTTTTTAGTATTGTAAAGATACTGCTGACCTGTGCTTCATTTCTAACTGTGTAAACTTTTTTTTAACAAAATGTATCATTCGATAAAGTGAATTTTAAAAAAGTGACATAACTTCATTTTTTATTTCCAAATCGTAGGTTTTTTTAAGCTGTAGAACTGTTATCTGTAATATCTTGCTGTAGAAATCTCAAATAATTTGAAAATTTGCACATTTTTGTGCAATACTCAATCTACAGTATCAGTCTCGTCAGATATATTACTTTTACACTTCTGTTCTGTTTTGATTGGTGAGAACGTACCCATTCTCTTCAAATAAAGAGAATTATTATTTTGTTTTGTTTTTGGAATCAACAGGGAGGCGCAAAGTATAAAGTTGCTGCTAACATATATACATATATATCCATATTTTATACGGGTGTCTATGTATATATAGACAGTTTGTCCACACAAAAAGTAGATACAGCTATCAGTCAGTTCTTCCATTATTTGGTTTTTTTTAAACGTAAAAAAGCTATTGTAAACATCTCTTTCCATTTATTCTTAATTTTATGACACATTGGTATTTCTTACTATCACAAAACTTTCATTTTTTTAAGGGAAACGAGGAATGCACATCAGTGATTGTCAAACCTCACCCCCTAACTTCCTACCCAATCTGCCCCCCACCCACCCAATCATATTCACAAATTCTGTTTCGTTAGCCAGGCTTCCAACAAAGTTCAATATTTCTAACACTCTAGTGCAATAAAAATTATTAAATAGCTAAGAGGTGTGCATGTGGGAAAGGTCAGTGCATATCCCTTTAGGAGGGGAGAATGTTGTAATATATCAGCCTATCAAGTTGTTTAAAAAAAGTGTATTCAATCGTATATTGTCTATAGTATGTGCTATGAAATTTGCATTTATGATATGTAACAGGGGCAAAGCCAAATTCATGTTACTCTGTTCAGTCAGAAACATTTTGTGGCATACAGCATTCCTGGGAAGTGCTGTACTTTGTTTCGTTTTGGTTTTAGTTTTGCATTTAGAGTGCCTTATAATTGATGCCTATTTTAATAGCATTTCCTTTGAGCTTTTGGTTCGTATTTCCATTCACTGTTTGTATCTGTTACTCTTTCTATTAAAGCATTATCTGTTTACCACATGTACAAAAACTCTTTGAATAATATGCATTCCTAGTTTTCAGCCAAGTCGGGGATGTTAGTGATTGTACCAGCCCAAAGCACTTGGATAATCAGGGCCCTTCTTCCTTTTATAATTGTCAACATCAGAAAAAGCTACTTGTTTTATTTATATTCCCTTCCAAATCTGCTCTGGAACATGCAGTAACTGCACCAAACTTATTTTAGTAACAAGTGTCATTGGCAACTTTGGAATATATTTGATATTCCATTAGGATTTTTCTAAAAGGGGAAATAAACCACATATATATATATATATATATATATATATATCTCCCCCAATTCTTCCAACATAATTTCTATAGGAAGCCATGGATGATGGCATGAGTTTGCCACATTTTACATGATTTTAAATAATCCTCAAAATATCCAAGGAACTCTTAAAGAGTTTTGGTATGAGTATACTACTTTGGTTTAATTTTAGCTTCATAGATGTTCTGCATGGAAGGATTTTTATTTTCCACATTTTCCCATTGCTAGCAGAATGAAATCCAAGAGACCAAACACTTGCAAGCATTGTATTTGAGCACTTTTGTAAAAAACAAAGAAAAAGAAAAAGAAAAAAAAGAAAAAGAAAATATATATAATACTAAAAAAAAAGTATCTAGAAGGCTACCTCAGAATGAGACTCTCTAACCTACATCAGAACCAGAGAAGAATGTGCACTATGTGGGTCTGTTATCCTTTTCTTTTAGTTTGTATCTTTTGGAGATTTATCCAAGTGCCAGATTACTCAGTGCTATACTTTTCTTTAAGTTAAACAAAGGGGGTCAGACAGACATTGCCTCATCTAGACATGCCTTGTTGGACATGTAGAATCTGATGGAGCATTGCACACCAGAAATGATTGGCCAATGAGCAGCTTCTCTCCCTGAAACAAAAACTGCCCATTTGGCAAAGGGAAAGATGACAATAATCAGAAGAAGAAAATGAATGGGATGCATACTGTAGACGAACGAGGCGGAGACTTGCAGGAATCTTACTGTTCAGGAGCTGTTCCTAGAACTAACTCCCTTACTGTCATTGATGTGCATTCCACTCTGTGCTTTTCTGTACAACCATTCGAGTTTTAATTTCCCAGGTAAACATCTTTATCTGCCATTACCACAAGCTTTCAAGTTTCCAGTTATTTTCATCATCATAACCAGTACGGTGCTATTATTTACCTATGTACGTGTAGTTATGTATAATTTTGTAATTAGTTACAATGGTAAAAAAAAAATCAAAATATATAAAAAGTGATTTGTACAGAACTTTATTTTAGCTCTTTTTTAAAAATGATTTGCATGGTTAGACAACGGCGAGGACAGCCAGGGGAGGGAAGGGCCTCTAGGGAACTTTGCACTTTCTATACCTTTGTACTATGCACTGCCCTATTGATTCTACACCCAATAATGATATTACTTGAACCCATCTGTAAGAAACTGCTTCGGAAATTCATTTGTGTGTATGTAAATAACACGACATAGAAACAGGAAGGGAAAAAATGCACGTATTTTTTTCTTTCCTGTTTATTTTCAGTTTTGCTTCAAGTCCTTCCTTTTATTTCTAATCCCCTTTTTGTTTTTCTTTTTGGGTTTTGGTTCCTTTTGGGTTTATGGGTGCCCTGATACTCCAGCAGAGATCAGAAGGCTACAGATCCATTCTATCCATCCGTTATGTGGCTTTGCCATCCCAGCTTGGAGTGTCTTTACAAAGATAATAACAGTTGTGTTCTTTGCTCTCGTTTTGGATGCATAGACTGAAAAACTTAAAAAAATAACTTGTAAAATGGCTTGTTAAAAAAATACAATTACCTCTAATTAGTAGTACGCGTAAATGTTTTACAGAATGAAAGGCGTGCTTTTTATTTTCTTACTTCGTTACATTGGTGGCGAAAGAAGTCTGTATGAAAATCAGTTCTTTGCTGACACAAGTTCCATTTGTTACAAATGAATTCTAATAAAAATGTCAGTGTTATGCAGCCCTGGCCTTTGCTTTTGTCCATGCAAGCACTT
Source organism: Sapajus apella (assembly GCF_009761245.1). Taxonomy (NCBI): domain Eukaryota; kingdom Metazoa; phylum Chordata; class Mammalia; order Primates; family Cebidae; genus Sapajus; species Sapajus apella. Next base: position 24,357,109 of record NW_022436964.1, on the reverse strand, counting down.
TGGTTTTGAACTGAGTATATGTTCTCTCTTCTCTTCTGGTTATCTAGTTAGTTCCTTGTACTAGTAACATTTCTGCTTACCGAGAGACTACTGTTCACAAATATCTACCCTGAGGAAAGCACTTTTCACTGGCAAGCCAACACTCAGAGAAATAGATTTTTTCCAAGTTCACAGAGCAAAGAAAGAGGATTGTTTTCATTCATATCAGAGATCATGGGCAATCTTTAGATCTGTGGAAGATGACTATATAGAAATTTAAGTGCACAACTATATGTACATCTGTATGTACGTATGTATTTTCACCTTGAATTAACTTTCAAGCACATAAAAATAGCTCCATAGAGTTAACTTATTAATAACTTTGGGAACATGGCTAAGAAAATACTTGATTTGGGTTATTTATTCTGTCATTCAATATTATCAAGTACCAATAATGGGTCAGAATAGTTCTAGGTATTGGAAGCGCAGCTCTGAACAAATGACATGCTGCTGCTGTTTGCGTACAGACTACAGCCTACTGAGAGAGGTTGGCCCTGAAGTGATAGTAACATCACATTGGACCAGTGCTATGAAGCAATGTGTAGGATCCTTGAAGTTAGGACTTTCAGTTGTCAGTGACAGAAAGTCTGACTGAAATTGGCCTACAGGAAAAGAAAGGTGTTTACTGACTTGTATACTAAAAGATAAGGAATGGACTCATACTAAAAGAGTAGAAATACATCATCTTCAAGCATAACTGGATTCAGGGCTCAGGTGATGCCTTCAGGACTTAATGTTTCTTCCCACCATCCAGCCTGATTTCTACTCTCACAGTGTCAGTTTTCAACTCCCTTTCTGTGGTCCCTGGAAGCTTTGGGATCATAACACCACAGAGCAGACAAGTGGAAGAGTTCCCTTCCCCCAACAACACAATCCAAAGTCCTAGAATGGATCGGATTCTTCTTGATCCTAATTGAACCTGTCTCGGGTAAGTGATCATCTCAGGAATGCAAAGTTTGGACAGAAGGCAAGAACGTGTGCATTGAGTTATCACCTCCAGAAGGATTTAAGGTAGCTGTCCCCTTGCCAAACAGCAATGAATATAATGGGACCGACAACTGGCTGCTGATCAGCCTAATTAGTTAAGGTAACGCAAAGCACAGGTGTGCTTGGTAATGTTGAAACTGCTTGTTAAAAATAGTAACAGAATAACACAATTCCATTATCCAAACATTATTTTGGAACTACTGTTACTGAATGATCGATCAGACTCCTCTGTTTTTCCACTTCACCTAATGGGCTTTTACTTCTGCGGATATGACTACCCTGTTGATTATGTAAAAATGGGACAAAAAGTTCAAAGTGTATCAGATTTGAGACTTTGTGCTTCATAACTTTAAACAGACATCTGATGGAATACGAAGAACAGCAAAATACCTGATTTTATACATGTATACACACACAGCATTAACAACAAATTGTAAGTTACACCGTATTAGTTAATAACCAATTATAACTTTGGGACACTTACACTTAGTTGTATCCATGACTAAACTTTATAGTGAGAATTTTACCAATTATAATCATGTGTAAAATTATAAATCTGAAAAATATTTAACTTTATAATATTTAAAATTTGTCTGCAAATTTTAAGGAAATATAGTAGGCAAAGACCTGTGAAATCTTGTGCTGAATAGTGCAGAGACTTAAAATATGTAAAATTGTATGTATGTAAAAATGTTTTACATATACAAAACATATGTGTATTGTATATGTTACACATAATTTTACATATATTTTACATACACACCGTAATGCCATTTATAATGCATTAGCATTTCACTATTAAATAATGTTTTCGAAAAAAGATGTGGCTGCATTAAAAACTGTAATATCCTTTTCAAGAAAGGATATAAAATTATGTACACAGCTGGAAACAAAGAAAGTACTTGAAAGAAATACCATTATGAAATGATACTGTGTGATAAAATTTTATTGCTGCACTTTGTACATTTTCTTAAATTTTTACGATAACTATTTCAAAATAGCACACTGTGGGTGCTTTGAAATATGTGGGAAGATGGAATAATTTTTTAAAAATCGATTTACAAAGGGATGAATGAAGAGAAAAGAGAACCTAGGACAGGTGGGGCAAATAGAATGTAAATACTATGATAGATTTAAAATTTAAAACAGTTATTACCGCAAATGTAAATGAAGTCTACTCAACTTAAAGATACATATTTTTAGCCTAGCTAAATAATCCTTGTAAGAACATGAGACTGCTAAAAGTAAAAGGATGTCAAAACTATACTATGCAAATATAGCCAAAAGAAAGCTATACTGAGTTATAGTAAAATCGACCACAGCATTACCAAATAATAAAACAGTCCATTTCCAATGGAAAAGAAACGTCAATCCACCAGGAAGATGTGACAATTCTGTGTGTGTACGAACCTCTTAACATGGCCTCAAAATGTAGACAACAAAAATAGAACTTAAAGGAGCTACAAACATATTCACAACACTTACGGGAGATTTTAAAACACTTCTCTCATTAACTGATAAAATGAACCAACCAAGTAAAACTTCAGTAAGGGTATAAAAGATGTGAACAAGCTTACTAACAAAATTTACCTAAGTGAGCTACGTAGACAACTACATTTGACAAATTAAAGACATACATTATTTTCAAGAGCATTTAAAACATTTACCTAAATTAACTAGAAATTGGACCTTAAAGAGAGTCTCAACATATTCGAAAAGCTGTAATAATATGGAGTACGTTGTTTGGCCACAGTAATAGTTAAGCTGGACATCAATAACTAAAGTGGTTAGAAAACTCTTTATGTACTAATTAAGAAATAACTTTTAAATAGTCAGTAGGTCAAAGAAAAAAATCACAATGCAATTAAGAAATTTCAGCTCTAAGATTGCGAAACTCTAAAAATAATTTTGGGGTTTCAGGCTGAAATGCATATGTTAGAAAATGAGAAAGGCTAAAATCTAATGATCTTGGTTTTTACAAAATAGAAAACCAATAGCTAACTACCCCTCAAGAAAGAAGGAAATAAAAAAGACAAAAGAACAAAAATACTGAAATTGAAAATAAATATTCAATAGAATATAGCAACATAGATTAAAGTTAAAAGTTGGTTATTTGAAAGGCAATGAAAAAGTCCAGCAAAATGATTTAAACAGAAGCACTGGACAAATCATTTACAACAGGAATTTGAAAGGAGAATAGTGCTTCAACTCTTACCAATATTACCCATTGTAACAAAGGTTCCATGTCACATAAATCAGTAAGAAAAAGCCACAATGCTCAGTGTAAGCAGGCATTAGGCCTGAATAGATATTTCACAGAAAAAGGATAGTTACATTGCTCAAAATTACGTGAAGAACTACTCAATTGTACAAGTAATCAAGAAAACACAAATTAAAGCTACAATGTGACACAACTACACACAAGAACAGCTGATATTTAACAGATTAACCATGTCAAGTGTTGGTGAAAATGTAGAGTAATACTTCTGTCACACTGCTTGCTAGAGTGCAATTTTATAAGCACTCTGAAATATTATCGAGCATTACATATTGAAGTAGAATGTTAGCATATCTTATTCAGTAGCTATACTTGTTGTAGATATGTAACAAGTAGAAATGCATGCATGTGTGAACAAGAGACATAAATAACAGTTTGTCCATTGCCTTATTAATCACACAGACAAGAACTCCAACATGGGTGTCTGTCAACAACGGAATGGATGAATATATGGTGCTATAATGACACAATGAAACACTACACAGCAGTGAATAAGTTTGGCCAACATAACATTCAGCAAAAAGTGCCATACACAAAAAATGTATACTATATAATATCTGGTAGTTTTGGGGAACAGAAAGGTAGGTACTGATTAAGAGGACAAAAAGAAAATTTCTGTTGTACTGGTAATTTTTTTTTTCCTTACATGTCATTTCAAAGGTGTTTGCTTTTTAGTAAACTGTGGAGCTGTACCTTTACTTTCATGCACTTTTTTCCTTTTTTATATGTTAATACAGTTTTATTAATGACTCTTACCTATGCACATGTATACACATGGCTAAAATAGTCTTAAAAATATAAAAGCCTACCAAACTTGGGATGGTGAATATCTGCTCTGTATCATTACTGAAAATGAGAGGGAAAAAAAAAACAAAACTGTGCTTAAAATTCCACTTAAAGACCTTAAAGTTGAAATGTAGAAGGATGTCCAGCTAATGATAAGCATCATTGTGAAGAACTGCTAACCAGGCTACAGACCACTTATTCTTTTGGGCAGCTGGCAGGCATGTAATCATAGGGTTAAACTGAAAATTACTGATGAAAATGTAAAACAAAAAAATCAAGTTTTTAGCTGTGTTTGTTGATATACAGGTTCCAGCTCACTGTTAAACCTCGGAGGATCTTGGGAATGACATGCAATTACATATAATTGTTATGGGGTAGGGACTACTCATTCATAGCTGGGTAAGCTATTAAATGAGGCTAACATTTATTACATAAATTTTTCTTATTTAATTTTGGTGCAGCCAAAATCATTTTTGTCTCCTGATTTCTTTATTATAAACCTTTTCTTTCTACTGAGAACTGGAGATAGAGGAGATAGACAAAACATAGGAACTTTTTTTTACTATGGGTTAGGTCATGAAAGCTCAAGTATTGGGTTTGAACTGCACATAGGTTAAATAAAAAATGTGTGTTTCCTGATTCTAGACTGTGCTGCTAACCTATATCCAAGTAAGTTCAAAACTGTGGGCTATTGGCTAACAGACAAGCATGAGAGTATGGCTGGATAAATCCTAGATTTATATCATTCGGGAGACAATTAACTAAAAGTACGAAGTCTGTTGACTATGAACATGTCATGTAGAAAGTAAAAAACAGAAACCTTAAAGAGGATTCTGGGAAGACAGTGGAATAAGCCCTAGTAATTTCTCTCCCTATCTAGAAAAAAATTGCACTGACAGAATATGACATAACTATTTTGGAATTCTGGAGTCCATGGAAGTCTTGCAACTTCAAAGAGAAAGCTTGGACAGTAAATTGTACTTAATTTTAGCGCATTTCAGCTCTTTGCACAGTAGCAGACACCCATCCCCCACCCTCAGCCCAATGGCAGCTATGCATGTGTTCCTGGAGTAACATGTACACAGCAGTCAGGATGAACAAAAAAAAGAGACCCTGTTCTCCAAATAGCAGGAATCTGTGTTCTGACCAACAATTGCTACGTTTAATCACAGAGTTGTGAAAAACAGGCAGGGAGCTGTTGTTGTTTGTCCTATGTTTGCAAGCCTCTCTCTCAAGCTGCAGTGAATTCAAGACATTTAGAGAGCCAGTGGTCTTTTTTTCCATTTTGGGAGTCCGATGTTCAGAATGAAAACATTGGGAGTCCTTGGAAACCCAGTAGCACCTTGACAGACAGATAACCACCTCATCAAGCAGCTCCCTGAGATCAGAGCTAGATAAATCCACGATGATGGGAAAAAAACAGCGCAAAAAAGATGAAACCATCAAAGACCAGAATGCCTCTTCTCCTTCAAGGGATCACAATCCTCATCAACAGGGTAACACACATGACCAAGAAAGAGTGAAACAAATTGACAGAAACAGGCTTCAGAAGGTGGGTAATAACAAACTCTTGTGAGCTAAAGGAACACGTTCTAACCCAAAGCAAAGAAACTAAAAACCTTGAAAAAAAGGTTAGCTGAAATGCTAACTAGAATAACCAGCTTAGAGAAGAACATAAATGACTTGATGGAGTTGAAAAACACAGCATGAGAACTACATGAAGCAAACACAAGTTTTAACAGCAGAATTGATCTAACAGAAGAAAGGATATGAGATTAAAGCTCAACTCAATGAAACAAAAAGAGAAGGCAAGACAAGAGAAAAAAGTGAAAAGAAATGAACAAAGCCTTCAAGAAATATGAGATTATGTGAAAAGACCTAATCTACGCTTGATCAGTGTACCTGAATATGACGGGAACAATGAATCCAAGCTGGAAAACATGCTCCAGAGTATTATCCAGAAGAACTTCCCCAGCCTAGCAAGGCAGTCCAATATTCAAATACAAGAAATATAGAGAACTCCACAAAGATACTCCTGAAGAAGAGCAACCCCAAGGCACATAATTGTCAGATTCACCAGGGCTGAAATCAAGGAAAAAATGCTACAGGCAGCCAGAAAAAAGGACAGGTTACCCACAGAGGGAAGCCAATCAGACTCGGAGCAGTTCTCTCAGCAGAAACCCTACAAGCCAGGAGAGCATGGGGACCAATATTCAACATTCTTAAAGAAAAGAACATCCAACCCAGAATCTCATATCCAGCCAAACTAAGCTTCATAAGTGAAGGAAAAATAAAATCTTTTACAGACAAGCAATTACTGAGAGATTTTGTCACCAATAGACCTGCCTTACAAGAGCTCCTGAAAGAAACACTAAACATGGAAAGGAACAAGTACCAGTCACTGCAAAAGAACACCAAATGGCAAAGACCAGAAATGCGATGAAGAAACTGAGTCAGGTAACAGGCAAGAAAACCAGCCAGTAACAAAATATCAGGATCAAATTCACACATAACAAAATTAACATTGAATGTAAATGGAATAAACACCCCAATCAAAAGACACAGACTGTCAAACTGGATAAAAAGTCAAGACCCATTGGTGTGCTGTATTCAAGAAACCCATCTCATATACAAAGACACACACAGACTCAAAATAAAGGGATGGAAGAAGGTTTATCAAGCAAATGAAGAATAACAAAAAAAGCAGGGGTTGCAATCCTAGTCTCTGATAAAATAGACTTCAAACCAACGAAGATCAAAAGAGACAAAGAAGGGCACTACATAATGGTAAAAGGATCAATCCAACAAGAAGAGCTAACTATCCTAAATATGTACACACTCAACACAGAAGCACTCAGTTACATAAAGCAAGTTCTTAACTATCTAAAAGGAGATTTAGACTCCCACACAGTAATATTGGGAGACTTCAACACTCCACTGTCAATATTAGACAGATCAACGAGACAGAAAATTAACAAGGACATCCAGGACTTGAATGCAGAGCTGGACCACGTGGGCCTAATAGACATATACAGAATGTTCCACCCCAAATCCACAGAATATACATTCTTCTCAGCACCACACTGCACTTACTCAAAAACTGACCACATAATTGGAAACAAATCACTCCTCAGCAAATGCACAAGAACGGAAATCATAACAAACAGTCTATCAGACCACAGCGCAATCAGATTAGAACTCAGAATTAAGAAACTCACTCAAATCTGCACAACTACTTGAAAACTGAACAACCTGCTTCTGAGTGTTGACTGGATAAACAATGAAATGAAGGCAGAAATAAAGATGTTCTTTGAAACCAAAAGACAATGAAGACACAATGTACCAGAATCTCTGGGACACCTTTAAAGCAGTGTCAAGAGGGAAATTTATAGCAATAAATGCCCACATGAGAAACAGGAAAAGATCTAAAATCAACACCCTATCATCAAAATTGAAAGAGCTAGAGGATCAAGATTAAAAAACTCAAAAGCTAGCAGAAGACAAGAAATAACTAAGATCAGAGCAGAACTGAAGGAGATAGAGACACAAAAAACCCTTCAAAAACTCAATAAATCCAGGAGCTGGTTTTTTGAAAAGATCAACAAAGTAGATCACTAGCCAGATTAATAAAAAAGAAAAGAATCAAATAGATGCAATAAAAAATGGAGTTATCTCCACTGATTCTACAGAAATACAAACTACCATCAGAGATTACTACAAACACCTCTATGCACACAAACCAGTAAATCTTGAAGAAATAGATAACTCCTGGACAATTGCACACTACCAAGAATAAACCAGGAAGAAGCTGCAACTGTGAATACACAAATAACAAGGGCTGAAGTTGAGGCAGCAATCAATAGCCTACAAACCAAAAAAAACTCCAGGTTGAGATGGGTTCAAAGCCAAATTCTACCAGATGTATAAAGAGGAGCTGGTTCTATTCCTTCTGAAACTATACCAAACAATACAAAAGAGAGAATCCTCCCTAACTCATTTTATGAGCGCTGCATCATCCTGATACAAAAACCAGGCAGAGACTCAACAAAAAAAAGAAAACTCCAGGCCAATACCCATGATGAACATAGATGCAAAAATCTTCAATAAAATACTGGCAAACCAAATGCAACAGCACATCGAAAAGATTATTCATCACCATCAAGTAGGCTTCATCCCAAGGATGCAAGTCTCCTTCAACATATGCAAGTCCATAAACATATTCCATCACATAAACAGAACCAAAGACAAAAACCACATGATTACCTCAACAGATGCAGAGAAGGCCTTCAACAAAATTCAACAGCCCTTCATTCTAAAAACTCTCAATAAACCAGGCATCGACAGAACGTATCATAAAAGCTATTTATGACAAACTCACAGCCAATATTATACTGAAGGGGCAAAAGCTGGAAGCATTCCCTTTCAAAACAGGCACTAGACAAGAATGCCCTCACTCACCACTCCTATTCAAGATAGTATTGGAAGTTCTAGCCTGAGCAATCAGGCAAGAAAAAGAAATAAAGGGTATTCAATTAGGAAAGGAGGAAGTCAAATTGTCTCTATTTGCAGATGACATGATTGTATATTTAAAAGGCCCCATCATCTCATCCCAAAATCTCCTCATATGGATAAGCAACTTCAGCAAAGTCTCAGAATACAACATCAATGCGAAGAAATCACAAGTATTTCTATGCACCAATAACAGACAAACAGAGAGCCAAATCAAGAGTGAACTCCCATTCACAATTTCTACAAAGAGAATAAAATATCTAGAAATACAACTAACAAAGGACCTCTTCAAGGAGAACTACAAACCATTGCTCAACAAAATAAGAGAGGACACAAACAGATGGAAATACATTCCATGCTAATGGTTAGGAAGAATAAATATCATGAAAATGGCCATACTAACCAAAGTAATTTATAGATTCAACACTATCCCCATCGAGCTACAAATGACCTTCTTAACAGAACTCAAAAAAACCACTTTAAACTTCATATGGAACCAAAAGAGAGCCTCCATAGCCAAGACAATTCTAAGCAAAATGGACCAAGCTGGAGGCATCACACTGCCAGACTTCAAACTATCCTACAAGGCTACAGTAATCAAACAGCATGGTACTGGTACCAAAACAAACACATAGGCCAATGAAACAGAACAGAGGCCTTGGAAGCAACATTACACATCTACAACCATCTGCTCTTTGACAAACCTGACAAAAACAAGTAATGAGGAAACAACTCCATGTTTAATAAATGGTGTGGGGAAAACGGGCTTGCAATATGCAGAAAGCAGAAACTGGACTGCTTCCTATCACCTTACACTAAAATTAACTCCAGATGGATTAAAAATTTAGACATAAAACATAACACCATAAAAACTCGAAAAGAAAACGTAGGCAAAACCATCCAGGACATAGAGGACTTCATGACTAAAACACCAAAAGTGATAGCAACAAAAGCCAAGATAGACAAATGGGATCTAATTAAGCTTCAGAGCTTCTGTACAGCAAAAGAAACAATCATTAGAGTGAACCAGCAACCAACGGAATGGGAAAAAATTTTTGCAACCTACCCATCTGACAATGAGCTAATATACAGAATTTACAAAGAACTAAAACAGATATACGAGAAAAAAACAAACCCATTCAAAAGTAGGTGAAGGATACGAACAGACACTTCTCAAAAGAAGACATATACAAGGCCAACAAACATGTGAAAAAATGCCTCATCATCACTGGTCATTAGAGAAATGCAAATCAAAACCCACATTAAGGTATCATCTCCCACCACTTAGAATGGGCAATCATTAAAAAATCTGGAGACAACAGATGCTGGAGAGGATGTGGAGAAATAGGAACACTCTTACACTGTTGGTGGTAGTGTAAATTAGTTCAACCATTGTGGAAGACAGTGTGGCAATTCCTCAAGGATCTAGAAATAGAAATTCTATTTGACCCAGCAATCCCATTACTGGGTATATACCCAAAGGACTATAAAGCATTCTATTATAAAGACACATGCACACGTATGTTCACTGTGGCCCTGTGTACAATAGCAAAGACCTGGAACCAACCCAAATGCCCATCCATGATTGACTAGATAAAGAAAATGTGGCACATATACTCCATAGGATACTATGCAGCCATAAAAAATGATTGGTTCATGTTCTTTGTAGGGACTTGGTTGAATCTGAAAACCATCATTCCTAGCAAACTGACACAAGAACAGAAAACCAAACACCGCATGTTCTCACTCATAGGCAGGTGTTGAACAATGAGAACACGTGGACTCAGGAGAGGAGCATCACATACTGGGGGCAGTTGGGGGGCTACAGGAGGTACAGCGGGGGGTGGGGAGGGATAACATGGGGAGAAATGCTGAATATAGATGCCGATGGAATAGAGGCAGCAAACCACCTGGTTATATATACACCTATGTAACAACCCTGCAAGACCTGCACATGTATCCCAGAACCTAAAGTTAAAAAAAAAAAAAAATGAAAACATTAAAAAAAATTGTGCATACAAAAAAATTGGAAAGTGACCATACGTACTCAGAAAAATACAAAGAATCAGAAAATCCTTAAGAAGACCTTAAGTTTACACTTTATACTGATGACTGGCACAGAGAACATACAACAATCAAGAAAACAAAAACAACAAACAAAAATAACAAAAAGCAATAAACCCAGGAGTAGAGAAAGAATCTGATTTCCAGAGTTAAAAAAGTACAAGGCATATAAGGATCTACCAGACAAAATCTTTAAAATAATACTCTTAAAGATACTCAACCAAAGAAGTTGTGGAGAAGGTAAAACAGAACAAAACAAAACAATGTATGAACAAAATGGAAATGTTAATAAAGAGACAGACAACCTAAAGAAAAGAAATTCTGTGAGCTAGAAAGTATAATAATTGAAATGAAAGATTCACTAGAGTGATTCAAAGCTGATCTGAGCAAGTGGAAGAAAAAAAATGAACAAAACTGAAGATAGAACAATGGAAATTATTGAGTATTAGAAATACAAGGAAAAAAGATAAAGTGAACAGAGCCTAAGGGACCTGTGTTACTCCATCAAACAGAGAAGCATTCACATTGTGGAAGTCTCAGAAAGGGAGGAGAGATAGAATATTTGGGGTACAGAAAATATTTGAAAAAATAATGGTTGAAAACTTTCCAACACTGGTATTCTAAATTATGTATTTATTTTAAGGGTAGGCTATTGCTCTGTCACCCAAGCTGGAGTGCAGTGTGCAATCATATTTTACTGTAACCTCAAACTCACGTGATCTTCCCATCTCCACCTCCCAAAGTGCTGGTATTACAGGCATGTACCACCACACTTGGCTAGTTATTTTTGGTGGTTGTTTTGTTTTTTTAATGTTTTTGTTAGGGACAGGGTCTTCCTTCGATGTCCAGGATGGTTGTGACCAATTTTCATAACATACATAAACATAATCATCAAAGAAACTCCAAATAAGACAAAACAGAAAACTACATCAAGACACACTATAATCAAGCATTCAAAAGACAAAAAGAGTAACTTGAAAACAGCAAGAGGGATGCAACTTGTCTCATACAAGGATCCACAATAAGATTATCCAGATTTCTCATAAGAAGCCAAAGGCCTGAAGGCAGTGGGCCAATGTATTCAAAGTGCTAAAGGGAAAACAAAAAACCAATCATTAAAAGATCCAAGGGAAGAAAAAAACTGTCCTTCAAAGGTGAAGAAGAAATTAAGATATTCTCAGATAAACAAAAGCTAAACGTGGGTTATCATTAGATCTGCCTTGCAAGAAATACCAAAGTGGTCATAATGAGTGAAATGAAAGGCACTAAAAAGTAACTTGAAGCTGTAGAAAGATCTCACTAACAGTAGATACATGCGTAGTTATAAAATCTTGCATTATTTGCAAAAATACTTTGTAACATCACTTTTTGGTTTCTGCATAATTTAAGAGACTAATACATTTTAAAAACACTTATTTGTCTACAAGCCAGCATTATTGGAACTTTGGTTTATGAATCATTATTTTTTACATAATTTAAGAGACTAATGCATATAGAATAATTATTAGTTTGTGTTTTGGAGCACACAATGTATAAAGATATAATTTTGTGACATGAATAACTGCAAGAGGTAAGGGTGTAGCCATTAAGGGAATGAAGTTTTTTCATATTATTCAAGTTAAGATGCCATAGTTTACAGTGTGTAATTTTAGGATGTTAAATGTAATCTTCGTGGTAACTAAAAGAAAACAGCTATAGAATACTGGCAAAATGAAATGAAAAATAATTTAAACATTTCCATGGAAAATAATCAACTAAACACAAAGGCAGAAATGCAGAAAATGAGAGACAAAAAAAGCTGCAAGACATATAGAAAACAAATACCAAAATAACAGAAGGAAGGATTTACTTACTAGTAATTATTTTACATGTAGATGAACTAAACTGTCCAGTTGAAAGACATTCACAGACTGGATTTTAAAAACATAATTCAATTATGTATTGTCTATAAAACTCATTTGAGATTTAAGGAACCAAAAAAATTAAAAGTGAAAGGAGAGAAAATGGTATTTCATCCAAATAGTAACCAATAGGCAGAAGATGCTATGCTAATTTCTCACATAATAGACTTTAAGTCAAAAAGGACTCTCATACCTTTTTTGACTTAAAGTCTATTATGTAAGAAATTGAGAGACAAAAATATATCTTAATAAAAGTTTCAAGAAAGCAGGAAGATACAACAAATATTATAAATATTTATGCACCTAATGATAGACAATCAAAACATATAAAGTAAAACTTGACAAAATTGGAGAAGTAGAGATTTCTACATTAATGGTTGGAGATGTCAATAATCCAATCATGAATAGAACAGCCAGAGAGAGGATAAGTAAGAAAATAGAAGACCTGACACAGTAAATAAACTAGATCTAACAAACATATGCACAACACTACTCAAACATACCCCACATATATTTACTGAAAGTATACATTAGATATTTCCCAGCATACACGATATGTTAGGCCACAAATTAAGTCTCAGTAAATTTTAAATGATACATATTGTACAAGATATCATCTCTGACTACAATAAAGTTACAAATCAACAAAAGGAAAAGAACACTGAAAAATTCATAAAATTGTAAAAATTAAGTAACACTCTCTTAAGCTACAAATATGTAAGAGAAGAAATCACAAGAAAAACTAGAAAACACTTAGGGATAAATGAAAACAAAAATACAACATACTAAAGCTTTTAAGACACAGGAAAAGCAGTGCTAAGGGAGAAATTTATGCCTATCGGCACTTACATTAAAAAATAAGGAAAATATCAAACCAACAACCTAACGTGACAACTTAAGGAACTAGAACAAGAATAAACTGAACCAAAGGCTAGAAGGAAAGAAACAATAAAGAGCGCAGATAAATAAAAAATAGAAAAATAGGCTGGGAGCAGTGGCACACACCTGTAATCCTAGCACTTTGGGAGGCCGATGTGAGTGGATCGCTTGAGGTCAGGAGTTTGACATCAGCCTGGCCAACATGGTGAAACCTCATCACCACTAAAAATACATAAAATTAACTAGGCATGGTGGCACACACCTGCAATCCCAGTGACTTAGGCAGCTGAGGCATGAGAATCACTTGAACGTGGGAGACAGACATTGCAGTGAGCTGAGACCATGCCGTTGCACTCCAGCCTGGAATTAACAACAATTTTATGCTAATCAATTGAGTAACCTGGATGAAATGGACAAATTTCTGAAAACACAAAACCTAACCAGACTACACTGTAGACCTGTAACTTGTAAGCAGATTGAATCAGTAGAAAAAAAAAAAATCCCAACAAAGAAAATCCCTAGACCTATTGTCTTCATGAGTGAATGAAGAACATTAATCCTTCTCAAATTTTTCCAAAAAAAAAAAAAAAAATGACAAGGAGGGGACACTTTCTGATTCTATGAGATTAACGTTACCCTGATACCAAAGCCAGACAAAGATACTACAAGAATATTCCTTATGAATGTTAATCCAAAAATTCTCAACCAAATGCTAGCAAACTGAATTCAGAAGTGTATTAAAAGGATTATATACCATGACAAAGTGGCATTCATTCTTTGAATGCTGCAAGAATACTTCAACATATGAAAATTTATGAATGTAATACGTCACATTAACAAAACGAAAGGAAAAAGCCACATGATCAGTTCAATTGATGCAGAAACAGATTTTGCCAAAATTCAACACTTTTTCAAACAATATATACTCATACTTAACAAACTTCGAACAGAAGAAACCACTTCAACATAATAAAAGCCATATATGAAAAACCCATAATTAACATTATTTTCAATAGCTAAGGACTTAAAGCTTTTACTCTGAGGTCAGAAACAAAGCAAGAATGCCTGTTCTCATCTCAGTACTTCTGTTTGACAAAGCACTGGAAGTTCTAGCCAGAGCAAACAGGCAAGAAAAATAAATAAAAGGCATCTAACTTGAAAAGGAAAAACTAAACTTATCTTTATTTGCAGATGATATACTCTTGTATGTAGAAAAACCCTGAAGATTACACACACGCATGCGCGCGCATGCACGCACACACACACACACACACACACAAACACACAGATATGAACCAATAAATGAATTCAGCAAAGTAGCAGGATACAAAATCAACACACAAAAATCAACTGTATTTCTATATACTAACAATAAAGAACATGAAAAGGAAATTATAAAAACAAAGCCATTTAAAATAGCATCAAAAAGGATAAAAATATTTAGGAATTAACGAAGGTTGTGAACGACTGGCACAGTGAAAATTATGAAACATTGCTGAAAGAAATTAAATAAATAAAACATATTCCATGTCCACAGATTGGAAGGCTGTATTGTTAAGGTATCAATACTACTCAAAGCAATCTACAAATTTAATTCAATCTTTATTAAAATACCAATGTTTTTGCAGAAATAGAAAAACTCATCATAATATTTATATGGAATCTCAAGGGACTCTGAATGACAAAAACAATCTTGAAAATAAAAAGAGTAAACTGTAAGACAAAAGAAAAAAAGAGCATTAGCTCTACAGCTCAACCTTTCCAATTTGAAAACATACTACAAAGCTACAATCATTAAAACAATATGGTACCAGCATAAAGACAGACGCATATACCAAGAGAACAAAACAGAAAGCCCAGAAATAAACCCTCACATATGTGGTATAATTATTTTTTATGAATCTGCCAAGGCCATTCAATGGGGAAAGAACAATCTTCAATAAATGGTGCTAGGAAAACTGAATATCTACATACAAAAGAAAAAAACTGAACCCCTTGTAACACAATTTAAAAAAACTAATTCAAAATTAATTGTAGACCTAAATGTAAGACCTAAAATCATAAAACTCTTAGAAAAAAAGGCAAAATCTGTACAACATTAGATTTGGCAATAATTTATCAGATATGACAGTGAAGGCACTGGCTAAAAAAAGCAAAAATGGACAATTTGGACTTCATTAAAACAAAAAATTGTATCCATCAAAGGACAGTATCAATATAGTAAAAAGGCAACCCACAGAGTGGAAGAAAAACTTTACAAATTATATACTGGTAAGTAATTAATACCTAGTATATATACAGAGAATTTTAAAAACTCAACTACCAAAAATACATGATTCAAAAATGTACACAGGAATTTAGCAAACGTTTCTCCAAATCACATGTATAAAAATGGCCACTAAGCCTTTGAAAAGATGCTCAACATCAATAATTATTGGCATGGAAGTCAAAACTAAAATAAGATACCATCTCACACCCATTAAGATGGCTACTTTCAAAACAACAGAAAAGAAGTGTTAGCAAGGATGTAGATACACTAGAACTCTTCTGCACTATTAGTGGGAAAGTTAAGTGGTGCTCTTGCTTTGGAAAAGAGGATTAAAATTTCTCAAAAAATTAAAAATAGAATTACCATACAAACCAGAAATTTCACTTCTGGGTATATACCCAGAAGAACTAAAAGTAGGACCTTGAAAAGTATATGTATGCCCAATTTCATACAAGCATTACTCACAACAGCTGAAATGCAGAAGCAACCTGTCTTAGTCTGTTTTGTGGTGCAATAATGGAATACCTGAGGCTAAGTAATTTACAAAGAAAATAAGTTTATTTGGCTCACAAATTAGCTGACTGTTCAAAAAGCATGGTGCCAGACTCTGTATCTGGTGAGGTCCTCAGGCTGCTTACTGGCTACCCTTCACCTTCTGCCCTGAGTGCCACTGCCTTCATGGCAGAAGCTGACGGGTATCCAGTTAGTGCAGAGATCCCATGGCGAGAGAAGAAGCAAGAGGCAGTCAGAGGAGGTGCCAGCCTCTTTTCAATAACCACTTATCCCAGTCACCAACAGAGAACTCACTCAACTCCTTCCAGTGGAAAGCATTAATCAATTTATAGGGGATCTGCCTCCATAACCAGAGTATCTCCCAATGGGCCTCCAACACTGGGGACCAAATTTCAACATGAAGTTTGGGAGGACAAACATCCAAACTATGGCACAAACCAAATGTCCACCAGTGAGTGAACAGGTAAGCAAAATGTGGTATATACATACAATAGGATATCAGTCAGCTTAAAAAAAGGAATGAAATTCTGACATATGATACAACACGAATGAATCTTGAAGATATTATTCGAATTGAGATAATCCAGTAACAAAAAGGCAAATACTGTGATTCCACTTACATCAGGTGCTTGGATTAGCCAATACCATAGCAACAGAAAGTAGAATAGAGATTGACAGGGTATGGAAGACAGAGGAAAGGCAGTTTTTGTTTAATAGCATAGCACTTCAGTTTTAAAAGATGAAAAGAGTTCTGGATATGGACAGTGGTGATGGTGGCACAATATTGTAAGTGTGTTTAACATCACTGAAGTATACACTTAAAAATAGTTAAGATGGTAAATTGTATGTTATGTGTATTTACCACAGTTAAAAAAAAATATCGGCGACAAAATCCTTGGAATATAGTAGATGCAGGTTCTAATCCTGCCTTCGGCATTTATTAGCTGAACTGATGCTAATCAAGTTACTTCATCTGATCCTTGATTCTTTCATCTATAAAATGGGAATAAAATAACCTTCCCTGTGCATTTATGATAAAAAATGCAGTTGGCCCTTTATATCCACAGGTTCCACATATAAGAATCCAACACACTGCAAATAAAAAGTATTTTTTTAAAAAACAATAAAAATAATAAAAAAAAGCAAACTGAAAAATCATACAGTACAACAAAAATTCATGTAACACTGGTACAGTATTAGGTACTGTAAGTAATACACGGATTATTTAAAATATATAGGAGGTATTTGCATAGCTTATATGCAAATACTATGCCATTTTATATAAAGGACTCGAGAACTCACAAATTTTGATGTCTGCAGGGCCCTAAAACCAATTCCCTGTGCATACCAACGATTGACTCAAACTTATGTAATATGCATAATAGTTACTATTCGTGGAGGATTTATGCTCAATGTTAATATCAGCTCTTCCTTCCCATTGAAAAGGCACACGTTTTTAAAAAACAATATTTAAGAAGAAAAACAATATTCAACTACAAAACATCTCGTGAAAAATTCACAAGCATAGTTTGATTCTCTTTTCTGGCTGTGGGCCACTTTTCTAAGACACAAAGACAATAGGCATTTCTGCAAAGTCATGTCGGAATTGCTCTACTGATTCCTTCCTTATTGGATATCAAGTTAATTACTGTGAAATAGACTTGGTTGGACCATGCTGGTGTTTGTATACTGCTGCATATTACAGAATGTTTTATAGCTATTAATTATTGTCCTTGCAATATCCCTGGGAAGTAGACCACTGCAACCTTCTTGGTGCACTAATTAGAACTCTGTCACAAAAAGATCATGTAACTTGCTGAAGGACATTCACCAAAGAAGGCAATGAACACTGCACAGTAACGGGGGACCTAGTTTGCTGAAATGGAAAAAACTACAAAATGTAAATTCAGAAGTCTAGGATCTCATCACAGCCCTGCCATTCACTTTGTAATCACGGAAGGTCAGCCTCATTTCCTCATGTGAAAAAGATCAGAAGGATTCAAACAGATCATTGATATCTAGATTCTAGGACTATGATAACTCAAAGTTTCAAATGGGAACATAAATAATTTTATCATTAAAGTACATATCTTTGTGATTAATAAGTTGAGTCAACAACCCATGTGAATGAAACATGTTAGGCTCGGTTCACCAAATAAGAACAAAATTCAAGGTTGAGTGAAACAAGGCTAGGTGAAACTCTATGGAACTGTGTTTAACCTTCAAAAGATAGTTCTGTCTAGGGGACATGGGAGTTAGAGCAGAGCAATCAGGATGTATGTCTCGGCTCCTCAACTTAATAACTACATACTTGAGCAATTGATTTAACCTTTCAAAGCCTGTCCAAAGGACCACATTGCTACATTCAAATACTCACATTATCTGCTGTAAAGTTACCCAGAGATGTGTCTCAAAAAGTCAATAAATCTGACAATTGATACCAATTGGTGGGTCCCTTATACCAGACATTTTTGCTTGGCTGAGAATGAAAAGATGAGTTAGATACAGTAATTGCCTTCAAGGAATGCTGTAGTGAGAGAGAAATAGCTAATACAGAGCTGAATACGACAAGAACCTTAAGAGAGATGCAACTAGAATATGATACGGTATTGGGGATATGTAGAGTGAGGTGAGAAACGTTATTTTGGCATGCTAAATATCCAACTTTAGGATTTGAATACCTCAAGGAAAATGTTTCTCTTGTGCAGATATATCCTCTGTTCCAGATTACTATGAACCATGAGGAAAGGAGAGCATTTTAACAGATAAAAATCTAGGAAGAAGGAATTCTAGTAGAGGAACCAAGTAAGAACAAATGTTTGAAGGCAGGAACGAGTCATCGATCCTTACAGTCAGAAGAGTCAAGTCCCACTATAGGTATCATCTGTCTCCTCTAAGTCCACCCTCACTTCTTCACAAGGTTCTCAATATCTCTTCTAATTCTCCTATCTCCAACAGGCCAGCATATCACCAGGAATTTTCCAGTTTGCATCTAGATGATATGTTATAAATTATCTTCTTGGCTTTTTACGTTTCCTGGTCTTCAGGAATGTGTTCCAACTCCAAATAACTATTTCTTAGGACTTTGCTCTCAAGTTCTTCCTTTCTCTAACCAGATCGCTGGATGGTATACAAAATGAAAGATTCCTGCAGTACGTATTTTCTACAAGCTTCCAGAATAATGTTTCCTTAGAGAAATCAAATAAAATCAAGGACATAACCAATCATGGATTGTTCTTCAAATACTTCATTTAGAAGTGCACTTGTGATAAAAATCAAGTTCTAATGTTAAGATAGAGTCTGTAATAAAACTAGGAGGCTCTGACCTGTGACAACTCCTCCGGGTAGACCCACAGCCTACCTCATTTCTGTGGGTCGATTCAATGTCAGCTCCGTTCTTTATGTACTAAAAAAGACTTTTATTTAAACTCATAGGATATTTTCCAAACTATCCTCAGAAAATACCCAGAAACCAGACAGCCTTAAGACTTCCCTTTCCCGTGTCAGCCAGGAATGCCCCATGCATACATCTGTGCCTGCCTTCACAGAGGCAGAATAACCTGCAAATCCAGCATTGTAATGAATAGAGATCATTTGGCAGTGGAGCTATAAATAGGGTGCTTTAGAACCCAAAGCACATTCAGACTGCTTTTGTCAGCAGAGAGTAAGAAAGGAGGCTTTATTGTTATAGCAGGGGCAAGTAAACAGGCTTTCCTTGCCAGTAAAGGCAGCATGTAATATACTCAACATGCTTATTGGAGCTGGAGCATAAATCACATGGTCAGTTCTTAATGGCATAGAAAGGGCTTTCCCTTATCACAATCATTACAGCTAAAGTGCACACACGGACAGCTCATCACTGGGAAAAAAATAATTATTTGGTCATCTATATATTCTTTTGCTGCTTTTAGTCAGTGGGCAGGATGGATGCAGATATGCCTTTACACTCTTCAGCTGATATTTCTGGGCAAAGGAGAGAGTGTAGGTGAGCACACAAGCTACTGGATAAATCAAAGCAAGGTTTCTAAATATATAAAGATATATTGGAATGTTCTGGGTGACTCGAGTAGAATTAGGAGCTCAAGTGAAGCAACAGATGGAAGATTTCCCATAAGCCAGATGCATCCAAAGAAGAACTAACCTTCACTGGAGATGTGTGAGTAGAGGCTGGCTGGTTACTTCTTCAAGAATGCTAGATTGGCCGAGGCTGTTATAAGGGGGCTTGGGGTAAGAATGGGTGGACTAGATGTTCACTTAAGGCCCCTCCCATCTTCACAGGCTCTAAATAACGTCCTTCAGAGTAAAAGTTAAATTACAATTTCTAGGAAGAGCTCATTCTTATTCATCCAGGAAAATAAGCCCTGGATAGCTTCAAAACTCCCTCATCTATCCATCAGGCAAAGCTGGGCACTTCAGCTCCTCCCACACTCAAGAACTTGGAATGTTTTCCTCCCCCTCTCCTTCCCTCTCCATTTCTTCCTTCCTTCCATCCATCTCTTTCTTTATTATGGGTGCACAATTTATTTTAATGAAACTCAGTATACATTTACAAAATTTAAAAAAAACCCTGAAAATTAGATATTACAGCTCACTATGCATTGTAATATGGAGTCTGACTCAATTTTTGATGCCTGACTAGTGACAGCTTTGAAGCTTCATCCCTCCATCCTCTGTGGGAGAGAACGGTGTTACTCTCAAGCAGGTCTGAGATGGCTTACGTGAGCAAGGAAAAGTGACTGCCCAGGTTTTTATTCTAGTTAGGAGGTAGGGCTGAGGTGAGAGTTTTTCATGACAGGGGCTTCATGGTTTGCATCAAAGGCAGGAGCACCCAGGCTTTCTTACCTGCTTGTCCAAATGTGGGGCACAAAGGAACGATGGAGGGATGAAGCATCAAAGCTGTCTGTAGTCAGGCATCAAAAATTGAGTCAGACTCCATATTACAATGCATTATAGTGACCATTTGCTGTCTTTGCTTTTAACTTACAATTGAGCCTCATAGGTTTGGCAGATGCACCATCATGTGAATCTTGTACAGAAAGAACCAGGAAGTTGCCTTCCAAAGGCCAGGAGTCAAAAGGCCTAGATATTGGCTCTTTCTGGACCCTGGAAGCTTGTCTGTAGATAGATAACCTTAACTAAGTCAAGCAGATACAGAATTCCTGCTGGGTACATCCAACATGATCAACACTCAGTGCTGCCAGGAGCAAAAATAGAAGTAGTGGCAACCAGCAGTAGTGGCTTTGGTGCCCTAACCAAACTTTTTTTGTGGTATGATCTTGATAACAGGCCTGGGAACCTGCCTCCCTTAATTTCCACCTCTTTGGTAAGTCTGGTTCTCCAGGCTTTCCATCTGTCTGAGAGCCAAATGACATGTCCCCACAAATTATTTTTCTGTTTAAGTTACCCAAAGTTAATTTCTATAGTTTGCCGTGGAGAATCCTAGTTTACTAGCAAACACATGCACACATGTGCACTCACACATACGTGAATCCAAGCACACACACTCTGAGCAGGGTTTATACACCTATAGAGTACACATAAGGATAGGTGAGGGAAATAAATAGCCTAACTTTGGCTTTTTGACAAGTTTCTAGCATGTTGTTCAATAATTGAAGTGGCTATACCTTAGAGATATCTTCTAAAAAGAACATATGAAATAGAAAATTACAAGCCACTAATTTTGTATTCAGCAATTATAAAAACCATTTGTATCGAAATCATTGACCAGAAATCGTGATTGCAGTTAGTGAGAAATCTTTAGAGAATAAGAAGATGGATGACATGAGTTCCTCGGAGAATGCAAAGGCACTGGCTCAGTGAATATCCTGATAAAGGCACATCGAAACATAATCTATATCTGGACAATGTGACATTGAGTTTATAGGTAGTGTGTTTGCCAAAAATGACCAGACTTCTATAACAATCTGCTATTTAAGTACAATGTTTTATGGTTATTTCCTATGAATATAATCCTTAACCTTGAGGCTACAATTACTGCAAAAATGCTTTATATATTTGTTACTGGATATTGTATTTACTCTCTGTGTGTTGTTATAAGAAATTGTATTTGTTAGAATATGTTTGTTGTAGCAAATTGAATTTAGTCATCTAAGTTGTAATGTACACATCAGTTCTGTGATGATTTTCTTGTTATAAATGATTGTGCTAACTTTATGTTCTATGCACACATAAATGCCTTGAAGTTACTCCCTAGTCAAAGAGCATTATGACCCTTGTCTCAGCTTTATTCCTGCATCCCAGTTTTAGAAGACTACGCTTGTACTTCTAAAAGACTTATTTATAAAGGCAATGAAAATCTTTCATCCACAGAAGAAAACAGAAGTTACAGCCTTCTAATTATAAGTAGTAAAATGTTAGGCTTATTCAGACATATAGATATAATTATAATGGAGTTATCTAAAATTGGATATCGATATTCCTGAAAACTGGCACATTTGTATTATTCTAGAGACAAAAGCAAAATGCACCTTAGGGCAGACGTTTTTTAAAGTGGTATTCTGTTTGGCTTTCAAGTCACCAAATATGAAGCTCCTATTCCATATTGGATGATGAATATAATCACGTAAAATGTTTGTCTTCTTTGTAATGAGAGGTATCTTTGATTTGTTGTGCAACCTGATGGTGACTGCTTAGTAATGGGAAGATCAACTGGTTTTTCCATTTGAAACTGGTTAGTTGTGTGCCAAGTCTCTTTACTCTTGTTCCTGGGCATGCACTTAAGCTACATTTCCCAGAGTCCCTTGTAGCTAGATATGGTCATGTGACTGAGTTCTAGCCAATGGAGGATGAAAAAGAGTAATGTTCCAGGCCCAATTCATAAAAATCTCCCAAATCTGAACCCCTGTGCTCCTTCATTATCCTATGGTTTGATGCAGATGAGCAGTCTCCTTGGAAACAACATTTTGAAGATGGCAGAGTCCCAAGCTAGAAGAGTCTGGATCCCTGAATTGCTGCTTGAAGATCTACTTTCCAAGCATAAAAATCCACTTTGAACTTTATATGAGTGGCAAATAAAAGCCCAGCATGTTTGAAGCATTGCACATTTCTAGCTCAGCTTGCAGAATAGAGTGGCTTCTGCTATGTATTATATGGTAGAGACTGGAGAGATACATGGTCTACAGAATGATGGTGTGGAGGAGCATGGCTTGAAGATTTGGTGGTGCAGTGATCTATAGTGTTCAGTTTAAAAGGTTATTTTCTGATTGTAATTACCTTCTGTACTGTTAATATTGTAAGCTGGTCTTAGATATATTTTGGGGAAATAAGCAAGGGAGCTATTTCAACTTTGTTTCAACAATTGGGGTAGATGGCAGAAAGAAATTTCAGAAAAACAGTAGCAGTCCAGAGTAAGATGCTGTCTGTGGAAGTAAAAAATATTTTTGACAAATGAAAACATTTCGGGGACGTTCTCATAAACACCTAGGCATAATCACATGCTAAAAGCTGTAGCCACCTGACTTGAATTATTTCTTAATTTAAAGGAGAGTAGCTCCTGAAGGTTGGTAAAATTAGGATCTCTGAGTTACTGTATTTGTCTATTGTCAGACTATTGTATTAGTCTGTTCTCTGGCTGCTCTAAAGAAGTCCTTGAGATTGGGAATTTATAAAGAAAAGAGGTTTAATTGGTTCATGTTTCCACAGGCTGTACAGGAAGCATAATGGCTTCTGCAGAAACCTCAGAACACTTTCAATCATGGCAGAAGGCGAAGGGTAAGCAGGCATGTCTTATAGGGCTGGAGCAAGAGAAAGAGGGACAGTGTGAGAAGGTGCCTCACACTTCTAAACAACCAGACAGATCTTGTAAGAACTCTATCACAAGAACAGCACCAAATGGGGAAATCTGCTCCCATGATCCAATCACCTCCCACCAGGCACCGCCTCCAACACTGAGGATTGCGATTTGACATGAGATTTGGGAAAGAACACAATTCTAAAAGATGTAATTCTGCCCCAGGCCACTCCCAAATCTCATGTCCTCCTCACATTTCGAAATGCAACCACACCTTCCCAACAGTCTCTCAAAATCATAACTCATTACAGCATTAACTCAAAAATCCAAAGTCCCATGTAAAAAAAAAAAAAAAAAAAAAAAGAAATTTATCTTAGGCCTTCTTACAGCTAGTTATCAAAAGTCTGTTAGTCACAGAAAAGCATTTTAGGCTACCAAGTTCTTTCATATCCTGCAGGTATTCTTGTATTTGTAAAAAGAGGCAATTCATGATTGTCAATAAAAGCAAAGGTGAAAATGAGGACATCCCTGTAATGAAAAGCTTTCCAATGACCAATGAATGATCTTACTAAGAAGCAAAACAGAAAATGACTGTCAAAAGTTACAAAAGACCCTGTGAACAGATAACTTTCCTATTAAATTAACCCAAATAAACCATAAAACGGAAGGGAAGACCTAATCATCAGGTTAGTGGCAAAAAAAAAAAAAAAAAAAAGAAAGGAAGTTAACTTCCTAGGGAAGTTGGAGAAGACTTCACAAAAGTGGTGCCATTTGAATTATGTTATCTTTATTACAATCCCTTTTGTTTCTTTCAAAAAAGAAACATTCATTGCAGATATAAATATTTAATTCATTAAGCTGAACATCTGAGTGCTTGCAATCTCTGGTCACAAAGTGTAATGAAGAGATGTGCCTTAAATAAAAGGGGAAATATGTATGATTTGCCTCAGACACATCCCCTTATAGATAAGTCATTTTGCGGATACAGTCACTAGAGGTAGCCTCACCTAAGTGTAAACATTTCATCTTGGGTCAAACAAATGTGTTTCCCAGGACAAAGGGAATGGATATGAAATGAAATAGGAAAGATTTGAGGGGCCTGGAGCTGGGGATCCCATTTAATGAGCAGAGAAACATAGAAATAGTAATGCCTACTGTTTACTTAGCATTCACCACATACCACGCATCCTAAATGCTTTGCTGAATTCTCACAGCAGCCTTAGGAGAGTTCTGCACAGGGATAAATTGAGGCAAGAAATGTTAAGACCCGTATGGTAGATTATTCTTCAAAAATGCCCACTCTGTCTTTCTTTCACTTCCCCATCCCACTGATGCTTAGTTTGGTCATGTGACTGGCTTTGGCCTTCTAGTGGACAGAGTGCACTTTTCTATCCCTTTATTGAGAAAGACTTTGGGCTTGCCCATGTGGTTTGCTTTGACCAACAGGATGTTAGTGGATGTGATACAAGCGGCCTTGAAATAATGCATGCTGCAGTGGGTTCTCCTCTTAGGTCTCTCCCACAATAAAAAAAAAACATGGTTAAAAAAGGCTACAAAAAAAAAAAAAAAAAAAAAAAAATCCAAAGTCCCAAGTCTCATCTAAGATCAGGCTAGTCCCTTCTGCCTTTGAGCCTATAAAATAAAAAACAAGTTAGTTACTTCCAAAAAGCAATGGGAGTATAGGCATTGGGTAAATGCTGCCTTCCAAAAGGGGGAAATTGGCCAAAATAAAGAGGCTACAGGTTCCATGCTAGTTAGAAACCCAGCAAGGCAGTACTGAAAATTTAAATCTCCAAAATAATCTTCTTGGACTCCATGATTTACATTCATGGCACACTGATGTAAGGGGTAGGCTCTCAAGGCCTTGGGCAACTTTGCCCCTGTGGCTCTCTGCAGGGTTCTTCCCAATGGCTACTCTCTAGGGCTGGTATTAACACCTGTGGCTTTTCCAGGTGATGGTGCAACTATCAGTATATCTACCATTCTGTGGTCTGAAGGATGGTGATCCTTTTCTCACAGATCTCCTAGGCAGCTCCTCAGTGGGGACTTCTTTTGGGGTCTCCAATACTACATTTCCCATCTATACTGCCCTACTAGGGATTTCCATGAGTTCTTCACCTCTATAGCAGGCTTCTGCTTCTTTATGCATTTTGTGAAATCTAGATGGAGGCTCCCAAGACTCAACTCTCACATTCTGCACACTTGCAGGCTAAACACCATGGTGGCAGCTGCCAAGGCTTGCAGCTTATACTCTCTGAAGCAGCAGCTTGAGTAGCTGGGCTTCTTTGAGCCATGGCTGGGGCTGCAGCAGCTAGAATTCAGGGATCAGTGTCCTGAGGCTGTTCAGGGCAGCAGTGCCCTGGGCTTGACCCACAAAACCATTCTTTTCCCCTAGGTCACCAGGCCTGTGATAGGAGGGGCTGCTGTGAAGTTCCCTGAAATGCCCCCAGGGCCTTTTTTGATTGTCTTGGTGTATTAGTCTGTTCTCATGCTGCTTATAAAGACATACCCAAGACTGGGTAATTTATAAAGGAAAGAAGTTTAATTGACTCGTTGTTCAGCATGGCTGAGAGTCCCCAGGAAACTTACTATCATGTGAAAAAGGAAGCACACATGTCCTTCTTCACACGGCAGCAGCAAGGAGAAGAAGAATGAGAGCAGAGAAAAGGGGAAGCCCCTTACAAAATCATCAGATCTCATGAGAACTTACTCACTATCATGAGGACAGGGTTGGGGAAACCACCCCCATGATTAAATTATCTCCACCTGGTCCCTTTCTGGGCATGTGGGGATTCTGGGAACTACAAGATGAGATTTGGGTGGGGACACAGCTAAAGCATATCACTTGGCTATTAGTATTTGCCTTCCTTTTAGTTATGCAAATTTCTGCAGCTAGCTTGAATTCTTCCCCAGAAAATGGGTTTTTCTTTTCTACCACATGACCAAGTTGCAAATTTTCTGAACTTTTATGCTCTACTTGCCTTTTAAATATGAGTTCTAGTTTCAGATCATTGTTTTGCTCATGCATATGAGTATAGGCTTCTAGAAGCAGCCAAGTCATTTCCTGAGTGCTTCACTGCTTAGAAATTTATTATGTCAGATACCCTAAATCATCTCTTCCAAGTTCAAAGTTCCACAGATCCCTAAAGCTAGAGCACAATGTCACCAGTCTCTTTGCTAATGCATAGAAAGAGTTACCTTTACTCCAGTTCTCAATGAGTTTCTCATTTCCATCTGAGACCTCCTCAGCCTGGAGTTCACTGTTCATTTCACTATCAGCATTTTGGTCACAACTATTCAACAAGTCTTTAGGAAGTTCCAAACTTTCCCTGACTTTCCTGTCTTCCGAGCCCTCCAAACTGTTCTAACCTCTGCCCGTTACTAAGTTCCAAAGTTTCTTTCAACTTTTTAGGTGTCTTTATAGCAATGACCCACTCCTAGTACCATTTTTCTGTATTAGTCTGTTTTCATACTGCTATAAATACTTGAGACTGGGCAGTTTACAAAGAAAAGAGATTTAATTGGCTCATGGTTCTGCAGGCTGTACAGGAAGCATGATGGTGTATGGGGAGGCTTCAGGAAACTTTCAATCATGGTGGAAGGTGAAGGGGAAACAGGTATGTCTTACATGGCCAGAGGAAGATGGAGAGAGTGGGGAGGTACCACACACTTTTAAACAACCAGATCTTATAAGAACTCTATAATGAGAACAGCACCAAATGGGGATTCTGCTACCATGATCCCACTAGGACCCACCTCCAACAATGGGTACTACAATTTAACATGAGATTTGGGCAGGGACACTATATATCAATTATATCATTGTACACATGAGGCAAAATAATATTTCAAAGGATGCATTGCCATGGTAATTTAGCCTGTCTCACCATAGCTGCAGACCCCTGGTCACATAGCATACAAACAAAAGGGCATTTGCACCATAGACAGCCCCCAGAGAGAGGCCACATTCTAAGCACCTAAATTCAAAAAGAACCAACAAAGTACGGATCAGAAGTGATTTTTTCCCAGAGATGCTAACAAGAAAATATTTCTTTCCTTCTGACCCAGAAGAGCTCATAGAGGAAGAAGCTAAACAGGAAGATGTCTGGCTCATTTTTCACACAAGTAGAATAAATTGAAAAGAATGGTAGAGAATAACCAAGAAATGTGGGTGCCTCTAGAGTAAAAAGATTGGTGCCCTGCTTCCCTTATAAAATGTTTGATTTTTTTTTTTTTAAGAGTTGAAGTTGGCAGATATGCCTTGGTGAGATCAACAGAGATAGTGACAGGCACATCTTTGGTATCAAAGGAGTCTAAGACCATCACGAGAAAAGGCTTGTGTTGCGAGAGAGCCTGAGGGCCTTCTTGGGGATTGCCTTGGCTAGGCCAGGAAGGACTCTACATCAGAACATATGAGTAGACTGCCAATCTGGGGACTGAAAGAGGACATGGCTGTAGTTTACCAAAGATTGCCAGTATCAAGGAACTGAGGAAGTACTGAAGGAATACTGCAACCAGTCCAACCTTCTGCAGCAAGCACTGGGCATTCCAACGGGCAAAAACCATGTTGCATCTGGGACCTCCAGGAACAATCCTTCTCTGCTATCATTACTGGGCTGCTGCCAAAGCCTTTAAGGAATCTGGATGGGAATGTGGATGAGGACACTGGGGAAGAATGGCGTTTGGAAGGACTGACTGGAACTAAATCATAATCTGGAAATAACTGAGTTATTACTGAATAGTTTTAAAGAAACCCAAAAATAAATATGTTTTACTATTAAAGAAATAGGGATTGGTCAAATGCTGTTTTGTTGTTGTTTGTTGTTTTTGGTATCTTGGCTTTGTGGTGCAAGGGTCAGATCTTCTGTTTAAGTCAGAGATCTGAGATAGATAACAAAAGGGTGATTTTTAAAATTAAAATGGGAATTTGCTACAAGCTTGGGTAAAAGCTAGAATATAAATGAAGGCTGGGTGTGTGTGGAGGGGATAAGAGAAAGATCTGAAGGACAGGCTGGAAAGAAGAGAGACCTCTCAGGCTCAACTAGTAAAAACTGCCCATTCCAGGAGTGGGTAGGCATTTGAGAAATTAAAATTTTTAATCTCCTTCCCTTTCTCCCCTTGTCTATTTTCTTCCTTTTCCCATGTATCTCTTTTTATTTTCCAAGAGGATAGATATCTTAAGACCTGCACTCCAACAGTTGAACTAGATGACCTCATCTCTTTCTTGCTTTCACATGTAGCTGACTTCAACCTCTCAGATTGCTTGCACTCTTCCTTTTTGCCATTTCATCCTCAAGAACACTAATACCAATGTCACCAATTTCACAATTAACCTAGCAAAGCCATAAAAAGCTCCACTTGAATGAATTTCGCCATTTAAAAACTCTATCAATAGAAAACACACCATTCCTCAGCTCAGGTGGAACTCTTAGTAAGCAATCCTGAGAAGTTACTGCTTGAAGATATAATTGGCAGTGCCAAAGGAAGCATTTAAAACTCTCAGGCATTAACTCCCGGAACTTGGGAGTCATTTTAGAGAAATCTCAGTAATGGAACTGCATAGCAGTGCCGAGGTGGAGGGGGAAAGGGGCTCCTTCTCAGGCTTTTCACCAAAAGAAATGACAAAAGATACAGAGACAATGTCAGTTTTAAAAAGAAGCCTGTGGCCCTAGGATGTGACAGCAAGGACAACATATTCTGTCCAAAGAAAAAGGCCTTGTGCTTATCAATAATCCTTTCTGTCCCCTTAAGTCTCATCGTAGATGCCACCATAAAGCCATCCCAAGTCTCCATTTAAATATTTCCCAGTTAGAATACTTTTCTGCTGGACATCTTAAAATTTTTAACCTGATAATAGGTTATCCCTCAACATCCTTAAAAATGCTGAGACACCAAAAACTGATTAAAAATCTCTTGGAGAGGGCAGAGGAGGGAGTAAATATGCAGCTCTTTTAATCTCAAATTTATTTGACCTAAGAATCCACATAGAACTCTGATTAATATCTTGAAGAGGCCTAGTGCTTCAAGGCATATAGCTTAGAAATAATTGATAAATACAAAACTCTCAAGGGAAAGAATAAATTCAAAATCTTGATTGCGGCATTGCCCGAAGAGTGTCTCCTGAAATCTTATCTAGGCATACCATTCCTCTGTAAAATCATTCTATGCTTATAAAGGTTTGGGTTCAACTGCCCTATTTCAGGTTATTTAGCCATTTTGTACCCCTAAATTTTTATAGTTAACCTGTATCTTTTTATTGCCACATTATTTGTGCAATGTAATAATTTGGTGCTTCTGCTAGCTGTAGAAGTTTTACATGTAATTCTTCCCTGTAGCCTCCTTTCCCTCAATAACACCTTGCACACAGTAGATGCTCAATAAATGTTTGTTGAATGAAAAAATAGAAGATAAAGTGGGAGCTAGTAGTGGGCAACAAAATACAGTCCTCAAAAGAGAGATTACACTGCTATACCTACCCTAATGACAGATACATCATAGTCAACAGAACCCTGACATCCATGACTGCGCCTAAACTCTTTGAAAAGCCATAATCTGTTCTGTCTCTTCCTCTGAGTTATGCATTCTGCATATATCTGAGGACAAAGAGCAAAACCCTTTGACTGAGATTAAATGATGTCCAGAGGGTAAAATCAAGCTTCTGGGATATTGTCCAAGACTGGCCTCACATGCAGGGTTTTGCCTTGAGGACTGGCAGCAATATCTCCTCTATAGACATAACTGATCCTTATCCCAGTGAGCAGATGTTACCGGAAAGATGAGGTGTGTAGCAAAGGAGTGCCTCCAGCCCTTGAAAGCTTCCATGGTGGTTTCAACAGCAAACTAAAGAAGCTGGCACTACTAGGCAGCCATTATCTGCTTGTCTGCATCACCCTTGTGCTGAGAAAGCTACCTCACTTAATATCGTAAAACTTTAAATAGGAAAACATTACTACCTTACCTTGGTGTAGGCTTGTTATTTCACTGTTCAACTTATGGCTGTGTAAGGGATAGAGTGCAGTTAGCCTGGCTGGTGACTACTTTGTCCAGGAGTCAAAATTATACTAGACATCTTGACTCTTGTTATTTCCAACTATCAAGTTTTTGTGAAGAGAAGGCAACTACTGATGAATTCATTCATAAATACATTCTTTGGTTTATTCAGCAACATTTAATGGATATCCACTATGTCATAAGAATTGCCAAACTGACTTGCACAAGCCTTAGAGCCATAAAAAGCCTTGACAAGTGTCTGCACTTCACCTCTGGACATGACATGTTTCTGCCAATCACTCTCTCTGCTATTCTTTATTCCTTAGCTTTCCGGTTTCTTGTGCCCACTTTTGCTGCATACCTCAGCTTCTACTCTCCTTCTAACTAGTTGGTTTGTATAGTCAGTCAAAGTTTCAGAGAAATACAGCCAAGAAGGGGTGTGTGTGTGTGTGTGTGTGTGTGTGTGTGTACATAAAGAGATTTAAGGAACTGGCTCATATGCGTATAGGGGCTGAAAAGTCTGAAATGTGTAGAGAAAATAGGCAGGCTGGAAACTCAAGCAGGAACTGATTTTGAAGTCTGGAGTGTGAGATTTGTAAAGCAGCCCAGCAAACTAGAAACTGAGAATTCTATGTTAATGTCTGAAAGTAGAATTCTTTCTTCTCCAGGAAATCTCCATTTTTGCTCTGTAAGCTTTCACCTGATTGGATGAGTTACACCCACATTATCAAAATTAATCTCTTTTACCTAACGTCCATTGATTGTAGATGTTCATCATCACCATAAAATACCTCTACAGCGATATCTAGTGTTTGACCAAACAATTGGGTACCATAGCCTAGTCAATTTTACATGTGAAATGTAACCATCACGGTGTGATATCCTAAATTTTGTCTTATTTTACCTTGGTGATAATTCAGGATGTGACTTGCAGGTCCTGCACACTGGTTCCACATGTTTAAGCTACACCCTATGTCATGTGTGGGAGTGGGGAGGCAATCTGAAATTGGCATTGTATATCTAAAAGGAATTTGGACCAAGTCATGAAGGAACTTCTGATTTAGGTTAAAAAAAAATCACATTGAATAAATTTATTTGATTATAAGTCTAGGTCTTTGTAATGGTTAGGTCTATGCAAAATGCTAGAGTGGCATTAGTAGAAGGAGGTATTAATTCCATCTGTTGGAAGGTGAAAGAAAATTTATGAGTCAAAATTATGCTGTATTTTGAGGAAGAATACGGTAAGTCCTCAATATCATCAATAGGTTCTTGAAAATTGTGACTTTAAGCTAAACAAAATATAACAAAACCAATTTTAAAAAATCAACCTTAAAATGAAACCATCTTGAATAAAATGACATGATTCAAAAACTTACGGTATGTTGTTTCACTTAAAGTCCAAATTTCTAAAATCCTATTGATGATGTTAAGTGAGGACTTCACTGTACCATAATGAATTCATTCGTGGATGAGGTAGAGAAACAGCAAGACAATATTCTGGGTAGAGGAAATTGCAAGAATAACGGCATGGGTGGAATACTACGGAGTCCAGTCGCTTGCCTGGCTGAAGAGGAGGAGCAAGTAAAGTGGTCTGAGAGAAGGTGGGAAAAAAGGGTTGGGACTGTCTGAGATGGGATTTAGATGCCTAAGTACTGGGGGTCACATTACTCTATAGGCAACAGAAAGGCAAAAGGCTTCATACAAGTTAGGAACAGATCGTGAAGTCCTCTGAAATAAGTGGTATGAGAAGTCGTAGGTGACGGTCTCAGAAAGACAATGTGGCAAGGACGAAGGAGTCAGCCTTGCCAGAGGGGCTGCTCCATTTGGTTTTCTGCCGTTGAACTTCATTATTACATTATTGTAAGCAAACATGAGGATCAGCGAGCACCTTCTCCCAGCAACCCTGCTCTCCTTCACCAGGGAACCAAAAGCAGCTCGGCCCAGTTTGTAATCTGTCACCTATCGAGAGCTGTAGATTCACCTGATCCACATCCTCATTAACGTTAAACACAAACACCCTGGGATTTTTATGGCTGGTGTCAACTTTGTGACAGCCCAGGAGACCTTGAGTTTGAGAGTTGTTCCAACCCTCCCAGTTCTATGGAACCTTGAGGTAATTAACTCAGTTTGTAGAAAAGAAACTGACTCTTTTCAATAAAAAAGCCTTTATTTAATTCGCCTTCTGACTTGGGGTTGATGCAGCACAGACAGAAATTAATTATAACTTTCTCAGATATATGTGGCTACATAACTCAGGCAAATATTAAAACACTTTTTTCTTTCCTGAGAAAAAGTACCTGGAGGCTAGAATCAATACTAATGCCAAGTGAGGTTGTACTGTGCCTACTTAAGGTGTTAACACAGAACATTTCTGATAGTGTGAACTTCAGGAAGCGGTCCCCGGGGGCTAAGTACATGTGAAGCAGTGTCAATGAGGAAAGAAATAATTACTTGTTTAACCTGCTTCCTTTGTTCTGATAATCTAGAATATGCACTAGATGGCTCGTCCATAAGCTTCTGAACTTAGGACGGAAGAGTCTGAGTCACTGAGATGCTTCAAGATATAACAGTTTCTCAACTTTCAAGAGATCTCAGAGTGGAGGAATTGACATTTTTTCCTCTTACCCAGCACAGGATGAATCAATGTTGCACTTTTCACTTGCTTTGAGCCTTAATAAAAAAATTTTAAACATACAAATGAGTACTTCCCAATCTACAGAGCACTCTGTATGATCACCTCAGTATCACTGATGGCCATGGTACCTAAATCAACTGGAGATCCCACAACGTTAAAATGGGGTTCAAAAGGACGAGCGAGAAAATCCAGACTCATCACTAAGTTCTCTGACTGCACAGTCTACCTATTTTTATGTAACGCCCCCCGATTAGAAGGATAGTGTTTTTAGAAAAAAGGGACCTATTGCAATTGCTCTAAATAATGACTCACTTTCAATTCCTCAAGCAACATAATGAATGCCAAGATCAGTTTTAAAAAATGAAGTAGTGTGAGACCAAGACTATGTAATTCATAGGAAAGGTCCTAAAAAGAGAACACTTTTTAAAATGTGCTTAATTTCCTACCAAACAATAACACAAGGCCTCCTTACTCCTCCCACCTTCCACTAACAACAGAACTTAGCTCCGCTTCTCCCACTGTCTTTTTGTGGGACAGCCTCATAGCTGACTTGCTGAATGCAGGATTGCCCACAGAGCATAGCTCCTATTGGAAAAGTACCAATAAACCCAGCATTACCAAAGCTTCAGTTTGTCCTCCTGGCTCTATTTTGTTCTCAAAGATTAGAGAACTCTTAGCAATACCAGTTCTACCATCTGACAGATACTTGAATGAGCCAAATAGATACAAATATAGTTTCTTTTCTAAAAATTACTTCTACTGATAATAATTTCCAGAACAATCTTTGTCATTTCCATGTATCTATTTGCATGTGGTTTTATGTCCAAAAGACAGGACATAAAATTACCCTTCTATAAATTAATTTATGGGAAATGCAGGTAACTTTGCCTTGGTAGTAGCTGTAGGAGGTGTTTATACTGGTGACGGCCAATGAATCACCCCTTTGAGTATCCACAACCTTGCGTAATCCCCTCCACCGTAGACTCTGGGCTTGGCTGGGTGGCTATTTTGACATCTGCAAATGTGAAACCTGGAACATTACTACTACCTTGTGAAGAAACTGTCTAGTCTCCATAGATGAAAGGCCACACAAAAAGAAAGTCCAGACATTAATTCACTTCTTCAGACAAGTGGATGCCAAGATGGAATCAGATGTGCATGACCTTTGTTGCGGAAGAAGGGAATGAGAGGAGGGAACCGGAAGAGACAGGGAGAGGTACCACACTGTGAGCACACCTGACCCCTGTGAAGGGGAGGAGAAAGGAAGGAGTGTTGCATGGGTAGAGTGTGGGCTTCATGCCATTCTAAGAAAGTTTCAGCCATGCTTACGGAGCATCCTGGAGCCAAAGTTGTCCGTCTCACAGAGACAATCTGTCTTCCTTCACATGTTGTGCTCAGTCACTAGCTGAGAGCGTGTGGCCTCCATGTGAACAGACAGTGGACACACAGACAGCAGCTGCAGCTGTGGCTCAGGCTCATTACACACCCCTAAGCAGAGAAGTGAGTGGCCTACTCTCATGGCCACCACAGTTCCCAACAGTTCTCCAACATTGACATTCCTCAGTTCCTACTACCAGAGAACGACTGATGTTTTCCCTTAGCTTTAGTTGAAATAATCCACTAAGTACCTAAATAACCCTGCTTGACTTGGTGCCAACGCCTGGTCTAATCAGCTATGTCCAGAGAGGCAGTGCCATATACGGTCACAGAGGCATGGCAAGGGGAGTCCACTGTATGGGATGGGGAGACCATTCCTAGAGAGAGAGAGAGAGACATATTGTGCACCAGGCAGTCACTCTTATGAGAGGAAAAGGAATAAACACATGCAGCCGCAGGACTCCTGCCCATACCACCTGTGTACATGCCTCAGCTACTAAGGGCTCCCCCATATCAGATTTGGAAATGTGGTCCCCTTTGGGATATAAGCGTCTAGTTATGACAATTATCCTTGAAGCCTTTCTAAGCTTTTGCTTCAGGATATACTATTTATTCTCTAAATGCATAGTGTTTTCCACTGATCCCACCATCCTTGATATGGGCATTAAATGAGTTAATACATTTAAGGAGCTTAGAACAGAGCTGGACCTAGGGCAAATAATTACTTAATAAATGTTAAAATGATCACTGTTACTATATTAAAGTTAGTGCGTGTATACCAGCCTCTTTCACTAGACTGCCTGTCCCTTACAATCAGACACTGTTTCCTGGACATTTTAGCACACTGCAGAGCAAGTCAGTCTCACGAGGAATGCCTGGCAAACTGAATTGAATCTACCTTTCAAGATGGCTGAGGATAAAACATTTGAAACGCTGGAGAGCCCCCACCCTACAACAATGTGCAAGCTTTTGTTCTGCTGTCAGGTCTTAATTATCCATGTGTAGATATTCCACTTCTTGAATTAGCCACAGCACATGTTTAATCCCTTGTCACCAAAATGCTCCTGGGACTCTGCCCTGAATTGGGATCAGTTGGGAAAGGAAAAGTAATTTTAGTAATTAGCCCATGCAGAACATGATCAAAAAGGTTAATTTTCTACTCCCCAAACCACGCAATGAAGACAGAAGTGATTTTTAGATTCTCCACCCTTCTCTCTCCCTGGCACTGATACGAATGATTAAAGGTCTCCTATAAAAGTCACAATTATTGTTTAATTGACGAAAATGTGAGAAGTGATTATCTCTGGGTGGTGGGATTTGAGAAAATTTCTATTTTTCAGTGTTGTTATTTTCTATTTCTTTTAAATGATAATATTCTCTTTGTAGACCAAGAAAACTCCCTATTTCCCTCTACCTAATCACTGTTTAGAGTAAATTTCATGGTGTTCATAAAAGTTCCAAAATAGATTATTTAAAATTAAATAAACCACTCTGTGACCTTGGTTAAGTTGTTTAGCTCCTCAGAGTCTCAATTTTTCTCATATGTGGAGTAGGAACAAAATAATTAAAAGCCTGGTGTGAGAAATCAGTGGCACATAGCATAGCGTATAGTTCACGTTCTTTAAATGCTTTCATTTCCTTTTTGAAAAATAGTGACTGTGAAAAGCATACACCTCCTCAGGGAAAACTCATGTGTGTCAGCCATGAAACTGATAAAAAAGATCATAGGAGATGTACAAACTGCAGGATTTTACACAGCCTTCACTGAGGTGTTTTTTGTAAATGTAGTGTCTGTAGAATGTGATACTTGTGACTCAGGGTGATTGTTAAAGGTTCTTATTCTTAAATAAAGAACGTGTCCTAGAGGCAATTATCAAGAGAAAAACAGGTGTGTCTCACACCTACTCCGCCTTGTCCAGTGCCCTCTGAAGGGAATGGAAAGTGGCTCTCCAAGCGCTATAGATTTAGAGTTTTGTGGAAAACATCAATTTTACCTCCATGGAGACTAATAATAAAATAGAGACTGGTGAGAAAATATATCAGAACAGAGGAATAATTTTATATACTGAATCAGTGCTGAGGCAGTCACTGAAAGCAAATCAGACAATGAATGTTAGAAGATAACAGCAGCAGCTTCCAACAGTAACAATGATGACGATCAACCTCCCACCTGAACAATGGTTGAGTGGTTACCATAAGCCATGCACTACACCAAGAATTTTACATGGATTGTTTCACAAGAGCCCAGCAAAGTATCTACTATTGCAATGGAATGAATGTTTGCGACCCCAAAAGTCATAAGGTGAAACCCTAATCCCAATGTGATAATATTAGGAAGTGGGGCTTTCAAGGGGTAATTAGGTCATGAGGGTGGAGCTCTTATGAATGGGATTAGTGTCCTAGTAAGATGAGGTTGGAGAACTAGCTACCTCTCTTTCCACCAAGGAGGACACAGCAAGAAGACTGTGTCTGCAACCTGGAAGAGGAGTCTCACTAGAACACGCCATGCTGATGCCCTGCTCAGACTTCCCCGCCTTCAGAACCGTGAATAATAAATTTGTTATTAAGCCACCCAATCTATGGTACATAGCTCAAACTGACTGAGCCAACTGTCATGCCCCTTACAGGTGAGAAAACTTACGTTTTAAAAGGATAAATGACAACCCAAAGTTCATGCAACTAGTAAATATTAGGGTCAGATTTGTCTGATTTGGGAGCCTCAACACATACCACAGCTAGTGTGGGGTAGCAGAACTGCACACACACACCTTGGATGCCTAGTAAAAGCCACCAGCTTAGGATACGAGAATGACCCCATAGGGAAGACAGAGTGTCCCAAGCTGGAGGAGGAAGATGGCTTTTGTTCAGAGCCACACAATATGCATTTAGTAACTAGGCATGATCTGGATAGCTATTTCGGGAGGTAATTAAAAAGACGGTGAAAGTCTCTTATAGGAGAGTATTATGGCAGGTGGGTCCGGGGTCAGGCAGCAGTCTGATTAGACCTGAGATGTAATGTATTTGTTTGGGAGCTATATTCGCGAAATCTGTTCATGCTTGGTTTATTTATTAGAGGTGGCTGAAAGTGGCCTGTAATCATTCTCCAGGCCTGACATTAGGAAAAACTGAATGTTTTAAACAAAAGAAATTAATTTTCTTACAGTTCTGGAGGTTGGAAGTCCAAGATCAACAGGCTAGCAGAGTTGGTCTCTTTTGAGAGCCGCAGTGGAAGGATCTGTTTCAGGCCCATGTCCTTGGTTTGTGGATGGCAGGCTCCTCCCTGTATTGTGCTCACAAAGGCATTTCTGTGCACATGTGCCCCTGCTGTTTCACTCTCCTCTTACAAGGACACCAGTCACATTGAATTAGGACTCCATCTTAATGGCCTCATTTTAACTCAATCACATGTTTAAACACCCTGTCTCTAAAGACAATTACATTCTGAGGTACTGGGGGTTAGGGCATCAACATACACATTTTGAGGGGCTTCAATTCAGTCCATAACATTGTCTGACAGAAATCATTAGGGAAAGGGGCACGGGGTCTGTGTAAGCTGTGCTCTGTGTCACTGCAGTTGTATAATGCAGCAACCATTGGGGGCTCCATCCCTTGGGTCTGCCTCCAAACTGTTTCCCTCTCAGATCCCATCGGTGCATTGAAAATCTGCTGGGATAGGAGGAGGTAATAGAAGCCAATTTACGCCACAGTCTTCTAAAAGCCCACCAAAAGCCATCATGAAGGGAAAAAAAAGTGATATATAGAGGCAGACTCAATAACCTAGCAGTGGCTTGAAGCCAGTAGTGTTCCAGGTAATACAGAACTGGAATTCAGCCCAATACCATCACCTGGATGGTATTTGTGTGCTCAGGCAAAAAGCCAGCTAAGTGTGTGTCATTTAGAAGAATGATTTCAGTAAACTCGAAAACACTAAGCAACTCTGCATGACTGAGCATAACCTAGAGGCTGCAACCTCCCTTTTTCTTTAATGACCCCAGACTGCCTCTACACTGTGAAATATTAGGGTCAGTGACTAGAGTAATTAGCAAGAATCTATTCACAGGGATGCCACCTGAACCTGCCAAAAACAGTCAGTACTGGCTGTAGCACAATTTTACTTGTCCACATAGACCCTTCTGTGGCAGGTGTAGAGACTCTGTGAGGACTTAAATACCCTGGGGAACTTTAGAAGCAACATTATGTTCAGGCTTCAAGCTAGCAAAATCCAGGTATACTATTTGTGTGATAATATCTCTCATCACATGCTAGTAAACCCTGGGCATACTGGGATTATAATTAGCAAAGGCAAAATTTCTTTTGGTTTCATTCATGGTTTCCTTTAGGAGAAAAGATTTATCCTTTCTAAATTGTTCTTTTGTTCCATCAGAAATAAACTCTCTTTCTGTTGCTAAACTGTAAGTCCAGGAGATTCAACTGACAGGACAAGATTATTGCAAAATAAGTATCATGGCAGGGAATAAACAGGAACCTTGAGTCTAGGAACCTTGGGCCCTTTGGAGGGCTCCCAAGAATCCAGTAAATGGAAAGAATGAAGGACTGCAATCTCGTACTTCATAGGAGCTGAGCAAGTGCTTGGATTAAGATAAGTACAACATGAATGTTAGTTTTTGTGATGTCATGTACCCATCTCTTTATCCTGCCTTTCAATCAGCACAGGACCTCAAGACCTAGGATTTTACCAGTTGCGGATAAGATATGTCAAACTAAACTTATTAACTTCTACAGTGAAGCTTCCCACGTACTGGCTAGTGGAGAAATCGGGATTTGAACCCAGGCATATGAGGCTGAAATTCACACAATTGTTATACTACACTGACTGCCCAGCTTAGTTAGCTTCCTTGTGTCCCAGCTTCTTGTTTTCTTTTTTTTTTTCTTCTTCCATTTCCTCAGCCTGGGACATGAATGGAGGCTGGACTCCACCTTCTTGGAACTCAGCCAGTAAAAAGGAGAATATATTAAGTGGCAAACAAATGGTACAGACAAGTTCCTCAGAAAGCAAAGGAAAAGTGTATTTTAAGGCCACAGCTTTGTTTTGTTTTGTTTTGTTTCCTGCAGGATCTCAAAAATGGGCTCTCAGCTCCTTGGGTCTGCAAGACATTTCTTTCATTCCTAAACTTTACATAGACTTCTGATTTATTATGTGTGTTCACCACAGATTGTCACAGAACAAAAAACTTGCCTAACTAAACATAATAGAGGCACCAGGCCTCAGCTGACATTATTGGGGAGCATTGGCTTGCCTGCTATGGGGTGTGGACAGTTATCCAGAAACGAAAAAAATAATATAAAGGAGGAGGGAAGCTGACTCCAAAGAGAGGAGCAATCTGCCTGGGATAGCAGTTCTGAGAAAGACTTCCTTCCCGGATTTGTCTACACTCTGGTTTGTATGTAGCAGGACCAAGAAGATAAGAGGGTATCAGTGCAGGATTGGTGTAAGTGGGATTGGATTCTAACCCTGTTTCTTTTATTAATTCGTTTCATGGCTATGAGCAAGACCCTGACCTTCTTTAAGACTCAATTTCCTCACTTCTCAAATGGACATAGTAATGTCTGCTGTGAAGATCAAAAGATGAAAAAGATGCAAAAGAGTTATAATTCATTCATGTATTCCACAAATGTATATTGAGCTCCAAATAAGAGTCCATCTCTGTGGTCCATGATTGTAGGGAAGGCCCATATTCCAAGACCTAAGCCAGTCAATGGCCCTTGCTCCCTTACATCTCAGATGTCTAAAATAAACCCAACAATGTTGTCCTTCGTGCCATTCATAATGCAAGTATTTTAAGTTTAAGAAAGTGAAAAAAGGAAAGATGTTTGTTAGGATATAAGAAATTACCATCGTTTCATCCAAATTAGTATATATTTAAAACCTCTTCTGAAGGATTTTTTAGTCTTGTTAATGGTATAATCTCTGGAGAGAGTCTACCTCAGTTGAAATCTTGCCATGTATTAGCTATGTAACCTTGGACAAGTTACTTAGCTCCCCTAAACGTCCTTCCTCCACTTAAAGAGAATAATTTCTGTATCACAGAGTTGTTCTAAGGATTACACATATATATTAATAAGCATAGACAGGGAAAGAAAAAAACAAAATTCAGTGACTTGCTCAAAATCTGGGGCAGGATAGGACCTAAATGCCTAAAAAAAAATACATATATTTTTGGTATCCATATTCCCAATTACATGTATACATATAACACATTAGTCATGTAATAAAACCTTTAAAGGTATGTTGAGCATACGCCAAAGAAGTCTAACTCCGACTTAAAAATCATGACGATGACAGTAATATTTTGAATATTATGTGCTGTGCTGAGTACCTTACATACATCATCACCTATAATCCTTAAAAATCTGTAAATATATTATCATTAATTTGTATATGAGAAAGTGAAGGAGAGAATTTAAACATCTTTCCCACTATCTCACAAAGAACAGGTAGTACAGTCAGGCTTTGGGCTCATGTAGTCTGAATTCTGAACCCCTGTGCAGGCTGAAGAAAAAGATTTTGTGAGCCTCTGCCCCTGGTGGCCTGGTATCCCCTTCATTTTTTTAGCAGAATGGCACCACTTGCTCAGTTCTGGGACAAGAGTTGCCAGCTTTCTCAATTAAGTATCCTATACTGGACTTAGGTTACTGCCAAGGAAATGTGAGGATACATCTTGAATCCCATTCCCAAGAAGGGAAGAGCAGTGTGGGCAGGGGCAGCAGTGCTGAGGGCATAGGGGTGATGAGAGGGGCAGCATCACAGCTTCATTTTGGAGTCCACTCCTGGAAGAGATTATAAAGATGTCATGGTCCAACGGATTGTTCAGCAGTACAGCTGAGCCCTGAAGAGGAGAGAGTTCCCTTTGGTAGGGTCTTAGTGACAGGTCCTCTAAATATTTGAAGATAAAGGTGATCTAATTCTTAAAAGTAGTTACACTTCACAAAAAATGATCACTTTTGGCCTGGGCAGACAGATAAAAACAAGAGTGAATAAGGTTACAATGAATTGAAACGCACCGCCGTGGCTCATGGCTGTAATCCCAGCACTTTGGGAGGCCAAGGTGGGCAGATCATGAGGTCAAGAGACCGAGATCATCCTCGCCAACATGGTAAAACCCTGTCTCTACTAAAAAATACAAAATTAGCTGGGCATGGTGGCACATGCCTGTAGTTCCAGCTACTCAGGAGGCTGAGGCAAGAGAATTGCTTCAACCAGGGAGGTGGAGGTTGCAGTGAGCCGAGACTGCACCATTGCACTACAGTCTAGGCTACAGAGTGAGATTCCGTTTCAAAAAAAAAAAGGACAAAATTCAATGGGTCAATGATTAGCTGGTTAGATAACAAAATGAGAACCAACATTATAAAATTTACTATTATTTCCTGTGGACATGAGGTTTAATAAGAAAGGGAGGTAACAGGGGCAGACAGGGAGTGAGAATCGTTTAGAAAGTTGAGGGAACTCTCCTAGCTTTCCCCTTAATCAGACTTCATGCTTTGTTGGCCAAGAGGCGAGAAAGCAGGTAGACATGTGTTACTCTTTTCCTCTTCAGCCTTTAGCCTCTGTCCCTGTTTCTTAGGTCTACTGTTTGGAGTCTTTCAGATTCACTCAAGAAGCAAGGCACCCTAGAACTCAGAATATATACTGACCATATTTGCAGCTCCAAACAACTGTTGATGGAAACTTTCTCTGACCTGGCCAGCATCCAGCTAACCACAGTGGTTCAAGCTTCCTCCCCTCACCAATCTCTGGGTTGCTTAAATTAAAAATGGATCATATTTTACAGTCATAATAAATAGCATTTGACAGTTGGATGACCATATACATTACTGTCTAAGCCATGATGCTCTGACAGTGGAAAAGCATGCCACAATAGGCATAAACCACAATAGCTCTGGACATACACAGGGCATGGGATCTCTGTTTGCTGCTGAGCACTTATTTTGTGTTTGACACTGAGCTAAGGGCTTTAGAGGCTT
Organism: Sapajus apella; assembly: GCF_009761245.1. NCBI lineage: Eukaryota > Metazoa > Chordata > Mammalia > Primates > Cebidae > Sapajus > Sapajus apella. The sequence goes on along the minus strand of NW_022436964.1, from coordinate 24,314,149 downwards.
TATCTCATTTATGTCTTCTAACAATCCTATAAGGGAAGTGCTATTATGATACTCATTGTATTGGTGAGGAAAGAGATTTGGAAACTTGCCCAAGGCTGTCATTCAAATTCAGGAAGAAGTACAGCACAGAGTGTACATCATACCTAGGAAAGCCCCCAGCCTGCGGGCTAACATGGCTCGCTGGAACTATTTGATCAGCCAGCCTTCCCATCAGGCTTCCTGTCCATTTTTCAGCCTTGAGCCGATGTTCCCCTTTCCATCAGGAATCAACCCTATCGTGTTCATAAGAAGCCATGAGAGACAACTTGATGGGCCAAAAATGATCTTGTATAGAGCTCTGCAGCCACCTGGTTAAGAATCCCTGTTCTTCCCCTCACAGGTACAGAAATGCTTGAAATATGTCTGCTTTCTCCTGGAAAATGAGGGAGAACTTTTCAGACATGGTTATGCTGCAGTCCAAGAGACAGAAAATAGATGGAATTAAAGAGGTGTGTTTCAAAGGACAGCCCCATTATCTCTTGACGAATTATAAACACAGATTAATCTGGGTACACATGGACATAAGGATGGAAACCATAGATACTGGGGACTCTAGAACAGAGTGGGGTAGGAGAAGAGAAGGGATTAAATAACTGCTTAATGGACGCTATGTTTACTATTTGGCTGATGGGTTCAGTAGAAACTGAAACACCAAGGTTGCATAATATACCCATGCAACAAACCTGAATGCATCCAAAATAACTAAAACAATACAAAACAAAAACAAAGCCTTTCCCCTGTTGATAACTGGCATCACTGTATAACTTCAGAAGGCAGAATGGTAAAGGTGCTATTAAATGGGAACAAAGGGGAAAACCCTGGAATTTTTCTTCATTCCTACACTGAAGAAAAGCATATCGCTTAGCTTTTAGCAGCTTTGTATGCATGGGCACATTCATCTAATTCTCTAAAATTCAATTTCCTCCACTGTATAAAAGGGGAAATAATATCTACTTTGTGGTATGGTAGACATTATTATTTCTATAATACGGTTCAAGGACATAATCTAGATAGACTACCTTACTCAATAGCTATAAGTGTTCCTTATACAAAGAGAGGAAGGGATTCCAACTCTATGCTTTAGGGTAAGCACCTGTGTGTGTCCTCCCAGAACACAGATGTAACAAACACTGATGCACGTTCCCATGGGAAATGGATGGTACCTGACTACAGAACACGAAGCAGGCCTTTGCACATAGGAAAAGCACAAGATGCCCAAGGAAATTAGAATAAACAACCTGATATGGTTTGGCTGTGTCCCCACCAAAATCTCATCTTGAATTCTCATGTGTTATGGGAGGGGCTCAGTGAAAGATTAATGAGTAACGGGGTTGTCTTTCCTGTGCTGTTCTCATGATAATGAATAAGTTTCACAAGACCTGATGGTTTTTAAAAAGGGGAGTTTCCCTGCACAAGCTCTCTTCTCTTGTCTGCTGCCATGTGAGACATGCCATTCAACTTCTGCCATGATTGTGAGGCCTCCCCAGCCATGTGGAACTGTAAGTACAATAAGCCTCTTTCTTTTGTCAATTTCCCAGTCTTGGGTATGGTTTTAACAGCAGCATGAGACTAATAGAGCAATTGGCACTGGGAGTGGAGCACTGCTGAAAAGATAACCAAAAATGTGTAAGTGACTTTGGAACTGGGTAACAGACAGAGGGTGGAACAGTTTGGAAGGCTCAGAAGAAGACATGAAAATATGGGAAAGTTTAAAACTTCCTAGAGACTTGTTGAATGACTTTGACAAAAATGCTGATAGTGATATGAACAATAAGGTCCAGGCTGAGGTGGTCTCACATGGAAATGAAGAGCTTGTTGGGAACTGGAGCAAAGGTGACTTTTGTTATGTTTTAGCAAAGAGATGGGTGGCATTTTGTCTCTGCCCTAGAGATTTGTGCAACTCTGAACTTGAGAGAGATAATTTAGAGCATCTGGCCAAAGAAATTTCTAAGCAGCAAAGCATTCACGATGTGATTTGGGTGCTGTTAAAGGCATTCAGTTTTATAAGGGAAGCTGAGCATAAAAGTTTGGAAACTTTTCAGCCTGACAATGCATTAGAATAGAAAATCCCATTTTCTGAGAAGAAATTCAAGCTGGCTGCAGAAATTTGCCTAAGCAATAAGGAGCTGAAAGTAAATCCTGAAGATAATGGGGAAAATGTCTCCAAGGCATCTCAAGAGTCTTCGTGGTAGTCCCATCCATCATGGGCCCAGAGGCCTAGGAGAAAAAAATGGTTTCGTGGGCCAGGCCCAGGGTCCCCATCCTGTGCACAGCCCAGGAACTTGGTGCCCTGCCTCCCAGCCACTTTAGCCATAGCTGAAAGGGGCCAATGTAGAGCTCAGACTTTTGCTTCAGAGGGTGGAAGCCCCAAGCTGTGGCACCTTTCATGTGACATTGAGCCTGTGAGTGCACAGCAGTCAAGAATTGAAGTTTGAAAACCTCTGCCTAGATTTCAGAGGATGTAGGGAAATACCTGAAAGCCCAGGCAGAAGTTTGCTACAGCAGCAGGGTCCTCATGGAGAACCTCTGTTACAGCAGTGTGGAAGGGAAATGTAGGGAGCCCTCACACAGAGTCCCTACTGGGGCACCACCAGGTGGAGCTGTGAGAAGAGGGCTACTGTTCTCCAGACACCAGAACGATAAATCCACCGACAGCTTGCATCGTGTGCCTGGAAAAGCTACAGACACTCAATGCCAGCCTGTAATAGCAGCTGGGAGGGAGGATGTACCCTGCAAAGCCACAGGGGCGGGGCTGCACAAGACCATAAAAACCCACACCTTGCATCAGTGTTACCTGGTTGTGCAACATGGAGTCAAAGCAGCTCATTTTGGAACTTTAAGATTTGACCGCCTAGCTGGACTTCAGAATTGCATGGGGCCTGTATCCCTTTTGTTTTGGCCAATTTCTCCCATTTGAAAGGGCTATATATACCCAATGCCTGTACTTGCATTGTATCTAGGAAATAACTGACTTGTTTTTGATTTTACAGGCTCATAGGTGGAAGGGACTTGCCTTGTCTCATTCGAGACTTTGGAGTGTGGACTTTTGAGTTAATGCTGAAATGAGTTAAGATTTTGGGGTACTGTTGGGAAGGCATGGTTGGTTTTGAAATGTGAAGACATGAGATTTGGGAAGGGCCAGGGGCAGGATGATATGCTTTGGCTGTGTCTCCACCCAAATCTCATCTTGAATTCTCATGTGTTGTGAGAGGGACCAAATAGGAGGTAACTGAATCATGGAGGCAGGTCTTTCCTGTGCTGTTCTCATGATAGTGGATAAGTCTCATGAGATTTGATGGTTTTAAAAAGAGAATTTCCCTGTACAAGCTCTTTTCTCTCATCTACTGCCACGTGAGACATGCCTTTCACCTTCCACCATGATCATGAAGCCTCCAAAGGCACATGGAACTGTAAATTCAATAAACCTCTTTCATTTGTAAATTGCCTCGTCTCAGGTATGTCTTTATCATCAGTGTGAGACTAGACTAATACACAACCCATCAACCCACCAAAAGAGATGGAAAGCTGCATTTTGGAAAATACTTTAGAATCACATAAATATGGTTTTGAATTCAACCAAGTTCATCTACTTATTAGCTATGTTTTTCTGAGCAACCTTCCCAGACTCTACTTCCCCCATAAGCAAAATGGGATAAAATAATCAATAGGACAACAGACAATGTGTCTCTCTAGCTAAAGTATTAAGTCTATTAATTAAGACCACATTTCCGGTGGCTCACACCTGTAATCCCAGCACCTTGGGTGGCAGAGGCGGGCAGATCATGAGGCCAAGAGATCAAGACCATCCTGGCCAACATGGTGAAACCCTGTCTCTACTAAATATACAAAAATATTCGCTGGGCATGGTGGCATGCACCTGTAGTCCCAACTACTTGGGAGGCTGAGGCAAGGGAATTGCTTGAACTCAGGAGCCGGAGGTTGCAGTGAGCCAAGATTGCACCACTGCAATCCAGTGTGGGTGACAGAGTGAGACTCCCTCTCAAAAAAAAAAAAAAAAAAAAAAGCACATTTCTACTGCATTTTTGCACACAACAGGAAAACGATTCCTCAGGACAATTCGAATATTGTCTTGCAGTAGCAAATGCCATATGAGAAGGGAATAGTTACACAACCACCGTTAAGCGAGATGTAAAGTGACAAAAATATTTTGTTAATAGTCATTAGGCTTTAACAACAGAATGTCAAAATATGTGAGGCAAAATGATATAGCTGCAAAGAAAATTAGGTGAATCCACTATTATAGAGACTTCAGCACCCTTTTATCAGGAAAGGACAAATCCAGCAGGCAGAAAATCAGTAAGAGCATAGTTGAACTTAACAACATCAACCAACTGGATATAATGAACATCTATCCACTACTTTATTCAATAACAGCAAAATACACATTCTCCTCAAGCTCACACAAAATATTCACCAAGATAGATCACATTTTGGGCCATGAACACACCTTAACAAATTTGAAAGGTTAGAAATTATATGGTATCTGCTCTCAGACTACAATAAAATTAGACTAGAAATCAGTAACAGAAAGCTGGCAAATCTCAAAATGCTTAGAGATTAAACAACACACTTCTCAATAATACATGGGCAAAATACAAAGTCTCAAGAAAAATTAGAAAATATTTTGGACTAAATGAAATAAACATCAAAATTTGTGGAATGGAGCAAAATCAGTGCTTAGAAATTTACAGCAGTGAATGCATGTATTACTAAAGCACAAAGATCTAAAATCAGTCATCTAAGCTTCCATGTTAGAAAACTAGGAAAAGAAAAGCAAATTAAATCTAAAGCAAGTGGAAGAAGAGAAATCATAACAATTAGAGCAGAAATCAATGAAATTGAAGACAGGAAGTCAATAGGGAAAATGAATGAAAGCAAAAGCTGTTTCTTTGAAAGATTAATAATACTGATAAGCCTGTAGCCAAGCTAAGAAAAAATGAGAGAAGACACAAAATACTAATATCAGAAATTACAGACAGGACTTCACTAGAGATCCTATAAATATTAAAAGAATAATAAAAATACAAATAAAAGTATGAATAACTCTATACCCACATATTTGAAACTACATGAAATTGATTTCTTTAAGGACACAATCTGCCAAAATGTACATAGGAAGAAATACACAATTTTAATAGGCCTATATCTATTTAAAAAATTGAATCAATAATCAATAACTTTCCAAAACAGAAAGCACCTGGCCCAGAAGTGGGTTTTGAAGGTTCTTTGTATATTTTGGTTAATGGTATTTTATAGAATAAGTGTTTTTGAAAATATTTTCCCCTAGTCTGTGCCTTTAAAAAGAAATTCTTGTAATGGCAGACAATATCATCACAAGGAAAGAAAACTATAGGCCAATATCTCTCATGAGATAGGTGCAAATAACCTCAATGAAACATTAGCAAATCAAATCAAACAATATACAAAGTGAATTATATACCACAGCCAGGTGGGATTTATCCCAGCATGCAAAGCTGGCTCAGCATTTGAAAATAAATTAATGTAACTTATATCAACAGGTTAAAGAGAAAATAACATAGAATTCTATTAAGAGACGTAGACAAAGCATTTAACAAAATCAAACACCGCTTCAAGAGCAAAAACTCTCAGTACATAGGAATAAAGGGCAACTTTCCCAACTTGATAAAGAATGTCTACAAAAAGCCTACAGCTAACATCATACTAAATGGTGAAAAACTTGAGACTTTCCCAATAAGATCAGAGAGGGGTCAAGAATGCCTCTTCTCACTGCTTTTCAACGTAGTACTTCTAATCTAAGCTAATGCAATAAGAAATGAAATAAAAGGGATACAAATTGGGAAGAACAAAATTAAGACTGTATTTATTTACATAGGACATAACTGTATATGTAGAAAATCTAAAAAAATTAACAAAAAACTCCTGGAACTAATAAGTAATTATCACAATGTTGCAGAATATTCAAGGTTAATATACAAAAGTTAATTGCTTTCCAACATACTAGCAATGAACAAAAGGAATTTGAAATTTAAATCACTATGCTATTTACATTAGCAACCAAAAATTTGAAATCCTCTCATGTAAGTCTAACAAAATATGTAACAAGATCTATAGGAGGAAAATTATAAAATTCTGATGAAAGAAATTCAAGACTAAATGGAGACATATCCCATGTTCATGTATAAGGAGACTCAATACTTTTAATATGTCAGTTATTCCCAACTTGATCTGTAGATTCAACGCAATACCAATTAAAATCCCAGAAAGTTATATTGTGAATATTGACAAATTGATTCCAAAGTTTATTTGAAGAAGCAAAAGTTCAGTAATAGCCAACACAATACTAAAGTAGAAGAACAAAGCGGGAAAACTAACACAACTAGATTTCAAAGCTTACTATAAAGCTACAATAATCAAGACAGTGTGGTATTGGTATAAGGATAGATGAATAGATTGATCGAACAGAATAGAGAGCCCAGAAATAGACCCATAGGAACATAGTCAACTTATCTTTGGCAAAGGAATAAAGGTAATACAATGACAAAAAGATAGTCTCTTCACCAAATCGTGCTGGAACAACTGGGCATTTACATTCAACCAAAATGACATCAAAAAAATTCCGTCTAGATACAGATCTTACACTCCTCACAATAACTAACTAAAAATTGAATCAGAGACCCAAATGTAAAAGATAAAAAACTCTAAAATTCCAAGAAGAAAACCTGGGAGAAAATCTAGATGACCTTAGGTTTGGCAATGATTTTATGACTCCAAAGGCATTGATTGTGAAAGAAAGAATTCATAAACTGGACTTCATTAAAATTAAAATTTTCTACTCTGTGAAAGACATTGTCAAGAGAATTTCTTTTTAAAGACACAGACTAGGGAAAAATATTTTCAAAAAACTTATTCTATAAAAGACCATTAACCAAAATGTACAAAGAACCTTCAAAAATCAACAGTAAAACAGAACAAAACAGAACTGATAATAAAAATTAGCTAAAGACCTTGACATACAGTTCACCAAAGATGATATAAAGATGGCAACTAAGTATATGAAAAGATGCTTTTCATCACATTTCCCCAGGGCAAATTAAATACAATGAGATGCTGCTACACACCTATTACAATGATCAAAATGCAGAACATGGACAACACCAAATGATGGTGAGCATGTGGAGGAACAGGAACTCTCATTCATTGCTGGTAGGAATCCGGAATGATACTGCCACTTCAGAGGACAGTTTAGTGGTTTCTTACAAAACTAAATATACTCTTACCATATGATCAAGTAATCATATTTCCTGGTATTTACTCCAAGGAGTTGAAAACATATGTTTACACAAAGACCTGTACACAGATATTTATAGAAGCTTTAATCATAATCGCCAAAATGTGGAAGCAACTAAGATGTCCCCCAGTAGATGAACACATAAATAGACCATGGTACATCCAGACAATAGAGTATTACTTAGTGCTAAAAAGAAATGGGCTATCAAACCATAAAAAGACACAGAGAACCTATAAATGCGTATTACTAAGTTAAAGAAGCCAACCTAAAAAGGCTACATACTGCACGATTCCAACTATACGAAATTCTGGAAAAGGCAAAATTATCAAGACAGTAAAAAAGTAATGGTTGAGCTAGGGGAGAGGGAAAGATGGCTTGGCAAGCATAGAAGACTTTTAGGGGAGTGAAACAATGCTGTATGATACTACAAAGGTAAATACATGTCATTATGCATTCGTCCAACCCACAGAATGTACAACATCAGGAGTAACACTAATGTAAACTATGGACTTTGGGTAATAATGATGTGTCAATGTAGCTTCATCATTTATGACAAATATACCACTCTGGTCAGAGATATTGATAATGGGGGAGGCTGTGCATGTGTGGGGTCAGGGGGGTGTATGGGAAATCTCTGTATCTTTCCCTCAATTTTGCTGTGAACCTAAAGCTGTTCTGAAAAAGAACATCTTTAAAAAAAAAATCATTAGAGTCTTAACTGATGGGCAGCTGTCAAGTGGGTCGGCAACTGATTAAAGTACATGAGACCATTGCTTAAGCCTTTTATTGGGAGTAAAATTTTCCTCCCAGAGAACACTATGAATTAAATTATGCCAATAGTTTCTGATGAAATTTCAAACAACTTTTCTTCTAACCTGCCTACCACGGTGCCTGATGTATGGAGATAGTCAACACACAGTAGCTATGTCTACGACAACTAAGCACGTGATTGGAGGACCATTGTCATGCACGTAAGCCTCCAAAATAAAATAGTCTTTTAAATATGCGTTAGCAGAGAAGAGTGGAAGCACAGATAATGTAAAGCAGGAGAAAACTAAAATAAAAACCAAATCAGAATAAGTTAAATAATTGTTTTTTGCAGCAGAATTAACTTATTAAATCTGTCAGATTCAGCCAACTAATGACTGCTCTCTGTGTATACACCAACTGATGGTGAAGAGCAGAAAGAAGTGGTTTGGTTTTCACATTTTCCCTATCTTTCAAGTAAAAAACCTTTATGTGTAAGTAACCAATATTACCTGCACCATCAGAATATCTGAGAAGACCATGGGGCCACTCCTTTGAGGCTCTGTCAACAGGACTATGAAGAATTAGGTACTGAACAAACAACTGTAATGTAGGAGTGAATTTCTCCCCAAAAGTCCTTACCCTTACAAAAACTTTTGATCTTTTTTTCTCCTAAACCTAACTGCTAGCTGCAATATCATTATATCATTTTCCTTGTTGAACCAACCATGCCTTGTTTCACTTGGGAAACTTTTGGAATTGAAAATATGATCAAAGCAGCAAATGGATTTTTCTTCCCCTAAACCTTTCAGAATGATGAATTGCAATGGTTAAGATCTTTTTAGTTCACATTATTGGATCTGAGCCCAAACTGGACAGGGTATCTGAGGATATCACAGCCATGCCCACTTTTGATTCCATTGCAAATATTTTAATTCATTCATTTGTATATATTAAAAAACATATATGCAGACTTTAAAAAACCAAGAGGTATTTAATAATCTATCAACTATCTTTGTCTCTATAAGCCTATTCAGGGGGTGGATTTTACTACATTAAATCCATCAGAGATCTGATGTGACCTTACTGGTTATTGGCTTACTCAGTTTTGGTTATGGCTCAGCTCTCAGTTTTGGCTGTCCTGTTTTCCACTGTAGTTCCAGGGGATGGCACAGTGCCAGGCAGTTAGCATACAGTAAATAGTTGAATTATGGATGGACTTAGTAATATCTAGCTATTTTGAGCATGGACACCAGAATGAATACTATATCCTACAGACTTCTGCTTGTCCAGCCCTAGTCTTTAAATGATAACATGTGCTTGAAGTATATAGGTACAACCTTGCCCAAAATTGCAATGTATAACCCCACATGTCATTCTGGAATAACAGGATGCACCAATCATCAATCCTTCTGGCTAAGCCTGATTCCTTCTCAGAATCCTTTTCAACACACGGCTTCAGAGAACCACTTGCCAATCAGTTGACATGTGAGATAGAGCTTATTTGCTAGAGCTACTTGAGAAGGAACAACACATTTTCACCACTGTCTAGAGCAAAAGAGCCAGAAGGCTTTCCAACAAGCAACTTTAGCTCTAAAGTTAAATAATGCGTACTTTAAATTTCTGTATCCCTGTCACCCCCCCTACCCTGGTTGCATGTGGTTATGAACATGTGTGCTTGTGTTCACACACATACGCACACTCACACAGGACATGTGGCCACATATTATGCACACCTTCCTCCTGAAGTGAACTGTGAGGCAAGAGAGATCAATCCTGTGGGAAGTCAACAGCTGCATTTGATGGCTTGGCCCAACTTTGCTCAGCCAGCTCATCATGGGCGATTATGTTCTCATTTCCACCCTCAACTGCAAAAGGAGAAAGGTCAGCTAGTCTGGGATCCCTGACACAGCTGTTACAGATGTTTATGGAAGGATTTGATATACCAAATCTTTCCCAAAAGTTTTTAAAAAAAGACTTGTGAATGGGATATTGAAAGCTCTAAATTAGTGACAGTGAGAGAACAGATTTCTTTGTCAGCTGACCCAGAACATTAAATGATGTAATTTAACATCAGCGTTCTATTTGATAGCTGCCTGTTAATACTGCACCCTCCTATCTTATAGCCAATTTAAAACCCTAGAAATGGAAGAACATATTTATTTTGCTTGGAATTTGCAATTTTCTGTGTATGAACTATTAGTAATTTGTAATTTCTTTCTCCAAGGGGAGCCTGTTACCCTAGGAGGAATGATCATCACCCGTGTTTGAAATGTGCAGTCTTTAGTTGCTTTCTCTTCTTTTCTCATTCATTGCTGCAAATGACTATGAAACGTAAGAAGCTTGAAAACATACCCATGGTGGGGTGTGCCTTCCTACCTTGGGAAGACTGTACCCTATCCAGACTCCCTGTTCTCTATCTCCAGGAAGTCAGATGCCAGAAAAGAGGAATTTATAGTGTAACCACCATGAGCTTCCAAATAGAGGGCAAGGAACTGCAAAGAAGGTGCAGATTTATTTAGCGTGCTTGTTAAAAATTCAGGTTACTGGACCCAACTCTACATCAACCTCCTCAGAAGCCCTGAGGTTTATATTGAGTTTTGCAGATGACTGTTATACACGCTGAATTTGAAACAGTGGTAATCATCTAGAAATGTGATGCCCAGAGAAGGGCATAGAAGGTAGAGAATATGAAGATTTTTACTCAATAAGGAGATTTTTCAGGTAAACTGATCCTTTGATAGAATGTCTTCCTCAGCAGATTCCTACTCCAGGGAATCTCACCCTTACTATGGATTTTCCATCAAAGACCCAAGATGATGTGCAATTCTCCATCCTGATATACCTTAGTTTTCCTTGAGATCCCTCTAAATTAAACACAAAATTTAAATAACATCCATGCATTACCGAGGATGGCCTTTTTCTAGCTGATAAGTGCTGTATGGGCTGAGTCTATAAAGTTATTATTTCTTGCTTTTACTTATTCCCAAAGAAAAAAAGCCAAAACCCGTCATGAAAGTCCCTGCTGATATTTTTCATTGTGGGTATCATCCTTTCACATTCTGTTTCAGCCAGTGATGATGGCTGGGACCTGACCCCAGGCAGAGCCCTACAACAAACATACCAGCCAAATTATGTTTCCAAAATTTCCAAAAACAGTTGAAAAGAGCCAAAGAGGCCAGGTGCTGAGCAGGAGGATATTTTAAGCTTGGCTGATGGTCCAAATTGGATACTTCCTCTGCCTACCAGAACTACCCATTAAGCAAGAGAGCATCTTCCCCCTGCCTTCCCATCGCTGCTTTCTCTGTTCTGTATGCCCACTACCCATTTTTATGTGTGCTATGAAAAATGTTGTGCCATGTACAATCACTGTACATAAGTAATCATTTAATTCACATTGTGAAGTATCCAAGGGACAGGAGGAGAGACTGCTGGCTTGTTTCTCTAATGATGCTTTCTTTTCTCTGGCAAAGGCTATAAACCTGGATGCACACTAGGGGTGAGACGTACTGACGGGTTATACACAGATCTAAGAACTGAAAGTAGGCCTGATTTTTATCAAACTCAGGTGTTAAGGACAGAACATTCAAATACCTTAGTTACTGCTGAGGGTCATCCAGTATAGAGAAAGCTAATCTCCATTCTCCTTGTGCTGAAAGCTTTTCCAGAGAGTACAAGAATTCTGCTTTATTTTCATTCTACCCCATTCCTGAGCCCCATCAATTTAGTCCAACAATATACTTTCACTCACTCCCTTTCTCTTCATTCCCACAATCACAATTTCAGCTCAGGTCGTCATTAATTCTTAGAGATGATTTGCTTATTTCTTACTTTCAGAATAAGGGCCTCTATACTATACTCGTCTCTCTGCCTCTGATACAATCCCATTCAATCCATGCTGCTGCCAGTGTGATTTCCTGTGACAGAGTTTTTATCATGTTCAGCCTTAACACCTTGGATGGCTCTTCCATTGTTCAAAGAAAAAAGTCTGAACTCCTTAGACCTTCTTCAAGTTCCAAAGTATCTTTTCAAATTTATCTCCTATGGCCTTTCTGCACAATCTGTATCTCTGTATGTTTAATGCCTTCGTCCTCCCCCAAAAGCTGTTTTCTTTCATGCTTTTACAGTTCTTTCTCTTTTGAATTACCTTCACACCCCTCTGAGCATTTTGAAATACATTTACTCCTTAAAGTTGAATTGAAAAAAAAAATCATTTAAGTTTCCCTGATTTCCTTGGTAAGAATGAATTATTTGGTTATTCCTTGTTCTGTTTTAGCGTATCCACTTTTCTATCTACTTCAATATGTCTTGTACTATGGTTAATTGGTTACCTGTCTGTTGGACTGGAAGCCCCTACAGGTTAGGGACGGGGTTACTCCTCCTTGCAGAAGTAACAGTGTCCAACATAGGACATGTCCATAGAACAACTCAATATATGTTGGTTTGTATTAATGAATGACTCTGGTTCATAGTAGGCAGCTACTCTCTGCTGCTTGCATAATTGAGTAGCAAATTTCACTTCTACCAAGCATATAGGATAGAAAAGAAAAAGCAAGCCCTGGGTGGAATTTTTTGAAAGACACCTGCCCTTGAAGGCCTGACTTCATTACTCCCCACAAGACGTACACATTGACCCTTCTCTGTTGTCTCTCTAACCTCCTTCCAGCTTCTGCGCTTCTTTCATATTCTTATCTCAGTTGCACATGGCTTCTTGGAAGTCACTTTATTAAAATGTATTTGAGGCAGTTGCTGGTCCATTAGCACCCTCTTGCATCCAGCTGTGTCAGATATGCATTGAGAAATCTTTTTTCCCCTCAATTAAGAAAAGTTTAGCTCTAAAGACAAACTGAGAGGCTTTTTGGGTCTACCCAGGACGCAGTAACAGCATGACAAACATGACACAGTTGCCATACCTTGGTGGCATGGCAAGTATTCACATAATTATATCATGACCCTGAGCCCAAGCTAGAGCAACTTCTGCAGCAACCAAATCTCTCTGGCAGGTTCTAAGTCTTGAAGATCATTAAGAGGACTTGCATTTAAACCAGAAATAAAAGAGCAAGAAGTTGAAAGATGCAGGAGCAAACTTACTGCAATACACAAATGTTGCCAGTTATAATCCTGGTCGGCCTCTAGGAGAAGGGTAACATTAAGTACAGGATTTTGTTTCTTCTGTGGGTCTTGAGGGGGTGGGTACTGAAGCTTGGTGCAGAAACAAGGAAAACTTCCAATAAATGCAAAATGAGAGGAAAAAATTAAGAATTCCTCATGCCTGTAATCCCAGCACTCTGGGAGGCAGAGGGGGGCAGATCACAAGGTCAGGAGATGAAGACCATCCTGGCCAACATGGTGAAATACTGTTTCTACTAAAATACAAAAAAAAAATAGCTAGGTGTGGTGGCTGTGCCTGTAGTCTCAGCTACTCAGGAGGCTGAGGCAGGAGAATGGCTTGAACCTGGGTGGCAGGAGTTGCAGTGAGTCGAGATCAGCCACTGTGCTCCAGATGGGTGACAGAGCAAGACTGTCTCAAAAAAAAAAAAGAATCCCAAGACAGCAATTGCAATTCACATGGAGAAAGAGAGAGGAAGAAAGTTAGCAGGTGTTGAAAGATTATGTTTTCTGTTACGTGAGAAAATTTCTTATAGAAATTTATGGATGATCTACACGCCTTACCCCAGGTTGAAAATGAAAGAATTAGAGATAACATGGACAGATACCAGAGCCAAAGACAGAGAAGCCAACGGCCTGAAAAATCCTGGCCACAAATTCCAAGAACCTTGAACCTCAGCCACATAAAAACCCTTTCTTAACCTGAAAAAATATGGTGGACTTCATAAATCATTGCTAGTGTTTTTGAAGCTTAGAATCATACAAAAACTTGTATACCTTACAACAAAGGAAAGAAGAAAAACACAAGATATTCCATGAGTTTATTTTTAAAAATCTTTTTTTTTCTGTCCTGGAATCTTATTCATGTTGACTATTTTGTAATATTTCTCTTAAAAAACATGAAGTCAACATTTCAAAGACACAGATAGCAAGGAAGGATTGGAATTGGATGTCACTCCTGTTAATCATCTTGACTCTTAAAAATGGAGTCTGCTCATCTTGGAAGCAGACCATTTTCTCTAAAGCATTGATGCTATATTGCACTCTCGGCTTTGATGTCGACTAACTGCTTTTTGTTTGCTCCTCCTAATACAGGAGAGATAAGCCTTCCCTGTTTGAATTTTTGAAGCAAAGACAGAAGCCTCCTTAGCAGAGGCTTGACAAATCAGAATGGGAAATATCTGATTACTTGATATTCTCTTGAGTGAAAAATAAGAGAAACACTGCTGGAAAAAAAATCCTTTGATCGAGTCTATATGTTAGACATCTGAAACATTTACTCACACCTTAAAGGGCCAACTAATTATTTTATGGCCTGCAAAGAAGAGAGGATTTATTTTTTATTTATTTTTATTTTTATTTTTTAACATGCATGGTCTTCAATAGGGGCACTAACCTCAGACTCACTAGACACTCCCGGGAGGACTCTGGATTCTGCTACATCATGGGATGGAATCAAGGAGTTCTAGAAACCTAGGGGGAAAGGGCCCCAGCTGACATGTAGGTTACATAAAAAAAGATTAAAGGGCATGAAGAAGAGGCCATTGAGGCAAAAATAAGAGAAAATAGGGCAAACTGCAATCATTAGCCAGCAATACAGACAATTTAATGTAATACTACTAAGTGATAGATCAGGAGGAGTTTCGGAAACAGAAGATAATAAAATTTGAGAAGGGATTTGAAGGTCAGGAGTAAGATTTTGACATGTATCCCTTGTTTCTCCAGACCTCTCTGGCCTTTGGGACATTTGAGTAATTGTGTGCCAAGCCACTTCCCAATTTGATTGCAAAGTCCTGCTCCCTCTTTTCTTGCCTGCGAGCCTTAGATACCGATGCCTCCTGGGCAGTTTTATTCAACCCTCCTCCAAAGAGAAAGAGACACTTCCTGGCTCTTCTGATCCAACTTGCACAGAAACGGCAGTTGCAGCAACTTAGCTTCTTAGGCCACCATTCTGGCAGTAAACACCCTGGGGAAGTATACACTGGAAAATTCCTCAGCATGGCTGTGGAAGAGGCGCTGCCTCTGGCCCACAGTCTTCCCTCTTCCAGCTTCGGCTGTGAACGGCAGACACCGTTCCCTATTCCCTTGCTGACACGGTTCTCAACAGCTTTACTGTGTCACTTCTTTTTGTTTGAAGCTGGACTTAAGTCACACATAAGCACACATGCATGTACCATACGACTTACACAAATGAGAGAGCGTTCGCGCTCCATGCAAGGCAACTGCTGTGGGATCTCCTTGCCTGCGCTCTGCATATACTGTTCTGTTCCAATATTTAGCAGTTTCTTTGCCTTCATCTCCTGGTTCTAAACAACTTCTTCTACCACTTTCCTTTGCTCTCTTGGACTTGACTGCTTTGGCTACTAGGCTCTGAGTCCTCTACACCCCCAGGACATATTTGACATCTTCCCTCTGGCTCCTCAACACTTCTGGCCATTGGACAAATATCCTTTCCAAACCTCAGCATGGACCACCTCACCAGCACTCCTGCTAGGGCTCAAAGTCAGTTAGGACCCTAGAGAGCATTAGATAACTGGACAGATGGAAACACTTTTGCAGTTGGAAGGGTAGTATTACCACTATAAATAAAAAGGACACTATCTGAAAACATTCATAAAATTGAATCACAACATAGGGGAAGAATTTTTAAAAATAAAAGGCAGCTCTACCATGTCGTCAGCAGATTACACAGACTATCATCAGTTTCTTGTGGCCAGGCTCAGAGATGTTTTTTGTAATTATTTTTAAGACAGCACTTGGGGGCTTTTGAATTTCTCTTTTCACCTTTTAAATATCACTTCAAAACCACTTCAGGAACCACAAAATAGGTTTGAACTCTACAGAACGCTGAGATCCAGTGACAAAAGCAATCTGAGACAAAGATTCTGTGAGCGGTGCTGACAGAAGACGGAGGCGGATGCCGTGTGGGTAGAACACTGAGGGGATATCAGGAATGGAGACGCATTGTAAAACAGCAGCATTTCTTGGCCTCAGTAAACCCAGCCATCCCAAGAGGCAGTGCTGCGAGCCTGGGGACAACTTGACTGAGAGTCAGGTCACCTGTCTAGGGTCTTAACTCTGCCACTGATCAGCTGCATGACCTGGGACAAGTCGCTCGGTCTCCATCTCAATGAACTCACCTGCAAACTGGGGATAACAAAGGCAGCCTCACAGGATTAACATAGGATCAGGTGAGTTAATGTACGTAACATGCTTGACACACTTCTTGGCCCATAAGGAAAATGTGAGCTCGGAAACACACAAGGGGTGGAAGTTGGAGGCTGAGGCGGAGACCCTTCAGTAACACCTAGAGAAACAGGAAGTGTCCGCAGACCTCAAGCCTCCAATTTCCTCCTCCTCACTTCCTAACCCCTCCTCTCCACTCCTAATGACTGCTACCACCCCCACTGCCTCCACTGAGAAAGCTAGTTACTGGGGACAAGTATAAGCAGCAGGCAGCTCTCACTTTGAAACTTAGAAATGTGTCTTGTCTCCCGCACAGGGAACTGCCTCTTCTCACATGGATTTAGACAACGCTCAACTTGTTGGTACCCTCAGATGACAGAACCTGACGGCAAACTCCTACTAGGGAACACATGCCTGCTAGGAAGCCCATTCTGGGTAGGAACATGAGACAGGACACCTGAGCAACTGGCCCTGAGCGCTGAGAACTTCAGGGTTCAGAAAGGGTGCTTCTGTAGAACAGCAGAAAGCTTCCGATGAGTGCCTGAGGCTGCCTTGGCATGAGCAGACAGCCAGATGCACACGAGCCACACTGCACAGTGGGAAGATCATAGGTTTCCACACCAGACAAACCTGCATTGGAATTCATGCTCTGCTATTTATTTGTGCCCTGAGAAAAGTTCCTCTGCCTCTCAAAGGCATTAGTTTCCTCATCAGACAGGCCTATCTACCACACAGAGCTGATAGAGCGATTAAATGAGATCATATCAGAAAAAGCCCTAGTTCATCTGGCATTGTTCCGTCATTTCCTTCATCTTTAAAATTCAGCACAGCCTCCTCCACCTCCCAGCCCAGCCTCGCCTCCTTCACCACCCATCCTTGCCTTGGCTCCATCTCCTCTGAGCTAGCCTTGCAAACTCACCAGCTCTTTTCAGACCCTGAGTAAGACAGCAGAATAAAGCGGACTTTGGCTTTTGAAAGCTGGTTCCCAGCAAAGCTATCCATCGAGACTTGGTTGAAATTTGGCTCAACGAAAGAGTGAGACTTTAACTGCCTGCATGTTTGCACAGCCCCAGACAGTGTTGTAGTAAAATGGTTACATGAGCCCTCCTGCTGCAGGGTTTGTGGCAGCCATTTGCACAGTAAAGTGGACCCATTTCTTTTTTTCTGTATTAAATACCCACAGGCAATAATCCTCATTATGGGCCAATGGCTTGGAAAATGTTATTATTAAATCAAAGCCATTTGCAATAAGGGAAAAAATTCATCTGCAACTATAAACTCTGTTGCTTATAGCTGGGCATTAAGGAAGCAAATGGTCGCCAAGTCCCTTTCAAGCCCAGCACTTCCAAGCTTAATCACAAGGCAGGTCCTTCTGGGCTGTGCTTGACGACAGAGAGCTGCCCCATGAGGAAAATTTCAGGGGTGTGGATATTTTCTTGTGAGAGAGCTGACTTGACTTTGAGTCTCAGAGACAGTGGCACTGGCATGTGTGCTTAATGGCCCAGCTGTGACTCAGAAGATCCTGTGGGTTACCAGTTTGTTTTCTAGAAAGATATGAGGAAGGTTTAACGCTAAGTACAACCTTAAGAGTCAGACATACCTGGTTGGTGGTTCCAGTTGTATCACTCAGTAGAATAAACTTGAACAAATAAATTGATGAAGCCTCCACTTCCACTCCTCAGGGTTGTGATGAAGTTGTAGAGATTGTTGGATCAGAACGTGTTTTAGTGGAGTTGAAACCACACCCCAAGCTACAGATCTTGGATCTCAGGGAGTCCGTGCCTCGCCTTGGCTGTGCCTAGCTTGCTCCAGTGTGTGCTCACGGGGTCTGAGCTACAGTGGAGGCTGAGGAGACTCACCTGAGACCCATTGAGCTTCCTCCATTGCCCCGTGGCACGGACCCTGCAGCAGAGACTGAGATCTGCTGTGCCCTGAGGGTCTTAACCATGGCTCTAATTAGAATCGAGGGAGCTAATGGAAGCACTGTGGCCTTTCCTCAAATCAATTAACTCAAGATCTCTGGAAGTGGAGCCCAGCCGTCTGTAAATCTGTAAAACCTCTCTTACTTAACCTTTGGGGTTTTTCCAGAGGATTCTGACCTGACCCCCATGGTCAATGATCTGATAAAGCCTCTATTTATCTGTGGAAGATTAACCAATTGATGGAATGCCCTTCCAGTGTGGAAGTTACTTCATATATTAGAATAATTTAAGTTTCCTCTAGAAAAATGGGAAAGATACTGGTCATTTTTCCAGGTAAAGGGAACTCAGGTGCTGGAGTGATGCTAGGGGTCTCAGATTCTGGTGAGCAAGAAAGAAGAGGGGAATCACAAAGCATGAAGCCTGTTACTTTTTCATATGCCACAAATCAGTGTTTTCTCCCTATACGGGCTAGACATTGTGCTGGGTGCTGGAGATCCTATGGTAAACAGACAAGTTTTCCTGCACTCCAAGAATTTACAATCTAGTTGGTGGAGAGACAGTACGTATAAAAATAAACACATCCATTTGATCCAATCGGAGCTGACCTGCGAGATTACACCTGCAGAAGCAAGGTGGGCAGTTTAAGTGAGGGATGACCCAAAGAAGCGGAGCCCGGGGCAGAATCTCAGCTGGGGAAGGCCACTCAGTGAAGGCATTAAGAACGAGAAGGACAGAGGGAATATGCATTCTGCCAGACCCCGTTTTCAAGTTCTGCATCAGGGTGGGACCCATGGAGGTAGGGACCTCTCCCCTCTAGGACACATTCTTTCTATCCCAGCCCTCTGGGACTGTGCTACAGAAGCAGAGCTGTGAAACGCAGTACCTCCATTCTTGCTCCTTTAAGTGAACCCAGCTGTTAGCACGCTGTGTGCTGAGAAGGCCTAAGGCCTCTCCATTGGTACACACTGTGTTCTCCTACTCCTTTCTCCACTCTCTCCTAGCTCCCATTTCTCTCCCAATACACTGTTCACTGTTTTTCAGCAATGCTCTCTCATGTGTTCCATTGACCAATTACCAAATTAGCCCTTTCCTTCCCAGTGAAGTGCTTGGTGTTAGTCCGCTGGTATCCGTGCTCTGAACACCTGCTTGCCTCACTTAATTCCGACCTTAGCCCCAGGGTCTGAGTACCTCTAGGCCTGTTTTTTCTTGCCTTGGAATTATATGAATGGTATAAGCTGTGCAGAGAGACAAAGTAGAAGTTTCTGGTCAAGAACAAGGAAAAGGCTCCTCCCTGGAATTAATAAAATGACAAGTAGTGGGATCATGAGCAATGACCTGTAAAATGTATAATAAAGAATATGAGGCTTAGAGCTAACCCCTAGAGTTCATGATCCTCTACTTTAATAGTTCTCTCCTTCTGTAAAGGAGATTACTGCAGCCTAGAAAGTTTATTTAATCAGGGTTGCACAGCTTGTTAAAAACAGTTCTCCTACATACAGCCCAGTATTCTTTTAGCTAAAATTGAAATCTTTCAGGACCCAAATTATCACCACCACCTTCCTAAAACAAAAGGATTGTAACTGCTGACACCCACCTTCATGGGGCACCAGTTACAAGATAAATATTCAAAGGCCCTTTTACACAGAGATTCATGAAATGGTTCTCCCTAGCATCGTACAGTAAGAGGTCCTATTTGAATGAAAACTAGGCATTAAGATTGCAGGGTCTTCAGGAACCTTTACTTTGGTGATAGCACCAATTGTGTAGGTAGGGTCTTCCTCTCAGACATTCACTCAGAAACTGCTTCCTGACTTAGGAAGACAAACACACTAATTCACTTACATAGGGCTGGAATATATAAATACTAGTGCAATTTCCCCCACCCCCCATTTGTTATGAGAAGTATCAAGCTGTTAAAATTGGCTCCCTGGTTTAGCTAGGGGACTTACAGACAAGGAGAAATATAGGCTACTTTGATTACAATCTTTTCAGGCTATACTCACTAAAATGAGTATGATATTCTAATCATAAGTCATTCAAAATGAAACAAATGTATTACTTTTCCTACAAAGAAGATATTAGTACTTTTTCTGTAAATATTAAATGCTTTTCAAAAATCTTTTTCTTGTTGCTTCTATAATCTTGGTGCCAGGACTGATTATTAGGGAATACTACTGGGTAATACTGGGAATATGGTAGTAAATACTTTTAATCTCAGCCCTTCTAAACTCACATGCAGGAACCAATGGCATTGACCAGTCTTAGCATTAGACTTTCGAAAATGAAACACACATATGTATTTGGGTTTAATGGACAAAGAGAGAAGAAATAGCTCACAGTGCCCATGTCTCAACCCCCTACCTTTGAGAGCAGAAGGGCCTACTGGGCCAGGGCATCTGTATCAGCACAGAGGTGGCTGATGTTATCATCAGTGTCCTGCTCTATGCCATTACATTGCATATCCAAGACCGAGAGGCAGCTAAGGGCCAACTAGGGTCTCAGCATCGCATTCTGTCAAATAGGATACAGACCAGAGCAGTGGCAGCACTTAAACAGGGTTCAGTCTTACTCATGTCATAAGAAGCAAGACTATTCCTCACTGGGCAGCTCTCCAATAGTATTACATTACACATTAAGCTTTCTTATTTAGTTACATACAATAGCTAGCCACCTTTATTTTCCTGCATCCAAATTAACTGAGAAATAAGGCATAACAATATGATAAGTGGACATCAAAATATCAGTTTTTCATTTGGATAAGCTGATTGGAGATAATGTCTTTACATCTGTGACCAAAAGAGCTTCTTACTATTCCTTGCAAATGAAATAGTAAGGAGCCATGCAATTCTTTGGCTCCTGGTCAAGCCCTGGGGACAGCTCACCTGTAGGAAAGTTTGATTCCAAAAACAGATGAAGCCAAGATTGCTGTCTCAAACTGCGTTAGGATGTTTAGAATTCTTAACTTCTCCATGGCACCATTTATGGGGGAAAGCTTTTAAATCTGTTAATAAATTTTGCTTTTCTTTTTCTAATTTTTTGATATAATATTTTTCTCTTTGTGCATATATATATGCACACATATTTAGTTTGGATATACACACACACACACACACACACACACACACACACACACACACACACATATATTTATCTTTGCATGAGTTTGCTTTCTCAGACCAGTAATTTGCAATGGTGTAGAAGAACCAAGGCAGCTTTGCAGCTTTCAGCTTTACAGGCTAGCAGTTCTTCTAACAGAAGGCTCTCACATTCTCAGTTATCAGAGAGATTGTTTGATTCCTTCAAATAGGATTTTTCTGTGACACTTCAGATAGTCCTGCCTCCTCTGCCTCTCTTTAAAAGATGGGCTGAGGAGTGAGGATCCTGTTCTTACCTTGCTCATCCCAACTTGCATACCCTCTAGAAATCAAGGAATGTAGTTTTGTCCCCTCACCATGTTCTGCTCACCATCAGGAAATAATATTTTCTGAGGCCAGTTCCTAGAACCTATTTTGATGGATTTGCTTTCCACTGAAATTTCTCCTCTGCTTGTTTCTACTTATCTTTAGGAGGCTTCAGTGCAAAGTCAGCTATTTTGGGCTGCCTTTGAAAATATTTTGGAGTCTGCTGCCTAATTTTACAAAAAATTCAATATTTTGAATTTCTTTTTGTTTTCAATATTTATGTTCTTTTTGTTGTTTATGGATGATTTCCAGATGCATGGGAAAATACTGTATCTGTGTAGTCATTCTTTTAACATAAATAAATACCAAGGGTCAGCAGACCTTTGAAGAAAGTGTCTAACACTAAAGTGTTAAAAACCGAGAAGAAAAACATAACCAGCCTTGAGGAAGCAGAGACAAAGAGGAGAAGAAAGCTGGAAAAAATTTCTGAGAGATAAGAGAAAATATTGCATCTATGAAGTAAATACCAGGAGGCTATATGTAGAAATGCCCAGGGAGCTATAAAAATATATTGAAAATTAAAAATTAATATTGGAACATTTAAAATTAAAACATAATAGGGTGTTTACTATACATATCTTTCAACTTTCCTGAAAAATTAAAGATATGGAAAAATTCAATGTAAAAGATGAAATATAAAGTTGGGAAAATTTCCCAAAAAGAGAACAAAGCAGAAGGAAAAATGAGACAGACAATGAATTTAAAAAATCAACTCAGGAGAACCAATGGCTGACAAATAAGCATTCTAGAAAGAGAGACAAAAAAAAAAAAAAAAAAAAAAAGAAGGGGAAACATAATACAAGGGAAATGTTGCAGAATTGGATGTGAATTTCAGATTTTGAGTACCTAGGACCTGGTGATGATGTATTCACATCAAGGCACCCTGTTCCAGCATTGCAGAACCAGGGATAAAGAAACCATCTTAAAAGTCTTAGTGAAGAAGAAGAAAAAAAAAACTCTGCACAGAAAAGATTAAAAATTCAAAATGGCATTTGATTTCTCAAGCGCAACATCAGAAGCTGGAAGATAACAGAGCCATGTCTCCAAAATTCTAAAGCAGAGGATTTTTCAATCTAAGAGACTTCACACAAATTAATACTCAAGTGTGAAGGTAGAATAAAGATGTTTTCAAGCAAAATATGTGAATAAAATTGCCACCCATGCACCTTTTCTTAGGAAATTGCTGGAGGAGATGTCTCCCATCAAAGGGAGGGACTAAGCTAAGAAAGAGGAAGATGAGACAAGGAAAGAGGGGATCTGGCAGAAGGATTTCTCAAGATGATGATGGAGGAAAGTGGCAAAATGACAGTGCAGGCGAGCAGGAGGCCTCCTGTGGAACTGGTAGGTTTCTTGCTGGCTGGGCCCTTGTGAGAAGTGTTGTATACCCAGAAGAGACTCTGCTGATGATTTAGTAACGGAAAGAGAGGCAAACCAATGCCCCACCCAACTTTCTTGCCAAAGCAAGGATTAATTCCAAAGAAAACAAAAATTTTACAAGAAATATAGTCATAATGCATATGACTCAGTGTAAAATAAATCTACAGTCAAAATAATTTAAACATTGAACTGTGCTTTAAACAAAAATTATCCTATCTAAAACAACACTGTTTGTCTCCCATTCTTTATCCCCTCAGCCTGCCTTTTCCACCCAGTTGTTATCTATCCGATAGTATATATTTGTTTGTTTTTGCCTCTCTCTCATACTAAAATATAAGCTTCATGAGGACAGGAACTTGGTCTATTATGGCCACCACTGTATTGCCAAATTGCCTGTGGCAGTGCTGAGTATATAATACATCTCAAAAATGTATCTTAAATGAATTAATATTTAAATATAGGTGTAAAGTGTGTGCATGTACGTGTGGTGTTGACAATCTACTTTTTTTTTTTTTTTGAGTCGGTGTCTCACTCTGTCACCCAGGATAGATGCAGTAGCATGACCTGGGCTCACTGCAACCTCCTCCTCCTGTGTTCAAGAGATTCTCCTGACTCAGTCTCCCTAGTAGCTGGGACTATAGGCACCCACCATGAGTGGCTAAATTTTGTATTTTCAGTAGAGACGGGGTTTCACCATATTGACCAGGTTGGTCTCAAACTCCTGACCTTGTGATCCGCCCGCCTTGGCCTCCCAAAGTGCTGGGTTTACAGGTGTGAGCCACTGCTCCCGGCCACAACCTAAATTTTTATTTATAATCTTCTCAATAAATAATATTATAAAATAAAATAAATCAAAAACAGAGCAGTAAACAACCATGCTATGTAGCAATATAATAGTGAATAGAAAATCTAAAAGAGGTAGAAGTGGTTCTGTGGAGAGCAGAAGTGAGAAGTCTGGAAGAGGGGTGACTTTTTTTTTCATAAGCATTACTTGACATTAAATGGGGCACAAGCATTTCTTTGATAAAAAACACAAATTAAAAAAAAAAAAAAACAACTAATGATGACCTCTAATGCTTTCATTTCTTTCTTTCTTTTTTTTTTTTCTTTAAGACAAAGCCTTCCTCTGTTGTCAAGGCTGGAGTGCAGTGGCACAATCTCTGCTCACTACAACATCTGCCTCCTGGGTTCAAGCAATTCTTCTGCCTCAGCCTCCTGAGTAGCTGGGGCTACAGGCACGTGCCACCACACCTGACTAATTTTTGTATTTTTAGTAGAGTTGCGGTTTCGCCATATTGGCCAGGGGGGTAAACTCCTGACCTCGTGATCTGCTCACCTCGGCCTCCCAAAGTGCTAGGATTATGGTGTGAGCCACCACGCCTGGCCATGCTTTCATTTCTTATACATAGCATTGCTGTTTTAAAAGTGAAAAGCCTAATAAGAGATGTTAGGTTTGCTTGTCAGGATAGCATTAATTTCTAGGTAAATCAAGCCAAATTTCCAGTCCGACTTCTTGTGAATCTTTCTTTTTAAAGAAATACAAACATCTATTTACATTAAATATCTTTGAGGTTTTTCTCCATACCTAGTTAGATTCTTTTGAAAATCAAGCTGAAGAACACTGGAAAAATAAGGCTGAGAATCTCTGACTTAATGCCTCTAGTTTTCTAAGGTGTGAGCTTTAACAAGCCATTTAACTTCCCTGAACCCTTTCAATTTATTTGTAAAATGGAGATGAAAATATGAACCATGTTAGATTCCAGCATTTATTAAATTAGCTATCTCTGTGCGATCCCAGTATAAGGTAGATATCTGATATCTGCTAACTTTCATTCCTTCCTTCCTTCTTCCGCAGAACTGATTGAAGTCATCGTTGAATTAGTGAATTAGAGAGAAATTTATTTGCAACACAAGAGACAGGTCGTAAGCTTACACAAGTCTACAGCGTTTGAGGGAAATGTACACTTCTTTCTACATTATTAGATATTTCCATGGGAACGCATGGCCCATACATTTTAGTGTCTGAGAAGAAGCAGTTCTTTCACAGTATTGGTATTTATCGTGAGGCCTGTTGTAGGAGAACAAGGGTAGTCCTGCCAGCCATCATTCATCCAAAGCACCTAGTGCATTCCCCAAAGCACCTAATGCTTTACGGAAATACTCAGTGCCTCTGAATGTGGTTTGTCAATTGAGACTGGCCAATATGGACCAGCTTGTAGACCCTCTGTTATTCCTGTCCAGGTGCCACTTGGGACAGGGCAAGTTCAATTAAACTACAACTGTGACAAGATCTGTTAACACCTCAAATATTGAATTAAGTCACTTTGTTAACTGAAGAGATTATACAGAGACCCCTTCTCTAGCCAGTCCCTGCATAATGAATTCTCTAATGGACCTGTGAGCTTCTCTATAAAAGGTTAATTTCATTCTTCACTACAAAGCACTGTGAATGGTCCCTAGGGCTGTCTTTGGTAAAGGAAGTGAAGGTCTTGTTAAGTATTAATGATCACAGTGGCAGGTTCACAATATCACCTCCTCCCTGGGAAGGAAAAAAAATCACTTCATTGATATTTATCAAGGGACTTCCTCTAGGGACAAAGACTACAGACATCATTACACTGACTATGGGCACAGTAGAAAAAGGTACTTCGCTCCCACCTGATATTTGCTACAATTTCCTAGCCCAGAAACAAATGAAGCCACAAATATATAATAGGGATGGCGAGAAGAGAGGACCAGGATTTTTACCTTAAAGTGGGATCATTCTAATTCTACTCCTATAATTACAATAATATATTTGCTGGTAAGACTTGAGGTGATACTTTTTCTTATTTCCCATATCTTTGCATAGAAAAGCTTTTTTGAATTCTAGGAGAGTTAGATTGTCAATCTCATGTTAATTTGGTACTTCCCAATCAGGGCAAATAGGCAACCACATTTCTTCTACATGAAGCAGTGAGTAGCAGACATTTTAGAATGTGACAGAATAAACTGAAGGTTATTCCTGTCCCTGCTCCTCACCAATCAGAAAAGGAGTAGGGAATTCTGAAAAAAATTTCTAAGAATTTATTTGGTGAGCATCATCTCTAGCAAGTTTTCCCCCTGAATAATGTAAGATGGATCTTTTTGACCCCTTAATATCTCTTCCTACAGATCCATAAAAAGGAAAGAATGTATTATGTTCTCTGCTGAGCTCCAGTCTCTCCACACTCTCCCCGTTCCCTCACCCAGGCTGCCACAGAAGGTGTCGGGGGATGGGACTGGGTTTGGGGAGGATCTCAACCTCCCCTCCCAGATGATCTGGACAGCAGGACTTGCCACAGTTCTCCTCAGGTCATCTCCCAGTTTCTACTCCATGCCCTACTCTGCACACAGGTGTAAAGGCCTCCTGATCACTGTCGGAGACCTCTTAATCTCTCTTTGCTTGTCTAGTGAAGGCCTGGCATGGGAGAGTAGCTGAGAGGCTAGAAGGACACAAGAATCACGTTTTCTGCATTGGCCTCCACGCTGGGCTGCTTTGGCAGCTCCTCTCTACTTGGACTACTTGGTGGCAAATCATAACTTGAGTATCATTTTGTTTGGTAATCTGTTTCATTGAGAAATTAATTGGGCTTGCACATATAAAATGTTCAGCCACGTCTGGCAGAAAGTAAGCACTGAATAAAAAGAAGCAGTTTTTTCCCTCCTCTGTATCTAATGTGTTTTAGAATATTTTTCTAAGATATATCTAAGTATGGTTTTCGCTCTTAGAATAGACGGGCGAATAGTGATTACTGGTCCCTTAAAAACTGAGCATACACTTTTGAAATTTTGGTAAACATCAAAGCATACCAAAGTCTCCTCTCTCTCTCTCTCTCTCTTTCTGTGTGTGTGTGTGTGTGTGTGTGTGTGTGTGTGTGTGTGTGTGTGTGTATTTAGGGTATGATATGTTCCAGACCTCATGGTTTCATAATTGAGATCCAACAATCCATACCCATATGATTTATTTTCATTGTTTCTAATACCCTCTTTGCCAAAACACATTTTTGAGGTGAATATTTTAATTGATCCCCATGAAGGAAACACTTGCAATGGTGGCTCAGTGAGGAGATGGAGAGGTAATTAAAGCTCAAAAAATCATGCTTTATAGGTATTTGGATGGTAGTATGGGTGAGCAGTGCTTGCACAGGGTAAGCAATGCTAGGGGACCTTTTTTTTTTTGACCCCAAGCAAGCTCTCTTTTTGCATTCTATATTTCTCTAATTATTTTAAGCCTGTTACCCTGAGTAAGTAAGCCCATTGGAGAAACTTCTACTTCTTCTTCTTCTTTTTTTTTTTTTATGGAGTCTCACTCTGTCACCAGACTGGAGTGCAGTGGCACCATCTCGGCTCACTGCAACCTCCGCCTCCTGGGTTCAAGCGTTTCCTCTGCCTCAGCCTCCTGTGTAACTGGGACAACAGGTGCACGCCACCACACCCAGCTAATTTTTGTATTTTTAGTAGAGACAGGCTTTCACCATCTTGGCCAGGATGGTCTCGATCTCTTGACCTTGTGATCTGCCCACCTCGGCCTCCCAAAGTGGTGGGAGTACAGGCGTGAGCCACCACACCCGGCCAATTTCTACTTCTTAATAATCTTAAAATTATCTGTATCCAGTGCTTAGACTGTACCTGGCACACATTACGTGTGCATGCATTAATATAATCATCTAAGAATTGATTTACTGGGTACTAAACATGACGGGCGAGTGCAGGAAGGTGGAAGAAGAGTAGTCATGCATTGCCATTGGCTAGTGCACTCGCTGGATATTGTGTTGTTTCTTTTCCCTTAACTGTTGTAGACAATTGTCTATTTGCATTAAGGATACTCAGGATTCCCCAGAAAACCAGGAACATGTATACCCCTAGTGTACATAGGCTCTCCTACCTATACTCAGTTTTTTATACTCCACAGTCTCTGGGACACAGTAGGTGCTCAGTTTATTTAGGTTGACATAACACATCCAACCATGTCTTGCATCTTCTGAGCTCTGCTTTTCAACATCATTCTCATTCTTAAAGCATAGCTCAAATGTCAACCTCTCCATGACCACTTTCTTGAATCCACTTACCTTGATTTTCATTAAATCCTAAGCCTGAGTCATTACTCTTAGAATTGTTGTTTATTTTTGTATATTTCCCCCTGAAATATAATTTAAGGTACTGTAACCAAAGGAAAGTGAGTATGGGAGAAGAAATGTTACGCGATGAGCTTTGAGAGGACTAGAAGCTACACATCCCCTAGGGCTTATTATAGAGAGTGAGGACTTTGGTAATTTTTCTAAATGTGATGAAGATTTTGAGTAGTAATAAAATCATTATATTATCAAAAGATTACTTTCACTGCTACATGGAAAATACACTATAGCAATACAGGAATGGTGGCAGAAAAGCAAGTTAAGAAGCTTCTGTACTAATCACTACGAACAGTGATGGTGTTGTGAATTTGGTGGTAGGAGTAGAATTGATAAGAAAAGGTTGGATTCTAGGTATCTATTGCCGTTAGAGCCAGCAGATATTAATGGATTGGATATAGGGTATTAAAAAAGAGGAGTCAGAAACGACTCCATAATTTTTGGCCTGAGCACTTGTTACATTTTTTAAGATGTAGAAAGAAACAGTATAGAAGGTAACCAAGAGTTCTGTTTTGGTCAGGTACATGTGAATACCTATTATACTTCTAAAAGAGACAGAATGAAACCATATATAGATGTCTAGCTGCAGAGGGGAAAATTCTGGGGCTGTAAGTTTGGAGTCTTCAGTGTGTAGATGGTATTTACCTAAATACACCTTACAGATCTGGATAAGAGAATGTGTAGAACGAGAAGAGAAAGAAACCCTCTGAACTCTAATGGTTAGACATTAGGGGTTTGAAAGGAAGAGGCAAAGGAAACTGAGAAGAAGTGGCCCATATGTTGGAAAAAACAAAACAAAACAGAAAAGTATGATGGGATGAAAGCCAAATTAATACACTATTCAAGGAGTTGGCTTCTGGTAGTCCAACTATAACAAAAATTAGGAACTGACTGACCATCAGTTGGAGTTAGCAATGGAAAGTCAGCCATGAAGTTGACAAGAACAATTTCCATAGAGTAGTGGAGGCCAAAGCACAGTAAAAGTGTATTACAGACAGAACGAAAGAAATGAATGGACAACAGCAAAAGTGGACACTTCTATCTGGGAGTTTGCTGCAAAGACTAACAGTGTGGGGCAGTAACAAGAGGGCAGTACCTGGAGGGAGAAGTGGCAGCAAGATGAGAAAGTGTGTGTATTTTTAAGAGGAGAGAAAGGGCAGCATGTCTGTATGCTGTTGAAAATAATCTGGTAAAATGAGTAAAGTTTCTGACGTGCTTTTGGAGCAAAGCTCTTAAGAAACAGAGAAGTTGGATATCATAGATAACAGGAAGTATTGGCCTTAGATAGATGTGAGAAAATATGTTCTTTGCTTGAATTAACTGGTTGATTTAACTAATTATTTTAACTAAATACTGTTTCAAAAGACCATTATATACACGTCAGATTGCACTTATAGTGGTCATTTATTACATTTTCCTTCAAGACTTTTTTTTTTTTTTTAATGTTGCCTCCTTATTCATTTCCCAGCCTCCTTTCCCAACTGGGGTGTGGTTAGGTACCTTGGCTCTTCCAATCAGACACACACCCATGAGACTTAAAATTAGAAGTGACTAGCATGTTGGGTAGAACTCAGTTACTGGCCAAGAGAGCATCACCTTTGACTTCCTGGTTATAAAACTGATGCCTTGTACAGAACTTTGGCATTGGAGTGGCAGACAATGTAGGTGCAGTATTAAGTTGACTTCCTGGTGCCCAAGAAGCAGAGACACAAACTGTAGCATCTAAAGCTTGATGGAGGCGGGGTTTTTTGTTTGTTTTGTTTTGTTTTTAGACCGCTTCTGTAGAGTGATTTAGAAGGTTATTCCTGGAAACAGGACTAAGGCAAATTTTCTAGCCCTCCGAGTGTCTCTAGGGGTGGGCAGGAGGAGCTGTACGTATTTTAATATGAGCTTTTGTCCCTTAAGTGGCTAGATTTGGTTTCTGTAACTGTGGATTCTTACTTAAAAGCAACAGAACCTGAAACCGAGCGGCTCATCTAGCAAACTGATAAACTGAACTTTTCTCCTTAGGTTTAAACAGATACTATTTAAGAATAAGGAAATAAACTACGATGTTGAGAAATGGGTTTTCAACATAAGCAAAAATCTGTTAATCCTCAGACAACTTGAGGATAGTGGCCATGTAATATCTCATTTGTAAGCTATATGAAATTATAACTGCTGATGAGAAAATTATGATACATAATCTAACAATGATAAGGGGATTCATGGAGACGTTGGGATATAATCTTTCAAATGGGTACTTCATTGGAATATCTAGGACTTCAATACACAAGCATGTATATGCATGCATAGGGTCTGAAAACAAAGAAAACTTGTAAACAACTACCCCTACCCTCGCTGTAACCACAGCAGCGAAAGCTATTCATTTTCTGTCTCAAATAATGTGTTCAGGTCTATCTCACTAACAATTCAGAAGGGGACATTGACAAATGATCACTATATTCACCCAGCCATTTGAAATAGGAAGGCATTTGGCTGAATTCTAATTTGACCAATGAATATTTAACTGATAAAGCTGCCAGATAAGATACTGGCCAAAAGAGAAAAAAGAGAAATGAAGCTGGAGTTGCTATCATGCAAAAATCCTTTAATGAAGGACATGAAAGGAACATTGTGAATTCTGGGCTGAAAATCTGTTCTGTATTGGGAGATGGAAGAGCAGCTGGCCCACAATTGAGAAACTTTGAAGGTTCTGTGACCTCTAGAATGTCTAAGCCATGGAGGGTATTTTTCTTCCTTTGTTTAATGTTTTGCATTTTCAAAAGAGTAAGGGAAGAAAAATGCCTTAAAATGTTTTAACTTCAAAGCAACAGAAACAAAATGAAGTACTGGAGTCATGGAAAATTCAGAGACTTTGCCCAAATGCTAAACTTGTCAACATTTTCCTCTTCACTGAGTGCACCGCATGATAACATCCTAGACAAAGTTTTTTATTTATTTGGATCTGGCCCCCAAAATGTTGCTTAGTATTAAGGCTCAAGGAGATCCGATTTCAGGTTAATTTTTCAAGCTGATTTCATAATAATGATTAACATTTATTAAGTACTCATTATTTGTCAGCCCCTGTTTTTTGGATCCTTTAATTTTCATAAAAGTTGTCTGAAATAGATTCTATTTTTAGTTCTATTTTTATAAATAATGAAACCAAAGTTCAGCGGTGTTTAATAAATTGCCCAAGGTTATACTACAATTTAGTACAGAAGGAACCTTGGAATCCCTCTCTAGAAATCTAAAGCTAAGCCATTATACTTTACCATCTCTATTTTTCTCATTCTCTAATCTCTATCTCTGCTCTTTCTTTTCTTTTCCCCTTAATCAATTGTCTTTATAAACCACAAAGACATATAAAGGGAGGAAATAAAGTTGTGCCTGACATAGTTAACCGTGTCAGGCACAACTTTACATACATGTAAAATGGATATAAACTTTATAGATAGTAATGCTTATATGCACATATATTTATTATATACAGTACTGTATTTAATTGCTCAGCACATTTCCTTTGTGTAGGAAAGATTTTGAATGGTCAAGTTACAACCAGAAGCTTGTTTGGAAAACATTAAATAGGAGCAAGATCATTTAGTAGAAAATCGTAATGGCCACAGTCATCAAGCGAAGAGAAACCAGGGCACCCATCCAGGGCTATTCTGTCTCTTGCATCTAGTAGATACAATGCCTGGGGCTAGGACCTTCTCAAGGTCTAACTAAGATGATTAAATCCTAAAAGGAAAATGTCTCCAAATACAAAAACAAAATTGCAAAATCAAAACTCTTACATGTAGATTTACATGTTTACAAAATGAAACACTATGAGAACCTTACTCATTATTATATTTTGTTATGGTTAAAAATAATTTTCAAGTCTTCCAGAGAATGTATGATGATTTCTGAGACGTTATGATCAATGATAAATTAAATGACTGACAGGTAGGCACATAGTTTTGAAAGCAAAATTACACATAAATTTCTTTTAAAAAATGTTTACCTTCAAAGTATATATTCAATGAGAATGTGGGTATGTTTGAAATGACGAAGGTACAGGATCTATGAAGTCTAAAAATGCCCTTGCATTCATCCTCCATATTGGGATATTCCTGCTGCTGAGTGAAAAAGAAATCTGGAATCAGCTGGTTAAGAATCCCTCTTCTTCGGATGGTTAAGGAGACATGCTGACTATATAATTCTTTTGAAGAAGAGTTTATTTCCTTACATGATTGGTGGGTAACTCTTGATGCTCAAATGCTGCCATCCCCCTTTCATCCCACACTATTCATTTTTTCTTAGTCCACTGTGTGCTTAAGGTTGGGTTAGTTGCCAAGTAGATTGATGGCTGTTGCACTCCAGCAAATATTATTAATTGGTTTATAGAATGCAGCTCCCACACATCTTAGCATTCTATAAAGTCCCCTCAGTAGTAACAGGGGCTACATTAGCATAGCAATAACAGGCTGCATTAAACTGCCCGGGAAAGAAATTGTCAGTTTAGTTTCAGAGGCAGATTTCTCTGTAGAAACTCTCCGTAGGCAGACTTACTGAGGGACATTCAGGCAAAACATTGGTCAGTCTGGCTCACTGAAAAGCAATTCTTGGGTAACCAAGACTCTGTTATTTCTAAAAGCATTGCTCAAAATGGGACCTTTGTTGCCTTTGGGTTATTTAATGCTCTCAATATATGTGATCTGTTCTTGTGCCCCTAAATCTCCTTAAGAAACAATTCCTTAAAGGTTCACAGTGCTTGGGATTCACATGTGCCCACCATTCATCTCCAAGGGATAAAGGGATATGGGGATTACAAATTCCCACTTAAAGATAGAAGGGGATTGAAGCAGGGTTATCCTAAGACTGACAAACCTGAACTGAAAGAGGCTTCTAAATGAGGAAAGTGTACAGTTAAAAATCTTAAAGACAGGCCTAAAAGGAAGGAAAAATAGGCCAGAGGTCAAAGTTAAGAAATGTAAAAGGAATCTGTTTCATTATAGAAAAGATATAAGCAAGAGGAAACAACAGGGTTCTTACAGTGGAGTTGAAATAGCGGGTAGGTTTATAAGACATCTTTGGGCACAACTACCGTGCCCAAATTTGACATAGTTACTAACATGAAATATATTGAAAGTTGTCCCGCTCCCCAGATATACAGAGGCCCAGAGAGCTTAGCATAGATTTTAGGATCAGGAGGCCTTGGCTTATAATTTCAGAATGATCTCTCTGTAAAATCGGGATAATAACATCCCTTAGCAGGATGCCTGTAGGATAGCAGATGTAAAGCATTAGCAAAGTGTTGAGGGCATGTTAAATCCTCTATAAATGGTAGGTAGATTTATATTAGTGAATAAAAGAATATAAAACATAAATATACTTAGAGAATATCAAAAGCAAAACTTTTCCTGTTCTCCAAATTTTTCCTGTTTTCTCAATAGCCATTCTTCATAATCAGTAGCCCTTTATTTTTCTTATTGAGACACACACACACACACACACACACACACACACACACACACACAGAGAAGTTTTGCTTGAGTGGACTTGTTTTACTTAAGTAATTCAGCAAGCATTTATTATTACGCTTTTACTATGTGTGAGCCATGATCTTAGACATATCTACAGACCAAGGAGGGCTAGTATTGAATTAGATCAAATATTTAAAGTCCCCTAATTGACTTAAGTGGAATATTGCTAAGAGCACAGCTGCAGGACATGGAAATTATTGGCCTAGAAAGCCATGAATTTGGTGGCAGTAAAAGTCAGCCATCCAAGCTTTTAGAATGAGTGCTCGAGCACCTGACCCTTGTGTGGCCTACTGCATTTGTTGTGTCCTGATGACTCTCATAGAATCCGTGAGGCTGGTAATTAATGACATCAGGGAGAAAGTGAAATATTTACCTCTACCAAAATCTTCTCTCTTCTGCCCAAATAAAAACTATCTACCCATTTTTCCGTACCTGCTCCTTCTTGAATACTTATTGCATTTGCATTACCATGCAATTTGGTGCTTCACTGGGTAACATAGGCTTTTATTTTATATTTGGTTAATATGCACTATAGTTGCCGCATCACCCTAAATGGATTGTCAGCCTCCTGAAGTCTGGAGATTAGACCTTATCCTTCTTTTTCCTTTGGTACCCTTAGTAACAAATAATATTTAGAAAAATTAAGAGTAAGGGCGAATAAAATAGCACTTGATTGATAGATTACACATGGCTATTCTCTGCATGATGCACCTTTGCTTCATAGCACTTTCCCAGTTGAACTTTATATTTCTTGTGTGATTACTCGGTTAATATCTATCTCCCCAACTGGACTATAAGCTCCATGAGGGCAGGGACCAGCTCAGTTTAGGCTCATTATTTATAGTGGGTTGAATAGTGTCATCTCCCTGCCACCGTCCAAATTCATCTCCACCAGGAACCTCAGAATGTGATCTTATTTGGAAATAGGGTCTTTGCAAATATATTTCAAGTAAGGATTAATATGAGATAATACTGGATTAGAGTGGGCACTAAATCCAATGTGAATATGTTTGTAAGATACAGAAAAGAACAAACAGAGACACAGACAAGGGGATATAAAGATGGAGGCAGAACCTGGTTGGAATATGCATCTATAAGCCCAAGAACACAATGGATTCCTAGTGATCACTAGAAGCCAGGAGAGAGGCATGAAACAGTTTCTCTATTAAAGCCTCCAGAAAGAATCAGTCCTGCTGACACCTTGATTTTGGACCTCTGGCCTCCAAAACTCTGCAAGAATAAATTTCAGTTGTATCTAGCCATTTAGTTTGTGATAATTTGTTACACCATTCCCAGAGAACTAATAGACCATTGTATCCCTGTTATGCAGCAAAGCGTCTGGGTATAGCAATGGTTCAATAAATATTCCAGTTATTTATTGAACCATGTAACCAAAAACCACTACGTAACCAAAAACCACCTGTTCCATGTAACCAAAAACCACCTATTCTCCAAAAATGATTGAAATAAAAATCAAATGAAAATATTTGTGGGAAGAAGGAAGGTAGGTCACTTCTTCCCTCCCCCCCCCCAATATCTTTTGCTAATTCAGTGATTCTCTAAGTGTAATTCTTGGAGCACTTGCTTTCAGAATCACCTGAGTGCTTATTGAAAATTCAGATTCCCAAATCAGCTGAATAAAAATCTCAGGGGCTGAGAGTATGTTTCCTTAATAAGCCCATGGCAGGACTTAGGCTCATGAAAATTTTTCAATTGGGGCTCCCTTTTTTATTATAAATCTTAAGGCTCTTTGAATTCTATCAAAGACATTTCTCTAGCCGGCATGGACAATGCACCTGATGGGAGGAAGCCTGCCTTCTTGCAGCAGGTGTGAGGCTGACCTCCTCATTAACGCTGCTGGGAATTTCTGAAGCAGAGTGCTCCAGCTGTCAGTTCCTTTTTTCCTTGTGGATACACCTGGCTGCTTGACATGACCCCAAATCTTGTCTAGAGGTGAGGTTTTCGTTTTCATAGCAGTTTCCTCAAGAAAAGAATCAAAGTCAGAGTAAGATAGATGTAGAACCCCTCCATCCTTAGGACTGTTTTTTCCAAACAGTTATGTCCCCATAGCATTGCATTCCTACTTTTGCAAATTTCAAACTTCAGCCACATTTCATCTCTCAAAACATATGTCTCTCAAAAGATAGGTGATAGGTTATTACACACAGGGTATTTGTGTTTCATATTCATCACCCATTTATGGCTTTCTCATCCAATTTGCTGAGTCCTGAAACAAAACACATACCAGGCTGCAAGCTTGAATTGGCATCTGCAGATCAAGCTGGGAGCTTTCTGCTGTGCGGTTCCCTCCAGGAACTCTCAGAAACCTGCAGTTGTCATTCACGTGGGTGTGAACAGCTCTCCGGGTCCTGTGGCAGGGCCAACTGCCCTTGCAGGAGTCTTTCTCTATGATTTTAATCCTGTTGCTCAGGGTGCCTTCTTCCTGCACACCTGAAATAACAACCCAAACGTCAAAACAAGAATTGGGGACGTTAGTTCAGCTCCATGACTTTGCACTAAGTCTGGGAGGATTTGTGGGCTTGTCAGGAGGGATTTGTTGCAAAACCCAAGTGAATCATGGAGTGGAGGCAGATATTAAGTCAAAGAGGCAGAGAAGGATGAAAGGGAATGGAACTTAGAGCTAGCCGGTGTGTCCAGACTTGTGTGCAATACCAAACCTCTGGCTTTGAATAATAAATAGTATTGCCCCCTTAAAACAGATTAACCAGAGATACCAGAGTTTAAAGAGGATTTGAAGCCACATTTCCACCCCCAGAAAAACAAAGCTTAGCCAACTCTCGCTGTTTTTTTTTTTTTTTTTTTGCCTGCACATTCAATATCATCCTTCTTTCTCACACTGCCTTGAAATCTCAAGGTTACCTTTAGCTTACCCTCACTCTTGCTCACCCCTTCTCATATCCTGTCTGTCACAAATTACCATCCATTTTTTTCTATGAAACACAGGTCCCATATGTCCCTTTCCTAAGGCTGGCCCAAATGTTCTGGGTCAGCCACATGGCTCTGCTAATTCTTTGATTTTTTTTTTTTCACATTTTTTGCTTTCAGTATTCTTTTGAAAATTTAATCACTTCGGGCTTATCGCTCATACAGCCTGGGAACTTGGAGTTTTCTTTGGATTACTCCTTTACTCTTCCTTCTTTTGAATTAAATTACCAAGGCTCTTCCTTTTGTTCTTCTTTTTTTTTTGAGATGGAGTCCCACTCTGTTGCCCACGCTGGAGTGCAGTGGCATAATCTCTACTCACTGTAGCTTCCGCCTCCCAGGTTCAAGCAATTCTCCCGTTTTAGCCTCCTAAGCCGTTGAAATTACAAGCCCCTCCCCCGCCACCATGCCCGGCTAATTTTTGTCTTTTTAGTAGAGAGAAGGTTTTGCCATGTTGGCCAGGCTGGTCTCAAACTCCTGACTTCAAGTGATCCACCTGCCCCAGTCTCTCAAAGTGCTGGGATTACAGGCATGAACCACCATGCCCAGCCCTTCTGTTCTTCATTGCCATCATCATCATTCCCATCTGAGCCTTTATAGCAGCGTTTCTGCTAAAGTGGTCTTGATAATGCCTTTAGCGACTAAGCAAAATCTTGCCTTGGTTTCCTTTGTATTTTTTTTAAAAAAACAAAATAGATAGTTTCTTTAATAGTTCTACTTGTTAATATTAGAAACAACTGCTATTTACTGAGCACCTAATGTGTTCCAGACACTTTGCTAACCCTGCATGGAAACCAGTTCAGCAGATCTGATTTAAAGACTAGAAATCTGCATTTTCAGCAAGCACCCCAGTGTGAGTCACTCTTCTGGAAAGAAAAAGAAAACTCTAAATCTATAATTTTATCTATTTGATGGGGGAGAAGAAACTGTTGTTTGTTTTACGCATTATTTATGTTGTTCTGGCCTAGTTGTTTGTTCTAATAAGAAAATATTTTATTTTTTTTATTTTTAAAACTTTTTACCTTTATACTCCAGGATTGTTTTTTCAATATTCTTTCTCCCTTATTCATCACTATTAAAAAATAAGAGTTGACTCCAATGGTCATTCTATAGATAAATTAAGGGGCTACCTTATGACCTAAAACACACAATGGAAAGATTTAGAATTGTACTATTTTAGGGCTGGAAAGCCTTTAAAGATCATATGGTCTTAGAATTTTAGAGCCAGAGGGACAGTATTCATCAAACCTTATCATTTCAGAAAAGCTGCTCAAAAGTGATGTATGATATAAAAACCATGGGCAGTCAAGGGAAGAGGCATCAGGGTACTAAGTTGTCAATTAGTACAAAGAAGGCAAAGAAAGGGTAGTGTGTCTGGATACAATTGAAGTTAAATATAAGAATGTGACTTGCTTTGACCAATGAAATGTGAGCAGAAGGAATTTATGTCAGCTTTGGTTAGAAACTTTAAGTATCAAGTATAGTTCTTCATGTCTTCTTTTTCTGGCTCAGCAATTACGGAAGCACATGACAAAATGGGGCTCCATCAGCCTGGGCCTTTGGGCAACTAGGGTGAGAAGACTTTCTCTGCTGCAGCATGCATGCTTAAGCCACTAAAATTGGGAAGTTGCTACCCCAGGAAAATTGTGGCCTCTCGTGACCAATATTCTACTCTTCCCCTAGTTCTTTAAGCTTTGTGGGTTCACTAATAGTGATGATGATGATGATAACAATCACTAACATTTATCCAGCATTTACCATTTTTACCTGCTATGTGCTTTACAGGTTTTACACCATTTAATAAAGTGTCATTATGAGATAAATGCTGTCATGAGCCTTTTTATATAGAAAAGAAAATTGAATTATAGAAGATCAAGATCATATCAAAATTAAGTGTGAAAACAGGCTTGCATGCAGGCATTCTGATTCCATATCTTGCCTTCTTAACCACTAAATTGCTTCAGCTAGGTCACAGGTCAAAAATGCTAATTCCTCGAAATATATTCTACAGAATGCTAGTTTTATGGATTATTAACTAGCATTACTTTAAAAATTCATTTAAATCTTCTTCTTAAATATGTTTATGAAACACCAAGTTAGGTTAAATAAAGAAGATTTTGAAAAATCTCAGAACTTCTAGATGTCTTTAGGATCTGCTAGATCCTTTAGAATCTTTGCTTGAACTTGATCTCATTCTCGTCTTTCTGTGCCCAGGTTTCTTGTTCCACCTCTACACCCCCTGTTTCTGGCCATATAAGTAGCACTCTTCTCCATCCCTCTGTTGTTGATTTGAACTTCAACATACCTGTATGATCTTTGTTTTGCTGGCTCCTTGGATATTATCTGTATCTCCTGTTTGGGTTGAGAATTCTCCAGGACAATCTTCTGCTTCACAATTTCTAGGTCCCCCCTTTTATTATTATTATGTTGTTGTTGTATACATAGACATCTAATGGACAAAAGGAACTTTTCCTGATCTTCTTTCCAATTATTTTTCTTCATATATTTTCAGATGCTTTTCTTATTGCTGTTCTTTTTGTGGCTTATTTAATTGAGACCCTTCAGTTTCCAAGTTTCTATCACTTCCTTCTCCATATTCCATTTGAAACTCTAAAGCACATCTTCTCATCATTAATGGACTATGTTTTCCCTATTTTCAAAAGCTAAAGGTGTTCAAAAAATTTGATAGTGGAAGTAGGAATTTTAGAAATGAGCTGTATACAGTCTGCAATCTTTCTTTAAAAAGACTAAAGGTTTCTTTAATCTTTAGAAAGTTGATAGTCTTTAGGAAGAACAATAATACCTATTTTGATATATCAAGGGACTTTGAAGTAGTCCAGGTAGGAGACATAACTTCCCAAGTCTTGGATGTGGAACTCAGAGACC
Organism: Sapajus apella; assembly: GCF_009761245.1. Taxonomy (NCBI): domain Eukaryota; kingdom Metazoa; phylum Chordata; class Mammalia; order Primates; family Cebidae; genus Sapajus; species Sapajus apella. The sequence goes on along the minus strand of NW_022436964.1, from coordinate 24,274,525 downwards.
TAAAAGTAATTGGATGGAAGAAAAACCTTAGCAAAGTCTAGCAAAGTTGGACAGTTCAATTTTTATGTGACTTTGAGAATTAGGTGAATATTATCAAACCTTTCTCCATAAAACTACTCTTCCCTCCATCCGTGTCAAATGTTGCTTCTCTTAGACCCCTGAGGTTTGTTCTCTGGTCCCTTAAAGTGAATAACGCTTGATAGAGGAGGAAAGGATCACGTATATTGTCTTATAAGGAAATGTGAATACCATCAGTATATTGTTCTCCTGACACGGTGCAGCAAGGCCAGGCTATATCACCTTGAATTGAAGAGGATTGAAAATCTTGTGCTCCTTCCAATCTGTGTGTGGTAATCAACATTTCCAGCCACAGTGGGGAATATGAAAGAGCTAAGTCAATATCTCAGGGTTATTCTTAAGGTAGGACTTTAAAAAGTAACTTGGCAAAACCATGGAAATAGTGCTGTATTTTTACAATTCTGAATCATATACTTGACTAATCTGAAACATTGAAAACAACCCTTAGTTATCTTCCCTCCCATTGAATTTTATTTTTTAAAAATACCATCAAGAGAGAATACATCTGGGTTAAATGTAAACATCACAATGCTTTGCTCGTGTTGCAATTTGGAATAGCCCCTTTTCTTCCATTGAAAATCACTGATTATTCAGAGCTAGTTATAGAGAGCAAAATATCCATGTGATTGCATGGTTTCGATTACCATCACCATAATGCTATGTACAAAGGCTGATTGCCTTCCATTTTATACTTCTTGTTAAAACTGGGTTAATAAGAGACTTTGCAAAGATGTTTTCCTCCTCACATGAAATTGTTCATAGAAACGCAATGCAGTAACTCAAATTATTTTATTGTTAAAGAAAGAATTGGCCCGTTCTACAAATTTCATGGTGGTTGAAAATATCTCATCTTTAATGTATTTATTGATTAAAATGATTGCTTTATATCAAGCAAATTTTGGTTTCTTATATATGTATAATGCTGGTCTCAGTAAAACTTCTGACCAACAATTTAGCTGTACATCCAATTTAAGATTAATAGACTTACGGTGATCATTTTCTGCCTATATATTTTATATTTTATCAGTGGTAATAAATTAGAACTATTTCATTTCAAATGTCAGGAACATGAGTTATTTGGGGTAGTGTTTCTGGGATTACCAACTTTCTTATAAAAATATATGATAATTTTTTTCATAAGTGTTTATATTAGTCCATTTTCACCCTGCTGATAAAGACATACCTGAGACTGGGCAAATTGTAAAGAGAAAGAGGTTTAATGGATTCACAGTTCCATGTGGCTGGGGAGGCCACACAATCATGGCAGAAGGTGAAAGGCACATCTTACATGGAAGCAGGCAAGGGAGAGAATGACAGCCAAGTGAAAGGGGTTTCCCTTGATAAAATCATCAGGTTTTGTGAGACTTATTCACTGTCACAAGAATAGTATGGGGGAAGCCACCCCTGTGATTCAATGATCTCCTGCCAGGTCCCTTCCTCAACACATGGGAATTATAGGAGCTACAATAGAAGGTGAGATTTGGGTGGTGACACAGCCAAACCATATCAGCATTCAACAGGCAAAAAATGGAGTAAAGAACAAGAAACATAGTTGATATCAGTAATGTGTTTCTTTGTGGATAGGGAAGCAGATGAGAGTGGGCTGGGAAATCAAAGGTTAATTTTTAATTCATTATGTTCCTTCCTTTAGCTAGGCCACATCTCCCTGTATGTAAAAGGAGAGATTAAGCCTTGTTGATATGAAAACTCTGCAGCTCTATGACACGCTTCAAAGGAGCCAGAACCTCAGAATTTAAAAAGTACAAAAATGGAAGAGAAAAAAGAGGAAACTTTCATGTTTTACTACTCTTCAATAACATATAAGCCAAATCATTACACGCTATTGACTTTGAAGGATATGCTTAAACTACTTACTAGTGGAAAGTTATGTGAAGTCACTGAGATTTAGCAAAAGGTAGAAGCAGCCTGTTTACATTTGTTTTAAAAATGTTGCTTATTGTGTGGTTTGACTTGTGAAATTAATGTTACACTTGGAAGCAAAAAAGAATTGGAGTGGTTAAGAAAGTTTTGAAAGTTATAATACATGATATGATCTATTTATTCTGCTTCTCTGTTATCTATATATAACGCTTATTTACAGGTACCTGCAAAGCATTCCTGTTCACCTAGTGGCTGCTAACTGCAGGCGTAGCACTCCTGTTATTGCTGACCCATTACATGATTTCTTGTTGTGCATTTGTCATCAACTGTTCAGTTCCACAACAATGAAATGCATTTCTAACGAATAATTTGTTGGTGCTGGGAGCAGAATTGTCATTTTTCACTACAAAATCCTAGTGGCTTTAGGAATATAATCAAATGATACAGACTATAAGCTGTAATCTATATTTCACTTTTCAGGGGCAAAGATACCTAGAGCTCTGGAAACCTAAGTGATGTTATTCTACACTATGACAGCAAGAAAAGGGTGGAAGAGGGGTAATGTATTCTTGAATGAAAATGAACAAAATATTTTATTTCTAAAGGCATATAGAAGTTTTTTTGGGATTAAATATCTATTTAAGGTGTCAATAGACTAAAGTATGCATGACTATTTACTCCATCAATCTACCAGTATGAATCGATCCCAATCTGAAATATCTAGTAAACTTTACATTTAGATGTTCATAGTACTGTTATTTATCATAGTGAAACACTGGAAACAGCATAACTATAGGTAAATAGATGTGTTAGGAATTGTGTATACTGGGTGTAATATTATGCATAATTTTAGTAATATAAATCACAATATGAAATAACAGGGAAATGCTTACAAAATAGCATTAGGTTAAAGCAATAGAATTACAAGTTTGTACAAATAGCATCATCACCATTGTGTAATGCAAATCCTGGCACAGAAAAGCAATAGAAGACATGCACCTTAACGCTGGTGGAGGCCATGCTTAAGAGGTAGAATGAAAGAGGATTACATGGTGAGATACTGTTTGCATCTTTCTAACTTTCTGCATTTCTCGCATTCTCTATAACAAGCATTCATTTCACCATTAAGTTGAAAAATATACAAATTCCATTTAGACTTTTATTTGAATCCCTCCAGTTCTCAGGTAGCAACAGAAGGCACTTGTAAAGCTCAAGCTGCCCTGCAGAGGTTCCTTCCCAGAGTCCAAATCCTCACTAACATCCTCCATAAGCAGCTTAGCCATAAAGCCGGCTCTGAGAGTGCTCCTCCCACCCCCAGCCTTCCTACTCAGCAGTGCCTGCCTCCCCTTCATCTCCGATCTGGAATTACATTAGAATCCCTTCTCCCTCAGCCTGTGCCCTTCTCCCCAGAGCCTCAGCTGGGCCTTTCTTCTCTTCTTTCTTGATTTCCCTTCTGAATCTTCCTGGCATTCTCATTCCAAGGCCAGCTGGCTGATTTCTGAAGCATTAACACTTCCCCTCTGCTGACTTAGAACTGTTTAAAACCCATCACCCACACCTCCCTGGTAAGCAGGTTTCTACCACAGCAGGCTGCATGGTGGGATTTGGCAAGTGTGGGGAGAATGGAGATTGAGAAACTGTCAGAAAAGAAATTGGCCACTACCCTAGTTTGGTCTTACTGCATTCATTTGGAACACTTGGAAGGCATAGAGAGTGCTTAATGAAGACCCATTAAAGGGAAAGCTGGGTTGTTTAAAGAACCATCAATTGTGTTAAGCCTGGTTCAGCAATTCAGAATTTTATAAATAGACTTTCAGTTTTGCCTCAAAAATCGTCATCGCCATTGCTTACGTCAAAAAAAGCACAACAACTTCCAGATAAAAAAACTTCACTGACATTTATTTTACATGGGCTTAGGCAATATTGGAGTTGCTAATTTGTTTTCACTACTGGTGAATCCGAAAATGTGAAAGGAAACCTCAAGTCCTTCCAAATAGTGGAGAAAGGAAAGTGTGCATCATGCCCCCGGTTTGGTTTCAAAATATCCATGAATAAATTGCCCCTGCTCTGGGAGAGTCACGATGCAAGGAATGGTGAATAATAAACATGAATAAATACAGTCTAAGTCCTCAGGAAGGTTACAGTGTAATAGTGCAGACCTCACCCCAGCCTACCCTAATAAAGTGAAGAGCACAGAGAGACTGGAATGGGGCTGAGTTCCAGTAGAAAGTGTCTAGGTTGCATAATTCAGCAATTCAGTAACATCTTCAAGGACAAATGTTCTTTTGTCTTTCCTCTCTGCCATCCTCAGGGATGGATGGCTTTTTAATTTTTTTATTTCCTTAGGCTGGATTTCTTAAACACTTCATGGTGGCTAAATGTTGAAGGCAGCTTTCAAAGGCAGAAGAGGGAATTGTCCCTTTCTTACGTTCCTTTTAAAAAGTATGATGAACTCTCAGCTGACTTCCCCTCCCATGCCATCATCTAGAAAATGTTATATAAATTTTCTAAAGCCAATTACTGGGAAGGGTTAAAAATGAGTCCCAGAATTAACCAATAAACAGCAATTGGATAGCACCATATTATCTTGCAGTAAAAAGATTAATTTATTAAATGTGAACTTTAAAAATATACTACAGCTTTGTGTAATTCTATTTTACATTTTTTTCATTTGTTTTGTTGCTCATAAAGTAACATTATGTCACTGTATACTAAAAAAGTAGAAATAGCCCAGCCTCTCTCAACCTCTGTGAAGCTCAGTGGGGAGACTGGACTAGTCATGGGAGACTCATGGAAAAGCAGTAAGACTGGGAATCTCTCAAGCTACCTCGGCTGATAATATGATTTAACTTATAAGAAACAGAATACATTTACCAGCATAGCACCAACCAGGCCCAAAGAGTGTCTGAAAATTATGAAATGCCTTTAATGGTTTGGTGGCCCACAATGACTTCTGGTGTCATTTTGGCAAAATGAAGGAATCACAGAGTGAGCTCTTCATGCCAATAATGAACGTAATGGAAATTGACTTCTTTCCATTCCAGCTGTAGCAGCAGGAGTAGGTATTGCTGCCAACAAAAAACTCCATCATGGTTTAGAGTTGAAATACTGGTCAAATTGAAGGGCAGGGGCAGCATTCAGCACAGATGCTACATGCCAAATTGCCAGTCTCTTTGCTTCTGGTGTCACAAACACCTCCTTTGAGATTGTTTATCCTGTTCTAGCCTTTTGACTAATGAACTATTCATTAACGTTTATTAGTATTAACAACTGTCATCTCTACATTTTTTGGTAAAGTGCCTTCCCTTTTGGGTTATCTTAATCTCTGCAGCCACTCAGGGAGCTAGCTATTATCATTATCTCCTTTTTACCTGAACAGAAACCGAATTCAGAAATGTAACATAGGTAATTTGCCCCAGCTGAAATGTATAAGCTTTGAAAATGAGAGTTGAGCCTATTAAAAACCCAACATGGAGAAGCTGGGCAACATACAACTCTGGCCTTGGAAGAACTTATTTTTGTAGCTGGAAAAATGAGGAATGCAGATAAAGAATATCCAGTAAGTTGTTGGATGTGATAGATGAGAGGTACACAAGAGAAGTACAATGCAGGGGAAAGAAAAAAAGTCCATCATTTATTAGAGTAGTCCAGACTATTCATTTGGTTTTTTTAAAGGTGGAGGTAAATTAGCGTTTTTGATATCTTTCAATGCTGACATGTTGGCTTTTGATATTCTATCAGCCTCTAGATGACATCATAAGATCTTATGCATGGTCCACACCCAAGGACAGAGTAGGGAGATCAGCTTAACTTTCCAATTCAGGTATCAGTATAAATACTGTCACCTCAGATACACCTTAGTTCTTACGGTAATTAAATTCGTATTCTTTTTTCCCAATGACTGCCATGAGGGAGAATTGAGAGAAAGCATGATGGTTTAGTAACTTGAAGGGTAAACAAAAATAGCCAGAAAACAAATCCTATAGAAACATGGAAATTCTGAGCCTAACTTTTAGAATCTTTTCTCTTTTGAATGGAATAACTTTTTTCTCATGTTTGCCACATATTATGATGGGTATTTCTATTTGTGGAAACTTACCACTTGATACATTAAAGGATCCTTTCAGAGGATGTATTTCACTTCTACTAATTTCAGGTCAGAATTCATCACTGAAGGTGTGAGACTGTCTTCTGTGGAACCAACCACAGATGATCTCTTTCTTCTGGTGTCAACTCCTGGAGATTTTGGTTTTATTTTTGAAATTATCTGTATAAAATCGAGTATCAGGCTGATTATTCAAGCTGTCCACTGATAATCAAACAACGAGCAGGTATGAGTCACTTAGCACAGGAAAATTTGGTAAAACTATCCCAAAAAGTCCTTGAGGTATTGAAGAAAAGAATTTTGGTAGCTGTCTGAACTCAAATCTATCACAAGTATCCAACCCTTTAGAAAACACCAACTCACTTCTGCAGGTATTGCTCCTTGAAATGCGGCTTTCTGAATGTCTTCTATGTCTGTTGTTCCACAAAGACCCCTTCCACTGTGTTGTCTTCTGTTCTGAAGCCAGTTGTCTGCAATTATGAAGCCAAAGTGCTCAGCATATGTAAGACTAAGGATAAGACTTTACCAGCAGTACCAGTGGAGTGGATAAGTGAATGAAAACATTTGAAAGAAAAAACTTGCCAGCGCAAAATTGTCTTCAGCCATGGCTACACAGCTTACAAAAATGCTTCCATGGGAACCTTCTAAATTCCTCTAAGTTGTATGTTTTTTTTTTTAAGGAAATGTAACAACAAAGTTCTCCACTAGTTAGAAAAATAACTGAAGACATTCTGCAGTTGTATCAGAGCTTTGATTTCAGGATTGGTTGGCAATGTATGAAGGCACTTTCAACTCTGTAAATATTATGGATGTGTACTTTGAAAATAGCAAATTAAGGAACGATGGAAGATAGTTGAATAGTCATGACAGTAATATTTTTTTCTTTGCGTATTTTCAAAGCCAAAGAAGAAAAACTTCAAATTGAATTTCAGCTTGAGCTAAATTAATTCCCAGGGTATTCCTTTCAAGAGCCTTGGTAAATCAGCTCACTGTGAGTTTTTCCTGATACTCAGATATATAAACTTTGAGTCCCTTTTATCCCTGGTGCCCTGAGGTTAAGGCAACAGATGGCCTGTGACTTATTTAAAAGTTTTCTGCACCAACAAAAGTAAAGCAGAAAAAGTGCAGAACAATCACCTAAGCATAGCCTACATCTGATTGTTGCTTGTATACATTTTAGTATATCTTATTTAAATTGCATTTAAGAGTTGGAGAAAGGAGGGAGGCAGAGGTACCTGTAGAGTGATCACACCCCATAAAAAGTTAAAGGCCTGGGAAGCCTTGAGATCCCTCTCCCTGTGACAGGCAGCAGTCAGTCTCTCAGTGGTACAAAGTAAAGGATTAGGTTGGTGCAAAAGTAATGGTGGTTTTTGCCATTACTTTTAATTATTTTAATAGGTGAAGGGCAAGAAACAGAATTGTGGTAAACAGTTCTAGGACAGCAGAAGATTTTAATTGTCACCATGGGGTTCATTTCTCCTTCAACCAACATCCAAACCAATGCTTAAGTGTACAAGAGAAGGCTTCAGGAAATCAATAGGATCTTAACATTAAAAACTTACAGTGATAATCAGTGACTGCAGAATCAGTTATGTCTTCTTTACACACTGGTGTTATCTGAAATTAGTGTTGGTAGTTGATAAGAAATAAGGAGAACAATGTAGATGTTTTCACTCAATCCAATACTGTTTCAATCTCTTTTTTATGTTTTATTGAAACCCAAAAAGGATAGAGAGACTGAAAGAATTTCTGACTCAGCCTGGAGTTCTTCAAGATCGATTACTCTCCTCATTACAAGATACTTCCATTTATAGATATGAAAAGTATTCCCCTCCAACTCCCCCCTTCTCAGTTTCTCAGTTTTTATCAGAATTCAATTTTGTAAAGACAATACATGACAGCCAAATGTGCTTGCAATAAAATAATTTTCACGAAACAAGCCGATTTTGGCATAAAAGTAACAAATTCCTGTGAAGACGTTCATATTTGTGGGGCTCAAATAAAATGTTATTGTGATCCTCTGTTATAAAAGGTGACAGGGGAAGAAATCGAAGACAAATTGTCATAAATATGGTGAGCAAAATTTAAGACTTAGTGATGTTACAATTCCACTCACATCAACACCCTGCGTTCAGTTGTTGGTGGAAAGTCTAATTAGTTCTTTTTTTCTGTACTATATTAAGGGCTATCATTTCTCTTCAGGAAAATGGAAATGAAGAAAAATCTGAAATTTCACTTTGCAGTATCTCTGTCTCAGATTTCTCATTCTACAGGTTCTTCTTTCATACCCTTCCTTTTCTCATTTGTTTTCATTTTCTTGCCTAGGAACTTTCATTGTCCTAACTTTTAAATTCCTGAATTTTCACCACATCTTGGACACTGGCTTTAATTAAGCTTTGGTCATTCATCACATAAACATGTTTTTGATTAGAACAAGCTTGTCCAACCCGTGGCCCATGGACCACATGTAGCCCAGGAGAGCTTTGAATGTGGCCCAACACACATTTGTAAACTTTCTTAAAACATTATGAGATGTATGTGTGTGTGTGTGTGTGTGTGTGTGTGTGTGTGTGTGTGTGTGATTTCTTTTTTTAAAGTTCTTCAGCTATTGTGAGTGTTAGCGTTATTTTATGTGTGGTCCAAGACAATTTTTCTTCCACTGTGGCCCAGGAAGGCTAAAAGATTGGACACGTCTGGTTTAGAACATGGATTGTTGTTCTTAAGGTCTCGTCTCAGCCCTCACATCTTCAGATAAGCTTTTCCTAACTTCCTGATTTAGGTCAAAGTCCCATTATCTAAATAATGTAGCTTTCTTTCATGTCGCTTTTCACAATTGCAACTTTACATTTATTTGTATGACTTCATTTAATGGTTGACTTGTGGACTAGCCCTTAGCTCAAAGTGTGGGCAGAGTGCATGTCTATTTTTGTTTTCCACTGTATTCTCCATGTCTAGCACATAGTATGCGCTCAACCAATATTTGTTTAATAAATGAATAAACGAGAAAATTCTTGCTGTGTATAACAGTTGCTGACTAACAAGCATCCTAAGCATAACAAATCCAAAACTGAGGTCTCAGTCCTTCCAAACTCTTCTCCTGTAATCTTCTCCATTCGATAAATGGCAATGTAGTCTTTCCTGTTTCTCAGCCCCAAATTCCTGTGTCATCTTTCACTCCTTGGTCTTTCTCTCACACTACAAGTTGATTTTGTCAGTAAAACCATTTGGTTCTATCTTCACAATTCTGTTTATCCAGAATTCAACCACAATGCCCCATGTCCACTGTTTACCTTCTAGTCTAATTCACTATCCTCTTTGGCTAGAGTCGTGCAATGGCCTCACAACTGATCTCCCTTTTTGCTCCTTCACCTCAGTATATTTTCAACACAGCAGAGGATTTTGAAGACATAACTCCAATTTTGTTATTCCTGTCTCAGACTCTCCAATGGCTATCTCATCCCTGATAAAAGTCCCTATGGTGACTTACAAAGCCCTGCACAACCATGACAATGGGCACTTTGCAGTTATGTTCTCTGCTATATCTGCAATGCATAGGAAACTCAGCAGCACGAAGTAGACACTCAATATTTGTTTAATGAATTTGTGCACCTACTAGTCAGAGGCTGTTATTTAAAAGAGTATTCTCCGACTCTTAAAACAAAATAGACCCTTCTACTGGGTTCCAATGAATACAATTACGTGTTAGTTAACTCATACTAAGACTGCTCAATACATAGCATGACATTATGAACCTTTGTTCCAAGTCTTGCTCCCGAAAAACATGAATAACAATACTTATATTGTGAAGTCAATCTTGACTCGTTAGGAAAATCATTATTGCAATCAATATTAGCTCAAAGAATCGTTCAAGGGCATACTATGTCACAGGCTGTCTATTGTGGTTGACTGGACTTAGAAAAACCAAAATTCCACTTGGTAATTTAGTCCGCTTTTATGCACTAGAACAACTGCTCAGCTTGGTGGTGATTTTGTGACATTTTTCAGGTAGTGGAAATCATAATCCTTGAATATTTTTGGTGAGGATTTTTCATTTGCATTTGGCAATTGGCAAATCACAAAATCTACAATTCTACACCAAATCATATACCAGTATCATTAGTGTTTGCTTTGGTAACCTGCTTGGGATATGAAGATTTAGCATGGTACAATTTAAGATCTTAAAGGGAAAATAAGTCAAGGGGCTATGGGGATGTGGTCATGGCAGGCCTCTGAAAGCAATCTGTAGGTTTTGTTCCGCCCATTCATACTAGCATATGGAAGTAAAATGAATAGTGAAAATGTTAAATTGAGAAGATAGTAGTGACATTTCATGTAATTTAAATGAAAAGTAATAGCTAATATACTATGAATTTCTACCTGTCCTGGATCCTAAGATGGCTTCGATGTTATGATTGAAATTAGGATGATGAAAGGAGGCAAGGTGGTGATGTTAAACGGTGATTATTAAAAGTTTGGCTTCTGAACTGTTCATCCTTCCTCAAACCCATTAATTTCTATATTTTGAAGTGTATCTAAGGGCGTTTCAGACAATTCAGTTTTGTTCTTGTGGTTGGAGAAGCTTTATAATTTTGTTAACTATATCTCATTAATTCAACAAATATTTATTGAGTACCTACTTTGTGCCAGACACTGTTCTAAGCTCTGGATTTGAATGCTATTGCATGTGCTTCAGTAGACAGCCATCATGTGTCATTCAGAACTGCCTGGAAAGAAGATTTGTCTCATGAAAAGACTCTACAAAATTTGAAGAAAAAAAGAAGAATTGATTTTTTTTGGATAAGAAGAATTCATAGTAAATAATTTTCCTAAAGTCACACTTTTATTTCTTCCAGAAACTGGAAGGTAGAAAGGAAAAAAATTGGGGGATAACACTTTAAAAAATATACATATTTCCACCATTTAATATAATAAAAATGTTCTTGAATAAAGTAAATTGGGATTTATTGAAAAATTAGGTCATTTTATATGCAAAATGTTTTTTTACAAGCTATTTTAATGGTTACTCTTCAGGTGATTGATTTGTTATTGACATAGACAATCTAAGATTAACATTAAGATTGCTAGAATATGAACAAAAAAAGCAAAACAAAAAACAATGGATTGGCTTCTTTTTTATTAAGTGACTTTTGCCATATAGACATGGAAAAATGTGATATAATAAATCAATAGATTTAAGTGCTGCAATTTACTGGCACTGAATCTAACCCAGGAAAGTAAATCCAAGGTCCTCTTGGCTTTTCCATGTCTATTATCAAAACAGTTATTGTGGCAGGATATTCGAAGAGATGTTACTCATTTAAGGGTAGGAGAGAAAGTCACACAAAAAGCAAAAAACAAACAACCAAAAGTAAAAGAATCAAGTTTCACAACTATTGGAAAAAGATAAACTATGAACCCTCTAAAATCTAGGGCTCATAGAAACATACCACATCCATATTCAACATTCAGACAAACACATTAGATCCTTAGGCATCCTTTAAAGACCCATATGTTTGGTATTGTTACGATTGCACCAAACATAGATAAATTTCCAACATCTGAGACTGTTTCACTTGTTTTACTAAAGGAAGGAACCTGCTCAAGCAATAAGACCCTCTTCAAAACCCACCTTCTAACCTAGAATGGCCTGGAGCTCATGCTGCTCACCCATAGCAAATGCGTCACAAATGAATGGAAGCTATTACACTGTAGAAGACCGAACTCTAAAATAATAAAAATTGTTTATCCTTAAAGAGGATTAAACATATCCTCAAACTAGAAAACTTAAGACAGCTGAAATTTTGTACATTTGCATGCACGCATTTAAGCAATAACAGTTAACCAAAATGCAAACTATCAGAAACACATCACTGAGCAACCTAGGGATTTCGCTGTCAGCTACAATGCTGCAGTGGGAACCTTATATTACATGTTATCCTGTCTTGACTCTGCTTATCCCAAGTCCTTCATCAGACGATGGCAATTCCCCAGGAGAATGCTAGCTGTTTTCTTTTGGAAAAATACAATCATGATACATGACTATAGGTTAGACTTCCATTTTTGACATGCTCCTTCCCACATATATGTCGTAATATGTTTGAATTATTCTTCAAAGTATATAACCAAACAAGTCCACCGTATGCAATGTTTGTATCACTAACTTTACAACAATATGAATTATGATGAAATGAGTAGCAGTAGGTGGGGAAGGGCACTGGGTTTTAATCCATTTTCTTGATCTGTGGGTTAATTGTCATAGCTAGGGTAATTCTAGCTAAGCTTAAAAAGATCTAAGTTTAAATGACTGCATTGTTGAGATGCTGATCATGGGTGGCTGTTGTGGTCTATCTGCCCATGATCTTTTGCTGGAGGAACCTTGGTTGGCTGAAGGAGGGAGATGGAATGGGAGCTAGGACACAGAGAGGCTAGACAGAGGCAGGGGCTTGGCATGGGACAAAGCAGCATCTTTTCTCTCAGGCCTATGGACTGCGGCATTTTCATTTCTTGTAAGCATTTGCCCTGAGGGGAGCAGGGTCTCAGCTCGGCAATCACCTTCAAGAAGAAGAAAGGCAAACTGGCACCAAACAGCTACAGAAAAAGGGAGTCTGTCCTTTTAAGTACAGAACAAAACAGCCTACCACTTTGGGGCTCCAAGGGCTGGTGGCTTCCTATTGCTTTCCCTTCTCAGAGAGTGAGGAAGATGTAACCACTTGATTTTGTGGTAATTAATGCTTGGCGTCTTAGCCTGCCTTCCCAAGGCCCAATGAACTGGAGTGTTATTTCTGCGCCTTAATGAGGAGGCAGGAGGAGGCCCTGTGGACATATGTTTTGTTCATGCCCATGGCCTCACCAGAAGTCTCCTGGCTGACAGCCACAGGACACAGTTCACCATGCATCAAGCATGAGTCTTTTCACAGGTTGGCCGGCGTGCAAGCTAGAGCTGCGTTTCCTGGCCTCAGAAATTCCTCCTAGTACATATTTAAGCTTCCTTGATTTATTCCCCATATGGTCCATGTGGTTAACCACGGTTTTATTTTTTCTTAATAGCAGTAAAGAGAGACTCATCATGACCCTTCCTCAGGCTCATCACTCGCTCAGACCTATAATTTATTAGGAACATCCTCTGTGGGGAAGAATGGCTCAGCTATTTGGTAATAGGATATGGAACGTATGCACGCTGTGCACTGCGCTGCGTAGGGCCAGATGGCAGCTCTGGTAAGTCAGTGAGGCAAGTGAGAATCTGTCTTCCATCGCGATCCGCCAAACAGGCCAGGTAGGGCCCAGGCTAGGGCAAGTGGGGGCCAAGTCTTCCGTCTTTGCATACCTTCACTGCTGTCTGGAGGGCCTCATAGAAACGGCATAGACATTTGAGCAAGGTAGACTTCTGATTTCAGGAGTCTACTGCAGTGGTTCCCAAGTAGGGTCTTTTGGTCCCCCAGGAGACATCTGTGATTGTCATGACCTAGGAGGTGCTACTGAAAGGAGGCCAAAGAGTATTAAACGTCCTGCAATGCACAGGAGAGCCCTTCTCCCTTGCAACAAAGAATTATTGGGCTCAGAATGTCACAACTGCTGAAGCTGGGAGATCTCATCTTGCTGGTTGTTACCAGTTTCTTTACCTCTTTTAAGATGAGAGCTAAGTATTAATCCTAGTTATAAGACCGTTATAAAGATTAAAGTAAAAAAACATGAGCACAAAATATCTGTGCTAGGTACAGGCCCGACACAACGCCTGTTCCCTCCCTCCTTCCCCTCCCTCTTCCCCTGGTATCCTAGTATCTACAGGCTGTCTACTCACACTGTCCTCTGCTCCCCAGTACAAATCTGTTTTCAACTTAGCTTAGGCTAAGTTATGTGAAGTTATTCTAAATTATTCCAAGCTAACAAAAAACTCCCAAATCTCAGAGGTTTGTACCAATCAATGTTGATTTCTCATTTCTGTGACTCCCTGTTAGGGATGGCTCCAGCGCTTCAATCAAGTGCAGACTAGAAGAGTAGCCTCTGTCTGGGACACTGTGATGTCAGATGGAAAAAGAGAGGGGCAAAACCACATGCTGGTTTTTAAAACTTCTACACAAATATGTCCCATGTTGGCTCATACCTGTAATCCCAGCACTTTGGGAGGCCGAGGTGGGCAGATCACTTGAGGTCAGGGGTTTGAGACCAGCCCGGCCAACATGGTAAAACCCTGTCTCTACTTTAAAAAAAAAAAAAAAAAATTAGCTGGGTGTGGTGGCACATGCCTGTAATTCCAGTTACTTGGGAGGCTGAGGCAGGAGAATTGCTTGAACCCAGGAGATGGAGGTTGCAGTGAGCCGAAATCACACCACTGCACTCCAGTCTGGGTGACAGAGTGAGACTCCATCT